>NC_045696.1:44941044-45302090 GCF_009834535.1 Camelus ferus | reverse complement strand
TTCCTTGCTAAGAGAACTTAGATTTGGTGTGTAAAATATTTGCTTTTCCAGGTTCTCTCAAGCCTGGTATGGCCGTGTGACACAGTTCTAGCCAAAGAGATAAAATCAGAAATCTGTTGAAATTCCTATAGACCCTGAATGTTTTTGGAATAAATGAGTGAATGAATAAATAAATAACCCCAAAAGTTGGTCAGATTCTGTTGAAAATTTCCTAAGTTGGAGGCTTAGACTTTTAACTCTTGTTAAATGATTCATTATTTTTGTAGAACTGAAGGTTCTGAGTTTTACAGCTCTGCTCTACCGTTTTATATATATACATGATTAAATTCCTAAGTCAGGGGTTCACGAACCAAGCCTGGGGCCTAGTTTTATAGATAAAATTTTACTAGAACATAGCCATATGTTTACTAGAACATATGTATATGTTGTCTATTGCTGCTTTCATACAACAATGACAGTTGAATATTGAAACCAAGACCACATAACTCCAAAAGTCCAAAATACCAGCTAAATTCCCTTTATAAAAAAAGTTTATGGATCTCTGTTTCTAAATCATTTAACCTCTCTGAGTCTTCTTTTCTTTACCTTTAAACATTATAATTTCTGAGCATTTAAAAAAATTTTTGGATGTATTTTTTAACCAAAAGAATTTATTATAAATGTAGTGAATAACCAGTAAAGTTGTCTTTTACATTGTATCCCTTCAAATATTTGAAGACAGCAAAGCATGATCTAAGTTACCTTGTCTTTAGGCTAAATCACAGCAGTTCGTCTAGCTGTTTCTCAGTATTTTGTCAAGTATTTGTTTTCATTTTTCAGTATTACCATTAAAATGTAGAGCCCAGAACAAAATACAGCCCCACAGTTTGATATGACAAGCCCAGAGAATAACTTCCGAAATGGACAACTTTCTTGTAAACTAAATTCTGATTAACTCATTCCAAGATTATATTTACTTGCTAACCACTACATCTCAATATTGACTTTTGGGGAATTAAAACTTTTAGGTTTTTGACAGGCCCATTAATCATTTAAATTGGCATATAGGCTTTTCCATTTATTCCTGTCGAAATACATGTCACTGATTTTTAACCCATCCTTTAAATCTAGTGAACTAATTTCAAACATTGACTCTGCCAGTCATTATTTTAGCTAATCCTCTAAACTTTGAAACTTTTGAAAAATTCAATAAAGTGAATGACAAGTTATTAAAATAGGATATTGCCACAGGGCAGAGTTGTAGCATCATTATTATCAAATTTATTTCATACTATATATTTAACATATGCTAAGTACATAAATATATATGTGTATATACACAAAATCAGGTTTTACTGTATATCAGATCTATATTAAATCTTTTTCTGCATCATCTTAATACATATTCATAATAATGAGGATACTTCTAATATCCCCATTTTACACAATGAAGAATCTGAGGCCCAAAGAAGCTAAATTAAAACTAAGGTAGTCTTATTGCATAATTGGTACTCTTCTACTAAGACAAATTGCTTCTTCCTAAGGGAATGCTAAAAAAAATTTATTTCCTAAAGTCTATCTGTTTTCATTTAATTGTAAGAGAAGGGATTAGGGCATAATGAAAAGAGGTACAATCATAAACTGTGAGAATTTGACTTTATTCAACTTTTAAAGCATTTCAACTTTGAAAATTATATATATTCACTGTTAGTGAGCATGACCTTAAGTGTAAGGTATCTGCACTATGAAAAAGCTATAAAAACCCAGCAGACAGTTATAGATTAAAGTAAATGAGGAAGGAAAACTGTTTAACCACTGAAGTCATTTTGTCTAATTTACTGGCATTTAGTGTTGGAGTATTTTAGGAAGGAAAAAGTGATTTCCCTCTACCCATTTTAAGTTCACTAGCTAGGGCCCTGGAAATTAGACTAGCAGAAGACAGATTAACAAGAGAGAAATAAACAGAAGTTTATTAGCATGTGCATACCCATGGGAACACTCAGAGGATAAGTAACTGAGAGCGTGGTTAGTACTTGGGCTTATGTAGCATCTTAATAAAAGGTAAAATTTTAAAGAAGTGGCAAGGCAAAGGAAAATGACTTTAAGCTTCTTGTGACTGGCAAATTGTGGGAAGGCAAATATATGGGGAAATTGATGGTAGAGAAGGGCTAGTTTTAACGAGGTTTGTTAGGTTGATTTCTCTGGTGCCCTCTCTGAGCTGATAAGGATCTAGAGTTGTCTCTGGTGATTAACTTCTGTTAGGGGAGGGGAGACACCTTTACAAACTGATGTCCTGCTTTTGGGACATAGCTGGAGAGCAGAGAGCTTTTCTTGTATCTACTTCTCAGTTGCCTTCACTTCAAAATAATCCTTATGACAAAGTGGCATGTTTTGGGTGGCAAATTCTGCTACACTTCATTATAAGTGGATGTTAGATTCAGGAAGGCATAAGAACACTCTCTTTTGACTTTAATTTTATTTACCATAGAGACTTGTAAAACTTTGTGTTTAAGGAGTTCATCAGATAAAACATTCAGAATGTACAGAAGCTGATGGAAAGTAGGGAACTTAATGCCAAGAGCTCTTAGAGAAGGATACTTAAAACCAAAACTCCGTGGCCTTGGATTCTTTCACTTGCCCTCAGGGCATCTAAAAGGGCCTCTAGAGAACAGAGAATAGGGACATCTGGGGAGCCCTATTGTCTTTGGCTGTCACAGTGATTGGGAAAGTTACTTGCAATTAATGTGGGAGCCAAATGTTGGGCAGTGAACAAGGGTAGTCCCATCTACAGCTGTCTGCAACTCTATTTTATCATCGTTTACTTAAACCTTAAGACTTCTGAGAAACTATCTCTTAAGGAATAGGCTGAGCTTTAAGGCTATAATCCTACACTTTTTGAAAGGGGAAAGAAAAAACAACAATAGTTTGCTTTAATGAGATTCCTTTCCTTTTCTACCGTCATGATTGAAGCAATGCAGGAAACTGCCTGAACTCTAAAATAGAGCTAAGAACTCTGGCTTTTATTCCTAATTATCTAGTAATATAGAGTATGACTTTGAGCTAGTTATTTATTCTGTCCATGTGTAGAAATGAGGATAATGTCACCGGAAGAACATTTGAATAGTTTCTATAGTGGTTGATGGTGAGGATCCTGCCCAATGTGCAATCCCAGTGAATACAAGGAAGCTTTAAAATAGAGTTATACTTTGCTTGTTTTTCTTTTTCAAAATAGTATCTTCTATTTCCCTCCCAATTTAGTCTAAATCTATGGTTATAATAGAATCCAGTGTGCCTTCATTTCTTTTGAGCCACCTAAAAAATCTTGCAAGATGTCTTACAATAGACCCTTGGTACTAAAATACTGTTAGGAATTCATCATATATAACAAAGGATCTGAGCCTTAGCACAGATGGGAAGACTCACCATTGTGACATTTATAGTGACAGTGTGTGGCAAGACAGAACTCAGAATTCCAAACCACACATTAATAGTGAATTCATAGAAGCTGATTCTGGCTCTGCTTTTGGCCTCAGTCCCTGAAAAGTTGATGGCAAGCCCTAGCCTACAGCTCTCAAGGAGAAAACCTTCTTAATCAACTTTTCAGTGAGTTAAAAACATCTTATGTTATGTCAGTGGCTATGATTGGAATTTTCCTAAGTAAAGTGAGAACCATTTAAATTTACAGTGACTTTTTCTTGGTGGCTATGCACTTATTTCTATTTTTATGATTACTGGATCTTTCCAGAGTTAATTATCAGCTAATGAGTATTTATTATGAGGTCCACCTTCTGCAGGGCCCAGGAAGAGATGAAATCATTTACAAAGGCCCTGCCATCAAAGTGTTTACAATTTCCAACATATTGGAAAGCTGTGATGTCCAACACAATAGGGACTACCCATAGGTGACTTAAGTCTAATGAGATAAAAAATTCAGCTCCTCAGGTAAACTAACCGCATTTCAAAAGTTCAATAGGCATAAGCACATGTGGCTAGTTGCTACCATATTGGACAATGAGAATTTCCATCATCACAGATTTTTCTATTAGACTGTGCTGATCTAGGATAATATTCATTTAAAACCAATTTTTAAAAATAGTAAATTTGAAGTTTGGTTCAATAGTTTAATTTCTTTATTTTAAAGAGATTAGGTTATAGTTGGTAATGCCCAAATTACAACAACATGTTTCTCTGCAGTTGGTGGTAGAATGAGTGAAAAAAGCACATGACTTTCAGTCAGACTGGACCCTTCCTTCCCCCGTCCTTCCCTCCCTTCCTTCCTTCTTCACTTTCCAAAGTGTATTCTGGGTCATTTTCACATACGTGTGGGGAAGGGAGAGAGGAGTTTGGGGTCTCTCTGTTTGGAAGAAATGAAGCAATGAGTGGGGATTTTCTGATTCTAAGCACTTTCTGTTACTCATATGAGATGTTCTTGGATTTACCTACTTTTACACGCTGCCTGAATGACCCCTCCCTATTTTATCTAACCTAATGTAATGGTCCTTTTTGGTTTTTGAAATGACTTTTCACCAAGAGGTCATATCCTTTTCAAGTGCTAATCATTACATTTCTTTCTTTACAACATCTTTTCTCATACTCGCATTCAGTTTGTGCCATTTCAGGACTCCCTATATATATGACGCTATTAATCGTACATTTAATATATGTTCACGAAAATATTTTACCACAACACCTAGCACAATACTCAACACATGCTAGGTTATTAGGAAATGCTGCTGATGGTGTAGAAGCAGACCTTTACAAAGTGGAATAATAACTGATCTATTCCAGATGTGTGATTAAAATGTTCAACACTACAAGGCAAATACAAAATGGAACTCAATTCCCTGTTACTAAAATGTAGTCTTCTCAAATCATTTTAAAAATGTCATGGTGAATTTCATGCTGTAATTCCTGACCATACAAAATTGCCTTTATTGGAGAAATGTTTGTTTAGGTCTTCTGCCCATTTTTGGATTGGGTTGCTTTTTTTTGTTATTGAGTTGTATGAGCTGTTTGTTTATTTGGGAAATTAAGCCCTTGTCAATTGTATCATTTTGCAAATAATATATACATGGCCAATAGGCATGTGAAAAAATACTCACTATCACTAATTATCAGAGAAATGAAAATCAAAATACAATAAGGCATCACCTTGCACCAGTCAGAATGGCCATTGTTAAAAAGTCCACAAAGATAAATGCTGGAGAGGGTATGGAGAAAAAGGAACTCTCCTACACTGTTGGTGGGAATGTAGTTTGGTGCAGCCACTATGGGAAACAGTATGTCAATTCTTTAAAAAACTGAAAGTAGACTTACCATATGATCCAGCAACCCCACTCCTGGGTATATATCTGGAAAAAACTCTAATTTGAAAAGATACATGCACCCCCATGTTCATAGCAGCACTATGATAGCTATCAATAGCCAAAGCATGGAAACAACCTAAATGTCTATCAACAGATGCCTGGATAAAGAAGCTGTGGTATATTTATACAATGGAACACTACTCAGCCATAAAAAAATAAAATAATGCCATTTGCAGCAACATGGATGGACCTGGAGATCATCATTCTAAGTGAAGCAAGCCAGAAAGAGAAAGAAAAATGCCATGTGATATGACTTATACAGGAAATCAAAAAAAAAAAAAAAAAAAAAGAAGAGTACAAATGAACTTACGTATAAAGCAGAGACAGACTCACAGACTTAGAAAGCAAACTTACGGTTACCAGGGAGGGTTAAATTGGGAGCTTGGGATCTGCAGATACCAACCACTATGTATATAAAATAGACAGGCAACAACCTTATCCTATATAGCACAGGGAGCTATGTTCAATACCTTGTAATGGCCTATGATGAAAAAGAATATGTGTGTACATATATATAAATACTTATTTAAATATATATTACTTATATACGTATATATATAAATCACTATGGTGTACAGCAGTAATTAATACAACATTGTAAATCGACTATACGTCAATTAAAAATAAATAAATAATTAAATTTTTTTAATTTTAAATTGTCTTTTTAAAGTGACATGTAAGTGGTTGCCCAGCTAGCTCAGTCGGTAGAGCATGAGACTCTTAAAAATGACATGTAAGAAGCAGTAATTTACTGCTTTATAATTATCTCATCTTTCTTCACAACCACATACCTCAATGTGTACCACTGACAGGTATTTAGTGACCTTGTGCGTATGATGATCACTTCAGTATATTAAAACTCAACTGTGGTTTAACAAAATTACACCAATTCATGTGTATGTTTATTAAATATTTGTATTTACCATGACTTTGTTCTCTCTAATATCTGTACATGTTTATCAGTATTAAATTTTCTTTGACCTCTAAGTTATCAATGAGTATCTTGAGTAATATTAATCTCAGTAGCAATTCTTTGTATAATTTTCTTCACATTTCAGACAAAAGTATGAATGTGCTGAATGTAACTGCCATTCATTTAGTAGAGTCATCCTCCAGATTCAGGGATTTTGTTATTCACAGTTTTAGACATTTGCTCCACTGTGAACTGTCAAACACACAACGTTGTTTTATTGTTTGCTGTTACTCTAGCAGCTCCTACCATCTGTAGCTTATTCTGCCTTCCTTGTTAAAAGTAAATTTATAAAGCATTAAAGAAAGACATTAAAGACAGATAAGCACCTAATGGAGTCTTCCAGGAAATATGAGAAAATTTTCAAAATAGAGGTACTTTCATACACTGTTGGTGGGAATAAAACTGGCTATGTATTTTCCAAATGCAATTTGACAATGCACACCAAGAAATCCTTTTTAAAAAGTGTTTGGGGTTTTGCTTTTTACTTTTTTTCTTAACAAAAGCATAGATAGTTCAATAGCCATCCAAGAATACTGCATAGACTGAATAAATCAAGGATTTTCCTACTTGATGGAACTTGGATAGATAGTAATTCCAGGTCTAAGAAGCGGAATCTTTTGGATCATTCAGTCTTGCCTTTCTTGTGTCCCCAAGGTGTTTAACTCTGCTGCAGCAGAGGATTCATTTACATTTAACACCCACCCCCAAAGAATTTGTCCCTCTTGAAAAAACAGCTTTTCACTGCTGAGAATGGGGGAATTAATGGAGAAACACAAATTTATTTGGAAAAGTCTGTACAAATATCTGTTGACTATAATTTTAGTGAGCATTTCTTTGCATATCTGGATCAGTTGCTCACAGTTTAAAAGCGGCTACTGAAATTGTGGCAGTTCAATCTGTCCTCCTTGAGAAGCTTAGTAGCACTATACGTCAAAGTTAACCACCTAATTTTGTGGATCTCAGACTGCTCTTACTGGATCCTGGAAGCAGTTCTTCACAATGATCAAAACTTGGATAAAGCATTTAAGAAGTTATCTACTCATTGATCTATTCAAGGACCACTTTACAATGATAGGCTCTCATCATTGCTCGTTTCTTTACCTGTATCATTCCTACAAGCATAGGGCTTTGTGATTAGTCCCATAGTTTCAGGTATACTTTTTGTTTTTAAAGAAACCTCCTGTTTTCAATCTCCCAAGTGACAGTAAGATGTATGTATTACATATTTGCCCAGTAACTGTTTCTTGTTCCATTAAGTGCTGAAAAGGATTTATCAGACCAGTACATGTAAATTAAATAGGCTTTAGGCTTAGCTATTCCACTATATATTACAAACTTGCAGCAAAACCTGACCATAATGAAATGCTTGTTTGAAGGTTATATTGATCTTCTCTCAGTCTTCAGAGGTTAACTGGCATTGGTTAGCAAAGTTGCATGAACTCAACATAAACCACCAGCCATTACTGCTACTTAACAACCCTTACTTATCAGCATTATTGTGCTAACCATTTGATGATTTCCACCTACCTTTTAATTTTCTCCTTAATTATTTGATACACCTTTAAATGAGAATACACATCTTCCTGCTATAAAGAAAGACTAATATTCTTTTATACCCAGATGTTATATTGTCTTCATTCAACTTACTATGACTATTATTTTGGGTGCTAAAAAAGAGAGAGAAGATGAGCCTGATTATAACATTTAATGGGCTGTGTTCAATTTAATTATGTGAAGTTATATTTATTGTTTTGATAAACAGCCCTCAAATATAACTTTTATAAACAATAATCCCCTCCTGTCTGATTCAGAAACCATAGTGTAATGCTTTGCTAAAAGTTATTTAATGTGAGTACCTTTCTGTTTATTGGCCATTGGAAACTTCCAATTATATCCTTTTAAATTATTGCATCTTTCTGTATTTTATGACTCAATGTAAGCTACCTCAAATTATTATTTGAACAAAACAAGATATTAAGAAAAAATATAATTTTATTTTTACCTCCATACACCTGTAAGTCATCTTCTCTAGCTGTGGGGTGGGAGAGGGGAGTTAAGGATGATAAAACTTGATTTTGAGGAGATTATAAGCATCAATGTTATACCCAGATATTTTTATTAAAACTTATTTTCTTTAACTGCTGTGTTCTAGTACAATAGCAAGAATGATCATTTATACTTCTATAGAGTAAAAAACAAAAATTGCTAAATATTACGGAACAAGAATGATGTAAGGGCTATTAACCCCAAGTTATATAGGAAATTGTAAACAGCCAAATCTTGAAGACAACTATGATATCTTTTATTTTAAATTTATCTATATGTGACAGTATGTGCAAGCATTTTCACCTATGTTTAATAATGTAGTACAAACAACTTTGGGTTCATCTTACTGCTGCAGTAGAAGCTACATGCTGGGAATATAAGAAGTCTAGGGAAGATGCACTGTTTTTGATGTGCTACAGCTCTCCAAACAGTTGTCCTCGTGTGTGAGGATTTGGGCTGTACCTTGGCATAAAACCAATAATCGAAACAATTCCAGCTTTCTGCAAGGTGAAGAGTAATGGATCCAGACAGCTGTGTGCTTATGGATGTCGGTATCAACACAAGCTCACTGTACATATAAAGAGAGGAAGGAAGTTTAGTGTGTTTGTGTGTGTGAGCTTGCACGTGTGTGCAGTGTCTCGTTCTTGGAGAAGCAGACTGCTAACACAGGAAAAGCACCGGACAAGGAGCTTGCATTTTTGCGTGTGTGCTGTTTCTGACTCTAATTTACTGGATATGTGACCTTGGTTAAATGATTAAACAGCCTTTTCTAAGCCCTAATTTCTTACTCTATCAAGACTTAGCCACTCTACAGGTTGTTTTTTGAGTATGAAATAATGTGTGGAAAGATTTATACAAAGGGGAATTTTTTTAATCATTTCTCTTCGTTTCAGGATTAAAAATGGAAATCAGAATACTAGAGTTAGTCAGTACCTTGAAACTTACTCATCCAGCGTGATTTTGCATTTGAGAGGAGAGACGTGGAGAAGATAAATGACTTGACCAAGGTAACAGTATTCAAATATAGGTTTCATTGTTTTTGGATCCAGAACTGTTTTATTTTTTTCCTTTTTATTTTTTAATAGTAGTATACTTGACATGCAATATTATATTAGTTTCTGGTGTACAACATAGTGATTTGACATTTATATACATTATGAATTGATCACCATAATAAGTCTAGTAGCCATCTGCCACCACATAAAGTTATTACAATATTATTTATAATCCTTATGCTGTACAGTACATTCTCATGACTTAATTATTTTATAACTGAAAGTTTGAACCTCTTAATCCCCTTCACTTATTTTGCTCAACCCCTGTCCCATTTGTTCTCTGTATCTATGAGTCTGTTTCTGGTTTGTTTCATTTGTTCATTTGTTTTTTAAAATTCCATATATAAGTTGAATCATACAGTATTTGTCTTTTCCTGTCTAACTTATTTCACTTAGCATAATGCCTTCTAGGTTCACGAATATTGTTGCAAAAGGCAAGATTTCATTCTTTTTTATGTCTAAGTAGTGTCCCATTCTTTTATCCATTCATCAGTCAATGGACACTTGTCACTTCCAAATCTTAGCTACTGTAGATAATGCTGCAATGAACATAGGGGAGCATATAATCTTTTCAAATTAATGTCTTTATTTTCTTTTGATAAAATACTCAGAAGTAGAATTGCTAGATCATATGGTAATTCTATTTTTAATATTTTTAGAAACTTCCATGCAGTTTTCCATAGTGGCCGCATCAATTTACAGTCTCATTAGAAGTGCACACAGGTTCTATTTTCTCCACAGCCTCGCCAACACTTACTATTTGTTGTCTTTTTGATATAGCCATTCTGGCAGCTGTGAGGTGGTATTTCATTGTGTTTTGATTTGCATTTCTCTGGTGATTAGTGATGTTGAGCATCTTTTCATGTGTCTGTTGGCCATCTGTATGTCTTCTTTGGAAAAATGTCTATTTGGGCCCTCTGCCCATTTTAATCAGGTTGTTTGTTTTTTCAGAGCTATTTTAGAATCACAATTTTTATATTTTTCCAGTTGTATGGATCTTTATTTCAGACAAAAATTTTAATTATTTCCATCTATGACTTATAGATCTGTACTAGAAGGAATAGAAATAAATTACATTCCTGTTTATTATGTTATTTGACACTTTTGTTGTTTTATTTATTAAATATTTTATGAAGGCTTCTGACAAGAAAAAAAATCTGATTTGTTTCAGCTAAGAATTAAGTGGTAAAAATAGAGTACCTAAAAGAATAAAAGAAGTAAAAAATGAAAGGAGCTTAGATACTGTGTAGAGTAAACATTGAAATATTATTTAATCAATATTTAATTTGTAATTTTCTTTCTTCAATCTCTTTAGGAGTTTGGGGATGGTGCATACAATTTGAGTTTGTTCTGTTCTTTGGAAAAATTTTTCTTATCTATGTCAATCTCTCATATCAGTAATAGGTATATTTCTTATTTTGGAATATAATGAAAAAAGTAATTATCTCATTAAAATAATAATATAATCCTTTGTGAGATAAATCACGAGAATCTGAACTGTAGCCTAGAATACATCCATTCTTTCATTAATGTAGCCAAATTCAGTTGAGTATCTACCGTGTACATACTGTTATTTATTTAATTATATGCTTTTATGGATGCAAAGGTAAACCAGAGAGATATCCTGAGAGAAAAAAAGAACACAAGGATAATAACATATTGTGAAAAAAGTATTAAATATTAAGAAAATATTGAACTTGAAGCCTAGATTGGATTTGTGCATGTAATTGGTACCATCATAAAGGTACAGTGGCAGGAAAGCAAGTTTGGGTGGAAGACAGGGTACATAAAAGCAACCAGTTGGGAATAACTCTTTTCCAATTGCTTCCTTGTGTGTAACGTCCATACTTACCTGGTTTGAATTTTGCTACTCAGTTTTATTCTTTACTATGAGAGCAGCACAGATTGTTAAATTGGCAAGTTACAAAATTCAATACTGTTTGATTGTATACCACCCAAAGTGCATAAAATCCTTTAAATTCATTAAAATGTGTATTTTTAAAGCACAGCAGCCAATATTTGTGAAGTATTTGATTGCTTTAAGCAAAAAAGCAATTTTACCTCCCATGGCCAAAACAAGAAATCCTCAAAGGGTAAATTGAGCTTTGTCTGCCAATATGCAGTTTTAATCTTACCTCCTCTATTAGTAGCTTGTGTCTCACAATAAAGGTTAAAGGCATATGGGAAAAAAGAAGAGGTAAAAAGTGGATATATGTCCAGGAGTGGGATTGCTGGAGCATATGGTAACTCTATTTTTAGACTGTACTTCAATAAAAAATATGAACTAACTTATAGAAATCATGGATCACACCCTGGGAAAAAAAAAAGCTATACAAATTACTGGAGTTGAAAAAAAAAAAAGCATCAGAAATGTCACAACCCTGTAAATATTTTTTCTACTTTTCTATCATTATTATTTTGGATCTAGCAAGAGTCTGTAAGATCTCCCCACCCAGTTAGAGAATAGTGTTCTTGCTTCTGGGAAACAAGGCTATTTTTGCAGGACAAGCAATGCTAATGATTGTCTAAGACATATGAAGGAAAGAGAGACCTGGGCACAGCACTACAGCTTACTTTCACGTTTGGTGTTTGGGAGGCTTTTGTAATGGAAGAATGTATTTTTCTGCATTTTAAATAATAAATAGTAACCAGCAGTTTATGAATTAAATAAAAGTTTCTTGCTTGGGTATGTTAAAACACTAAAAACACTTAAAGAGTGAAAACCAAAATATGTATAAATGGACACATCCCCTATGGAGATGCGAGATTGTACTTGGTGCTCAGTATTTGTTGAAGCAGAGAGGAAATGCACCCAAACCAACCTGTATACAAAGGGCAGACACGTCTCACTGTAAATGGGTGTGCCTTTTAAAACATAATACACTCTGACCAAATTTAGTAAGGGAGGCACTAGAATTTATCAATGATAATGATAGAGGCTACCATATTCAGGTATCTCTATGTGGTAATTAGTAAAGTGTTTTTTTCTTATGACTGTAAGGTTTATGAAGATGATACAAAGATTGATTGAGAATGGTCTTTAAATATAAAGGGGGTGTAGTGTGTGTTCTGATACCAGTCCATGGTTCCTCTTCACAAAGCTCCTTGAAGGGGGGGACTCTACCTTGTTCACAGTTCTATTCCTAAGGACTATCCCTGTACCGTGGAACACGGTTAATCAGTCAGTATTTGTTGAATGAATGTAAGAATGAATGAGCAAATAAATGATTATATGTAATTAAGAAGGTGTAATAATCTATTAAGCATGAAGCCATGTAATGGGTCTCTCTAGTGTCCAGTTCTCTTCCATGGTTCCCACATTTTGAGATCTGTTATCAGTATTCTTCCTTTTTGTTCCCTTTTGGCTTTAATCAATCAATCAGAACTTTTTTTTTTTTTACTGAAGTATAGTTGATTTACAATGTTGTGTTAGTTTCAGCTGTACAGAAAAGTGATTTGTTATATATATATATATATATATATTATTTTTCAGATTTTTTCCATTATAGGTTATTATGCGATATTAAATAAAATTCCCTGTGCTATATAGTAGGTCCTTGTTGTTAATCTATTTTATATATAGTAGTGTGTATATATTAATCCCAAACACCTAATTTATCCCTGTCCCCACGTTCTTTCCCCTTTGGGAGCCATAGTTTGTTTTCTATGTGAGTCTGTTTCTGATTTGTAAATAAGTCATTTGTGTCATTTCTTTAGATTGCACATATAAGTGATATCATATAATAGTGTGTCTTTCTGTGTCTGACTTCTTTCATTTAATATGATAATCTCTACATCCATCCATGTTGCTACAAATGGCATTATTTTAGTCTTTTATGGCTGAGTAGTATTCCATTGTGGTGTGGTGTGTGTGTGTGTGTGTGTGTGTGTGTGTGTGTTTGTTGATGGACATTTAGGTTGCTTCCATGTCTTGGCTATTGTAATAGTGCTGCTCTGAGTATTGGAGGGCATGTATCTTTTCAAATTAGAGTTTTCTCCAGATATATGCCCAAGAGTGGGATTGCTAGATCATATGGTAACTCTATTTTTAGTTTTTTAAGAAATAGCCATACTGTTCTGCATAGTGGCTGCACCAATTTACATTCCTACCAACAGTGTAGGAGGATACCTTTTTCTCCACACCCTCTCCAGCATTTATTGTTTGTAGACTTTTTGATGATGGCTATTTTGACGAGTGTGAGGTGATACCTCATTTAGTTTTGATTTGCATTTCTCTGATAATTAGCAACGTTGAACATCTTTTCATGTGCCTGTGGCTATCTGTATGTCTTTTTTGGAGAAATGTCTATTTAGGTCTTCAGCCATTTTTTTGATTGGGCCGTTTGTTTGTTTGCTATTAAGCTGTATGAGCTGTTTGTACATTTTGGAAATTAATTCTTTGTTGGTCACATCATTTGCAAATATTTTCTTCTACTTAATAGGTTGTCTTTTTGTTTTGTTTATGATTTTCTTTGCTGTGCAAAAGCTTTTAAGTTTATCTAGGTCCCATTTGTTAATTTTTGCTTTTATTTCCATTGCTCTAGCAGACAGATCCCCAAAAAAAATTGCTGCAAGAATAATATATTTTTAACCTAACTTTTAAACCTGAGAATAAGAATGTAATGATACAGCTCTGTCTCTCATTCCTATTCTTGAAGGCCTAAGAAATTCTTAGGGAAGACACCTTGTTTAACTTTCATATGGTTCTTTGGTTTGTAGGAAGGGGTCAGTATTCTTTAGCTCTAGCAAGTGCATTTTACCCTGCAGTCCAAGACAACTGGGAGGACAGGGGTGCTGAGGAGTGATACAGAAAGCAGAATTCTTTTTAGAAGTCTCTCTTTGGAGTCTTTACTGAAAATTAATCTATTGTTTATACCACTATATAATCTACTAATCTACTGCACTACTGCAAAGCTTTCTGTGTGGCCAAGTACCAAGGATGTCCACCCAAATAGTTGATAAGAGTTTAATAAAGATGATTGGCAAAGGCAAGGTTTAAGGAAACCAACGAAGGGCTAGAGCAGTACTTGGGACCAAGTAACAATGGAGAGCTGTTACCACCTAGGACTGGAGGGGCATCCCCACCTGGGCAGCTGTAATGGAGTGTAGCCTGACAGGAACTGGGACCCGTGGTAGAGGTCACACACACACACACACAGCAATACACAGCAACCTGGGAGGGGCCTGGCAAAATGAACACTTACTCTCTCCTGTCTGCTCTTCTCCCGTCAGTGTCAACAAGAGGCCTGAGGGTAAGGAAGCCTTTGATAAGTTCGTGACGCCAGCTCCCTACGCAGACCAGGGTATGAAATTGTAGATCATGGTTCTGGAAGGGCAAAGATTAGCTGTCTCATTACACACTACTTTCCACCAGTCTAGCTCCGCTCCCAAACTAGACCCCCAGTACTAGCCAAGAGAGATCTTCAGAGAAACATTGCTCTTTTATAATGTGGGTAATTCTGTGATTTAAGAAAATGTGACCCACCAAATTCTGACTTCCAGCTGGTCAATGAAAAGGTGATTATTCACATTGCAAACAGATTTACACAGAACTCCCTCTACAGGGAGCTCTCTTAATGAAGTTGTGAAACTGATTTATGCACATGATTTTAGGTGTGTAGCAGTCACAGAGTTTTGATAGGTAGAAATCTATTCATGCATGGCTGTATCACTGTTACCTATTTTAGACTCCTTGTTCACCAAAACGTAGAAAAAGCCTTCCTGCTTATTTTGCTTTTCCTAGCACTAGTCAAGAGCCTCATTTATGGACATAAGTGTTTAATAATCATCTTTTTTTTCTTTTGTTTCGAATTATATTAAGATAACAATGGGGGCTGTCATGAATACTTCTTTCACTTCTTGGTGGTTGAGTTGTAGGTTAACTACCCATGGTCTTGTCTATAGTGTTAAAAAGAAGAGCTGCGTCCAGTAGTTCAGTGACATCCTTTTACCAAGAAAAGAGAAATGGAATAAAGGCCCAGGATGAGAAAGAGATAGCAGCCCTTCTCATGAACTTCAACACAAGCAGTTTATGGGTTTTTAATGGTAAAAAAAACTATTTTTTCCTGGCCATTTGTCATGCCTCCCCTTACAGTAATCCCATTTCACTCTTAATAATGCCCATTATTCTGGACTATTATGTGATTTCTCTTCTGTTTTCTTAGAAAATAGGAGATTTCTTCTTAAAAGAGAAGCAGACAGAAAGATGCTAAAAATGAGTATGGGGAACAGATGCCAAAACTAGAATTAGTGCTCAGAAATTCCTAATGATGCTGTAATTCCCAGAGGGAAATATTTATTTATGTAAAGGCATTTGGTTAATTATTTATAGAAGTAAAACTCGGGAAAATTCCACTCTCACTGTTTTGATCAACATATACTGTCCCTAGAGGCCTTGTCTCCTGCCATATGGGTTTCCATTCTCAGAAGCAGAAAGTCCCCATTTGCTCCTAACCTTGATATTGCCTTCTTTAAATATGAAATTTATAATAGTCATAATAACACTGATTTTCTGTGTTTATCAGATGCACCTTTTTATAGCCTGGTTGTCCTTAAATATATATATATATATATATATTCTCCATTTATACTGGAAAGACATAAATATGGAATGTCTTAATGGAATCCAAAAACCAGGATATATGTTTGCTTGACTAACATCATCAAGCTGGGGTGACACCACTCAGTATCTAAGATTTAATGGCCCTTCCATACATGTCTGATAATGCCAAGCACTACTTCATGCTCCAGAAGAGGCCAAAGAAAGGCCCAGATAATCTTGAACTTGGCAAATGGAAGGTAGGAGAAGGGGAGGGTGAAGGCAATCATTTATTTAAAACACATGCAACTTGGACTTTTCCTTTCGTAATAAAAGAAGAGAGAGGAGGTGTTAAAATGTAGCAGGTTTTTAATGGTAAAAGTATTCTAAAAATAGAAAGTTTATTTATGAAAATATTTCCTAGGAAGTTACCAAGCTCCCCAGGCACGAAAAGCACTTCCTGCATGAGTAGTTTACACCTTTGTACACCCTGTTTCTTTTTTCTGTGATTTTTAAATATCTATATGAAAAATAATAATTTTATAATGGCCACTCAAGTGAAAAGTATTGAGAGGAATCATCTAATTCTAATGACAATAATAGTCAAAGGTACAAATCACTCCTATTCATTCTTACATTTTAATGCAAGGGCTTTTCAGGATCATACTGAAAATTTATCATGAAAGAGCATGATTGGTAGTCATTACCTGTTCAGAAGCAAATGTGAAAACATAATGGTCCAAACACTTTATTAAAAAAAGATTTAGGCTTGTAATAGAGACACACAACTTTACTGTGCCCTTCATATAACCAGTAATTCTCAGTTCAATCAGCTGAAATAATATTTTATTAAAAAGATTTAGGCTTATATCAAAGGCACACACTTCATAGTGTCCCTCATAATACCAATAATCCCTAGTTCAATCAACTTACTTAGAGAATTTTCACTTAAGGGAAATTAACAAAACAATTTTTCTTTTTTCTGATGTCAGATAAGAAGGCCATTGCCATCCTTCAGGGCTTACATCTTTCTAGCTCAGTGGAGTTTGCATGCAAAACTCAAACAAGAGCTGGATGGTGATTAAAAACCTTTTAGCATGTTGGACAGGGTCCTATACTGACGATGATCATTTTCATATTTTCTGGAACAACCCAAAGATTGCATAATTCTGAGGGAAAATAATAGGGAAAGCAAGCCAAAACTGTGGGCTGAATATGTCTTTTTGTCCTTCAAAACACCGCCTTCTGTGTGTTGCAACTGAGTGTCTGGAGAAGGGAAGTGAAAGATGCTTGCCAGCGTTGTGAAACCATGGCTTGGGAGAGAACAACACGAGGTGTTAGCATCATACTAAATGACATTCTTGAAGAATTACTTACAGCTGTACTGCCTAAAGTTTCACCAACCTCGCCATCAGCCATGCTTCCTTCTTTTGAAACTCTACCAAAATATACTTCTACGCTCTAAAATGCTGGACAATCAGATGGATTTGTAACTAAATTATAAACTGTCATGTTGAAGGGCTGATTTCCTCTCTCCCAGTAGGAAAGGATATGAGATTATCAGAAAATGATGGCACTTGCTCTCTCTGATGATTTAGAAAGAACTTTTGTAGGCAAAAATACCGCATGTATAAAATTGGCATAGTCAGTCAGCAGTAATGGGTGACCTCTGGCAAAGGAAGGGGTGACACTCCCAAAACACAATGATCTGGGGCCAGTGCCAAAAGAGGGAAAAACTAGAGTAACTAAGGTGAATTCAAAAGAATATTCCTGGGTTTAGCACTTGCAGTAAAATTCTAGAAAATGCTGAGAGACTGAATAAAGAGGCAAAGTTATGTCAAGCCTCATTAAACTGCATGAGAAAAAGCTTAAACCATTGGCTTCAGCAAAGTTACTGAATTGCAGTACAGGTTTTTCCAGGAAGTTTGAGTTTATGTGTAGATGGTATACTAGTTTTTGATAATTTATATAATATATTCCTTTAATTAAATATTTTAGTTGTGTGGCTAATAGTAGATATTCCCAAGAGTACAGGGGGTGGGGGATGGAGGAAATATGCCAAAATTAATTATCTGGTAGAATTTAAAAAAAAGTGTGACTAGGGGTATAGTAAATGTCATAAACAGGTGTTGAAATCCAAGATGGATGGTTATCACCACCAGTGTTTTCATGTTTATCATCTTCACAGGCCAGGGTCCCACGAATGTAAGTCATCTAACTAAGATCACACACATTCTAGGTGACTCCTGTCAAATTAAACTCCTATATAAAGTTCAACTCTCATGCAACTTATGTTGAATTATAGTTCAGGATATGGAAAGGAATTTGCAAACATCATTGTGGAAAGGCCATCTAAGAATAGTTTGATGAAGATTATATTTTTGTTTATTTTGTTGGCCTCAAAAAAGATTTAAATATTATTTTTTAAAATTGTTATTTATATTAGTTAATATATTGTTGTTAATCAAATGTTACTTATCTCAATGATAAAATTTAATTCTAGCTAAAGATTTCAAAAGTATGGCATACATACCTGAAAATATATTAGGGTAGAATTTTAAGCCCAAAACTTGCTAATATTCAACAAAGGAAGTTGGTTCTTATCAGGAAGCAGAATTGATTCACTAAAGCCATGATAATCTTTTCTTTTTCTTTTTTTTCTTTTTCTTTTTCTTTTTCTTTTTCTCTTTCTCTTTCTCGTTCTTTTTCTTTTTTTCTTTTTCTATTTTTCTTTTTCTTTTTCTTTCCTTTTCTTTCTTTTCTTTCTTTCACAGAGGTACTGGGGATTGAACACAGGACCTCATGCATGCTAAGCATGCACTCTCCCACTGAGCTGTATCTATCCCCTCCACAGTCTTTTCAACAGACATTTGGAGACTTCTCCCCTGAAGATAATGTAAAACAACATGTGCAGTTACATAGATTTGTAGCCAGTTAAATAATCTTATATAAGAATGATTAACAAAAACATATAGGTTATTTTTTAATGGGACAGCAAAAGACTCACTGCTTTACCCTGCTTTATTCCCGTGTAAACACATAGATGGTAAAGAATAATCCAGAAACATAAGAATCAAGATCAAAACAATCAAGGTAAAATTTAGTAAGAATAAATACGAAATTCTGCATTACTTTTCAGATAAGTCAGTTAAACAGCTCACCTGGGGAAAAAAGTAAGCATTTTAGTTAACTGAAACTTAATATAAGCCACCATATGTAATGAGTTGCCAAAAACATTCATGAAATCCTAATCTATACTAAGAGAAGAAGAAAGAACATACTTAGGCCACTATACTGTCTTGGTCAGATCCCATGTAATGTATTATACTTATATCTGGTTGCCATGCTTTAAAATGCACTGTGACAAAGCTGTAGAAAGTTCTCAGAATGATGGCTAGAATACAGAAGGGACCTTGCTCTATTATGTAAGAAGTATCTAAAGTATCCAGGACGTTAACTCTGAAATTAAAAATCCTCAGTGGAGTTGGGAGAGATGTTATAAAATATAAGAAATAAGCTCTTATAAAAATGGTAACAGAATTGCTTTATAATTGGTAATCTTAAAGCTTGGACCAATGAATAAAAGTTTAGAAGGAAATTTCATTTCAGTATCAAGGAAAACATTCTTATATTTAGTAAATACTGAAAATTGAGATCTGTTTCAAGTCCATGAGCTCACCATCACTGGATGATCAACTGGCAGATGTCCTGTCAGAGAGAAGCTAAAAACATGATCTGTAAGGTCCCTTCCAGTGCTTAAAGTGTACAATAAATGCCTACATTAAGAAAAAAGAAAGATCTTAAGTAAATAACCCAACTTTACACCTCAGGGAACTAGAAAAAAGAAGAACAAACATAAGCCTAAAGTTAATAAGAGGAAGAAAATAACTATTATCAGATAGGAGGTAAATGAAATAAAGACTGAAAGGACAATAGCAAAGATCAACAAAACTAAGAAATGTTTTTATTTTTGAAAAGATAAACAAAATAGGCAAAACTTCAGCTAGATTAACCAAGAAAAAAGGAGGGAGGACTCAAATAAATAAAATTGTAAATTGGACAACCTAGAAGAAACTGATAAAGTCCTAGATATGTACAACATACCAAGACAGAATCATGAAAAAAGAGAAAATCAAAATAGACCAATTACTAGTAAGGAGGTTTAATCAGTAATCAGAAACCTCCCAACAAAGAAATCTAGGACTGGATGGCCTCACTGGTGAATTCTTCCAAACATTTTGAGAAGGATTTGCGTTAATTATGGATCTGAATTAATTCTGCCAAAAAAAACAGAAGAGGTGGGAATACTTTCAAATTTATTTTTTGAGGCTAGCATTACTCTAATACCAAAACCAGACAAGAAAATGAGAAAAGTAAAATACAGGCCAATATCTCTGGAAGCACATAGACACAAAACTCCTCAACAAGATATTAGCAAACAGTTCATTAAAGGATCATACACGATGATCAAAAGGGATTTATTCCAGGGATGCAAGGATGGATCAACATCTGGAAATTAATCAATGTGATACACTGTATGAACAAAATAAAGGATAAAAATCATATAATAATCTCAATTGATGCAGAAAAAGCATTTGACACCTGTTCATGATAAAAAACTCCGAACAAACTGAGTATAGAGGAAACATACCTCAACACAATAAAGGCCATATAGGACAAGCAGACAGCTAACATTTTCAACAGTGTAAAGCTAAAAGCCTTTTCTGTAAGGTCAGGACCAAGACAAGGATGCCTACTCTTGTAATCTTGACACAGCACAGTAGTGGAAGTCCTGGACAGAATAATTAGGCAAGAAAAAGAAAGAAAAGGCATCCAAATTGAAAAGGAAGAAGTAAAATTGTCTCTATTTGGAGATGACATGCAAAAACACCTAAAGCCTCCTAAAGACTCCACCAAAATACAGAACTAATAAACAAATCCAAAAAAGTTGCAGGATAAAAAGCAATATACAAAAATCAGTAGTATTTCTATACAGTAACAATAAACTATCAGAGAAATTAAGAAAATAATCCCCTAAAGTAGCAGCAAAATGAATGAAATATTTAGGAATAAATTTAATCAAAAGGTGAGAGATCTGTACACTGAGAACTATAAGACATTGTTGAAAGAAATTCAAGAAGATGCACACAAAAGAATAGAGACATTGCCTGCTCATGGATTTGAAGAATGAATATTGTTAAAATGTCCACACTACCCAAAGCTATCTACAGATTCAATGCAATCCCTATTAAAATTCTAAAGGCATTTTTCATAGAGATAGAAAAAACAACCTGAGAATTTGTGTGGAACCACAAGCGACGCCAAATAGCCAGTGCAATCTTAAGAAAGAAGAACAAATCTGGAATCGTCATGTTTCCTGATTTCAAACTATATTACAAAGCTATTGTAATTACAAAAAATATGCCATTGGTATAAAAACAGACACATAGATCAATGGAACAGAATGAAAGAGCCCAGGAATAAACCTATGTGTGTATAGTCAATTAATTTATGATAAAGGAGCCAAGAATATACAATGGGGAAAGGACTCTCTTCAATAAATGGTATTGGGAAAACTGTATGGCTACAAGCAAATAAAAAAAAAAAAAAAAGGAAAAAGGAAAGAAATTGGACTCCATCTTACACCAAACACAAACATCAACTCAAAATGGATTAAAGATGTGAATGTAAGACCTGAAATCATAAAACTCCTAGGAGAAAACACAGGGGGTAAGCTCTTTGACAGTGGTCTTGGCAATGATTTTTTTTTTTGATTTGACACCAAAAGCAAAAATAAATGCAAATCAAAATCCCAATGAGATATCTCATACCTGTTAGAATGGCTATCTCACGAAGACAAGAGGTAACAAGGGTTGGCCAGGATATGGACAAAAAGGAACTCTTGTGCACTGTTGGTGAGAATACAAATTGACGTAGCCACTATGGAAAACAGTATGGAAGTTCCGCAAAAAATTAAAAATAGAACTACTGTATGATCCAGCAATTCCACTTCTGTGTATTTATCCAAAGGAAATGAAAACAAGTTATCAAAGAGATTATCTACACTCCTGTGCTTATGAAGCATTGTTTACAATAGCCAAGATATGGTAACAACCTAAGTGCCCAGCAATGGATGAATGGATGAGGAAGATGTGGTGTACATTTACAATGGAATATTATTCAGTCTTGAGAAAGATATCCTGCTATTTGCAACATGAATGGATCTTGAAGGCATTGTTTAGTGAAGTAAGTCAGACAGATAAAGACAAATACTATGTGATGTCACTTATATGCAGAATCTAGAAAAGCCAAACTCACAGAAACAGAGACTAGAATGGTGGCTACCAGGGGCTGGTTAGTGGGGGGAACGGGGAGATGTTGGTCAGGGAGTACAAATCTCCAGCTGTAAGATGATTGTAGTTAACAATACTGTTTTATATACTTGAAAGTTGCTAAAAGAGTAGATCTTAAATTTTCTCACTGCAAAAAAGACCTGATAATTATGTGACCTGATGGAGGTGTTGGCTAATGCTGTGTTTGGTGGTCATCATTTTACAGTATATACATGTCTGTAGTCAACACATTGTACCCCGTAAACATACACAGTGTTATATGTCAATTATATCTCAATAAAGCCAGGGAAAAAAAGATAAATGTGCGTTTTGATTCTGCCTTTTTGAATGAGGGAATTGTTCTTCTAGAGAATCTGTTTTTCTGTTGTTTCCGTACCACTGCAGAGCTATGCGTGGCACCCAGCAGGAACAGAGGACACTAATATCAATGCCAGGGAAGTCACTCAAAAAGCAAATGATCTGAGGAGTCCCAAGGGTTTGAAGACAAGTCTTTGAAGAGCCTCTCTGTATGGCAAGCCTCACATCTGATTTGACCAGTCTGCTGCACCCCAGATTAGATGAGATTCCTTGAAATGAGAGGTCTGCAACCTAACTCTTCCTGGTGACTCTTCCCTCTGACAGCTGCCTATTTTATCTCTGTGTGGCAATAAAGATAAAACGCAGTTTACTTTGTTTCAAAAAAGCATCACACTACAACCTCCATCCACTCACCACCTCATACACACAAATGGACACAGCCTTTCTAAATGATGCATACCTGGGCCGCTTGAGATAAAAATTCCTCTTTCCACCCATCTACTGTTCTTGTGTAATAATTAAATATTGTGGGAGAAACTGAAAGCTTCAAATGTTAAGGAGCCAGTGACATTCCTCTTTTAAGACCCCTCTGAATTTCAGTAATGTAGCCAGCTACCTTGGTTAGCAACACTTTGTATTTTCATCTTCAGAGAGCATTAAAATGGATACAGGTTTATTAAAAACAGTGCCAAGCATACAGCATCTGATGTTATTTGTCATATAAATATTAACTTGGTAAGAAGATATTAGTAGAGATAGTGGAGTATTTATGGCCAACCATCTTTGGGGGAAAATTTTTGCTAAAATTTCAGGGTAGATGTGTTAAAATTCTAAACTGTACCTTCTTTTGCAGGTTAGAGAGAAATCATCTAAGAAAAGTATTCAAAATTTTGTTTCCTTTTAAAGAACTGTTCAAAATGAGGCACAGAAAATGACTACAGCATCATGCCTTTGGGTGCTTCTCATGCAGGGAAATTATTGCTCGTTCAACATTCTCACAGTGGCCTCTCCAAAACTACCCTTCACACCCTCAGCCTCTTCATCCTTCAAATGAGAGGGAAGGGCTTCCAAAGATGATATAAGATTGAGGAGCTTTATTGGTATAGTAGGTAGAATGGCTAACTCTCTCTCCTTATCCTATGAGACTATAAACTGGGCTCCTCTGATATGATTTGGGACAATATCAACTGAGAGGGAGGCACCAGGGCCAAGCAGGTGAGACTTAATCCTCAGGAAGCTTTAGGCCTGTTGATGTACTAAATGCCCCACTTCTAAAGGAAAGAGATAAATGAAGGCATCGTGTGACAATAAATCCTTATATATACCCGATGGAAAGTTACAGAACTAATTCTAACCCTTGTAGCATTCATTTTAACTGTGATCTGTTTATTGTTGTAAAATTATTGATCTGTTTACTATTGTAAAAATTACGTCATCTAGTTCACTTGATTTAACTGTTTCAATTCAGTTCAACAAACGTTTGATGATTTTCTAGGACCTGTCATCCTTGAACTGTTTTCTGTCTGGGACTGTGCTGCATCTTCTAAGCCTTGCCCTTAGCACTTGGACAGGGCCTCCGAACCCTCTAGCTCTCCTCCCTCTGCCTGTCTCCCAGCTCTCACCATCCCAGGTGCCTGCCACCTCCTTTTGCTGCTGTCAGGACGTGGGTACCGGCTGCCCACGTGGCTCTTTTCCTTCCTTAAGCTACAGCTCCTGCTGCCAAGTGGGGAGATCGTTTTTTATCCCCCCTTTCAGCCCTCAGAGCCCTTTAGATTTCCGGATTGCTGCCTGAAGTTTCAGCTTTATAGTCTTGCTTATTAAGTAGAAAAGGCGTTCTCTAGAAATAAGATCAATGAGAATTACAGGCTACAACCCAAAGCTGCATATTTTCCTTATTGATCACAAGGCTAGTGTATCGGGCCCAAAACAGGCTAAGAAAATCCCTGTGCCATTCCCAACCTCAGGATGTGCTTTTACATAACTGCCTCACAGTCATTCCTTCTCCCTCTGATGTCTTGAGGGGCCTATTTGACACCAAATCTCCTTTTCTTGTTCCCTGGAAGCCAGTGTGGTGCTCATGAAAATAAGGCTCCAGGTAATGGCAGAATTCCTAAGTGGCCGTGCTATACAACCCACTGTGGCTTGATTTCAGTCCCCAGAACTCTTTGGGAGTCATATATATGATTACCTATAAATAGGGAAATAAAGAACCAGTGGAGCACAGTGTTCTCTGATTTCATACACATTGCCTTTTGTTGAACCATAATCATACTATTGTATACTCTTCTCCCCAGAACTGACAATCTCTTTTTATTGCTATGATTTGTTTTCTCAACTACAGTCCCATGTTTCTGATTCTCCCTCTCATCTTTTCACTGAATTTTCTTACTTCAGATTATGTGCAAACAACAGAGGGATTTTGTTAAACTCTAATTCCCCAGACTTAAAACCTAAATAATGGAAAGTAACCAACAATCTGACATAACTTTGATACCATGTGGTGTTAAAGTAATTGAACAAGGAGACTGTTAGACTGAAGTGGCTCAATGTGGCATGGAGGCCTATGTAAGCAAACCAAGATCTTAGCCTGTAAACGTCTCAAGATTGCAAAATCAAAACCTAAGGACAACCAGTTGTGACCAGCCAACTCAGCTTTAAACTACAGGCAATCAATAATTTCCTTGCTTTCCTTCCACCTTTTCTCTTTAAAAATCTCTTCTCAGCTCCTGTTGGTGGCATGCTCCTAATCACTTCTAGTTTGGATCTGCCTAATTCTAATCTATTTTTGCTCAGATAAACTCTTAAAAATTTTAATATGGCTCAATTTACCTTTTAAGAGTTGGAAGACAATTAGTACTGTTTGTCAGATTAAAAACCAAAGTTAAATAGCTTTTATTCTACCAAAGTAGTATAATCAGGCCATTAAGTACTTGTCATCCAAACCTGTAACTCCGCTGACCTCATGCTCCTTAGAAAGACCTTGTTTGCCCACTTGTCATGGAGTTGATTCATTTTCATTTTAAAAAAGGAGTTATTTCTGAAAATAAAATAGAAACCCAAACTTCACATGGAAATACACATTGATATGAATACCACGTCATATCCACAGGATGTTTAAATGTCATAAAACATATTCCAAATGATTGTTCATTAATCACTAACTCTTAAGATGAAAGTCATTTGAAATTGAGCAATTAAAAGTGAAAAAAAAGATCCAGTAGAAGCCTTCAATGAAAAAACATTGTATTTAGCATAGTATTAGAGCATATAGAACTGTACATGTATTTGAAGTGTTGGAAACTGATCACATTTCAAACTAAAGGCAAACGAAAAATTGAATGTAATTAACAGAGATATCTGCCTTGAGAATAAAGGCTACAACCGTCTGGCTGACTAAAATGCTTCCAATTCTTTGTTCTGCCAGAGATAATCAGAATCCATAAAGAACCTGGGATGGCAAGGATTCCAAAACCATTGCTGAAGCGTGGCTGAAAACACAATGTAAAGATCAGTGAGCTGTTACTCTATTGATACATCTTTTTCTAGCAGCACTTTTTCCAAATTGGAAGCATCAATTTTCCAAAACTCAGAAATATTTCATAAAAACTCCATTTGTTTTTCATCTAGAGCAACTATATAACTATCACCAGCACAGCATCATCTTATTTTTTAGCTAATTTTAAGTGAAGTCCAGTTGCATTAACATTTTTATGCCATGAATTTCTTTTTTATTCCTGTTATCTAAGTGTTACTAATTTGTCTAGTGTTACAGTTACCTTGAATATAGCAACATCATAATTTATATTTGTATTGACCTCATGTATTTTATTGATTTGTTTATCTTGTATATATTTATTTTTTATTGAAGTATAGTCAATTTACAATGTGTGTCAATTTCTGGTGTACAGCATAATGCTTCAGTCATACATGAACATGCATATATTCATTTTCATATTCTTTTTCTCCATAGGTTACTGCAAGATATTGAATATAGTTCCCTGTGCTATACAGTATGAACTTGTTGTTTATTTTATGTATATTAGTCAGTATCTGCAAATCTCAAGCTCCCAATTTATTCCTTCCCACTCCCTTTCCACCCTGGTAACCATAAGTTTGTTTTCTATGTCTGTGAGTCTGTTTCTGTTTTGTAAGTAAGTTTGTCCTTTTTTTTAGATTCCACATATGAGCGATCTCATATGGTATTTTTCTTTCTCTTTCTGGCTTAACTTCACTTAGAATGACAGTCTCCAGGTCCATCCATGTTGCTGCAAATGGCATTATTTAATTATTTTTTATGCCTGAGTAGTATTCCATTGTATATACATATACCACATCTTCTTTATCCAGTCATCTGTCAATGGAAATTTAGGTTGTTTCCATGTCTTGGGTATTGTATGTAGTGCTGCTATGAACATGGGAGTGCATGTATCTTTTTGAATTAAGGTTCCCTTTGGATATATTGACCTCACATGTTTTAATATGCATAATCACTTGTATGGGCAAATAAGCATTATTACTCCCAATTTCTTTAGGGTAAATAAACTTAGTTTCTTAGAGCAGTGTTAGCTTCAGCAGAACTGAGCAGAAAGAACAGAGCAGAGAGTTCCCATACACTCCTATTCTCATACATGCACAGCCTCCCCCATTATCAACATTCCCCACCAGAATGGTACATTTGTTGCAATAAATGAACCTGTGTTGTCACATCATTATCACCCAAGGTCCATAGTTTTCACTGGGACTTAACTAGGGTTCACTCTTTGTGTTGTATACACTATGGGTTTTGACAAATGTATAATGAATGACATGTATCCATAATTATAGTATCAAACAGTATTTTCACTGCTCTAAGAATCCTCTAAGAACAGAGGATTTTTAGGACAGTGGGACTTCTGTATAACACTACATACAATGGTAGATACATGCCATTATTCATTTGTCCAAACATATAGAATATACAACACCAAGAGTGAACCCTAGTCAGCTACAGTCTCTGGGTGATTATGATGTGTCAGTGCAGGTTCGTCAGTGGTAACAAATGCACTTCTCTGCTGGGGGATGTTGATAATGCAGGAGGCGGTGCATGTGTGGGGGAAGGGAATATATGGGAAATCTCTGTACCTTACTCTTTGTTTTTCCATGAACTAAAAATTGCTCTGAAAAATATATGCATAAAAAAACCCTACGTGCTTTGCCTATTCTTCCCTGCCTCCCTATAACTCCTGGCAAATACCAAAATTTTTACTGACTCCATAGCTTTGTCTTTTTCTGGAATGTCATACATTTGAAAACATGGTACATAGCTTTTTCGGATTGACTTCTTTTACTTAGTAATATGCATTTAAGTTTCCTTTGTGTCTTTTCGTGGCTTGATATTTCATTTCTTTTTAACACTAAATAATATTTTATTGTCTGGATATACTATAGTTTATTCATTCACTTACCAAAAAACATTGTGGTTGCTTCCAAGTTTTGACATCTGTGTGCAGGTTTTTGTGTGGACATAGAGTTTCAACTCCTTTGGGTTGTTGGATTGCTAGATCATAGGGTAAGATTATGTTTAGTTTTCTAAGAAACAGCCAAACTGTCTTCCAAAGTGGCTATACCATTATGCATTTCTACCACAATTAATGAGTTCCTGTCTTTATATTTAAAGTGGGTTTCTGGTAGACAACATATGATTGGGTCTTGTTTTTTGATCCACTCAACCTCTGTCTTTTAATTTGTAAATTTAGACCATTGATGTTCAAAATGATTATTGACATAGCTGCATTAATATATACCATGTTTGTGTCTGTTTTCTGTTTGTTGCCTTTGTTTTTTCTTCCTTTTTTGTCTTCTACTCTTTTTCTGCCTTTTGAGGTTTTAGTTGAGCATTTTATATGATTCCATATTTTTTCCTTTCTTAATATATCAATTGTGTTTCTTTTTTGTTACTTTTGTTAGTGATTGCCATTGATTTGGCAATATACACCTACAATCAATCCAAGTCTACTTCCAGATAACACTATACAACTTCATGGGTGTTGCAAGTACCTTATAATAACAAAATGTTTATGATTCTTTCCTCCCATCTTTTGTAACATTGCTGGCATTTATTTCCCTTTACATAAATGGACATAACCTAAGACATTGTTGGTATTATTATTTTGAACAAACTGAAATATGTTAATTAAGAATAAGAAAAATAAAAGTTTTTATTTTATCTTCACTTATTCATTCCCTAATGTTCTTCGTTGTTTTTTTTTTTTTAATGTGGATCCAAGTTTATGACCTATATCATTTCCTTCTCTCTGAAGAAGAAATTTTTTAATATTTCTTGCAAGGCAGTTTTAGAAACAAATCCCCTCAATTTTTATTTGTCTGAGAAAGTCTTTGTTTCTCTTTCACTTTAAATGGACAATTTGCAGGGTACCAAATTCTAGGTTGGTGGGGGTTTTTTTCTTTCAATACTTGAAATATTGAAATGAGATGTAATTCTTATCCTTTGCTCTTCTATAGGTAAAACGGGATTTTCCTCTGGCTTCTTTCATTATTTTTTTTTCTTTATCTTTGATTTTTTAAAGTTTGAATATAATATGCCTATGTTTAGGGTTTTTTCCTTGTGTTTATCTGCTTGGTATTCTATGAGATTCCGGGATGTGCATTTTGGTGGCTGGCATTAATTTGGAGGGAAATTTTAAGTTATTATGGCTTCAAATACTACTTCCATTCTTTCCTCTCTTAAGCTTCTCCTTCTGGTATTCCATCACATGTATGTTACAAATTTTGTGGTTATCCCACAGTTTTGGGGTATGCTAGTCTGTTGGGTTTTTCTTTTTTTGTCATTTTTTCTTTTTTTTTTCATTTTTGGAATTTTCTGTTGTCATATTCTTGAGTGCGGAGATTCTTTCTGAGGCCGTTTCTTGTCTACTAATAAGCTTATCAGAAGCATTCTTCATTTCTGTTAGTGTTTTTGATCTCTAGAATTTCCTTTTGATTCTTAGAATTTCCCTCTCTCTCCTTACATTATTCATTTGCTCTTGCATGTTACCTACTTTTACATTAGATCTCTTAGCATATTAATCATACTTGTTAAAAACTCCTGGTCTGATAATTCCAACATTCCTAATTCTGGTTCTTATGCTTGTTCAGACTCTAAAACTGTTTTGTTTTGTTTTGTTTTTTGCCTTTTGGCATGTCTTGTAACTTTTTGTTGAAAGACATGATGTACTAGGTAACAAGAATGTGCTGATAATCAGTAGGCCTTTAGTAATGCAGTGGTAAGGTGTGGGGCAAGGGGAAGCATTCTACAGTCCTATGATTAAGTCTCAGTCTTCTGCTGAGCCTGTGCCCCTGGACTTCAAGCTTCTCCAGTGATTCTCAGGTTTTCTCCCTGTTAGCACAGAATGGCTAGAGAAAGTGGAGTTGTGTGTTTCCTTCCCCCATGTGAAAGGCCAGCGGGAAATAGAATTGAGTATTTCCCTTCCCCCAGGTAAGTTAGACTATTATAAAACCCCAGAAGCTTAGGTTCTGGTAAAACAATTTCTCCTGAAGGCAGGCTTTTGTTAAGATCAGAATGTTCTGGTACATTTTAAAGTGGTTCTTTTTCGTCTTCTCTTGCCAGGACCTTGAGGGAATTTTTCTCTGATATTCATTTTATGGACTTGTTTGAGCTCCTGAAGGTCAAAATTCACAAAATTGTACTCTTTTCCAGCAATGACCAGGGCCTCCCTGAAATTGTTGACCCTCAGGAGTTGTCCACACCGAGCTTCCAGCAGTTCATTAATTACCACTCAGGTTTTCCTACCCTGTGGGTTTCTGCTCTGGTAATTTGGGATTCTCTCTATTCTCTTGTCTGACTCTCCAATTTGGGGGCAACAGTTGCTGTACGTGACGTCACGTTTCTGATTCTAGTTGTTGATTTTTCAGCTCCTACAGCTTTTTACTTGTATTAGGATGGGGAAGTGACTTCTAAGCTCCTTGCATGCTGAACTGAAAAACGGAAGTCAGTATTCCCACTTTAAGATGAGAAAAAAAGAAAAGAAGAACTGTAAGAGATAAGTCACTTCTAAAGATCATATGGTATTTGTGATAGAATTGAGATCTAGGCCTGCTCTCCCCAGGTCTTAATTATTAGCCTGTTTTGTAATTGTCTGAAAGGAGGCTTAGATTCTTACTTATCCATCCTAAAAGGAAATGACTAAGTTGGATTAAGGGTTCAATTTCTTCAATTCAGGAAAGGTCATTAAAAGAACATCCTATTTCTAAAACTTATCTTTCTTAAATTATAAAAACATATATACAAATGGGTTTATTATAACAAAAAAATGTAAATAGGTGGAATGATTTTGGTAATTATGCACATGCTGACAATGGGATGTTAAGAAAATCAGGTAATAGAGTAAAATGTTTATGACACTGTATTAAGTGAAGAGAGCTGACTATAAAACTGCCCATTTAAAATGGACAGTGAAAGAAAATAGAAAAAAGTACTAGTTGTGAACCATGAGCTTTTTAAAAAAGTGTATTGCATTGTGATAAATGTGTAAAAAATAACCCTTTTAAAAATATAAATCAATGATACTTTTCTATGCAAGTTGAAAACACTGTACTAGTCTTTGGAAAAAAAGAACAGCTTATTTCTTACAAATTTAGCTTAAAATTTAGAGTCATAAATACCAGCTCCTGACAGAACTATGTCATTTTTACATGGGAGAGTATGCTAGTGTAATAGGTGCCAGGTTGCTCCCTTTGCTGTTACATGTGCTCAAATGAATGGCTCTCGAGAGCCTTACTAAAATGGCATTGTGTGTCAGTTTAAACTAGGTATTTATGGCACAACAATGTAGAGACTGAAAGGAATGGAACACTGGGCAATTTCTATAGAAAAGGATTTTAGTAATGTAGTTGGGTACAAGGCATCATCGACACAGGCTTGTATTCACCCTCATTCATTCAGCTCATTGTAAAAGATGCACGTGCCTAAATCCAAGAGAGTAGATAAATCTGACTTGAAATGTGTTTCTCTCTTTGGTATAATGCTTTTTCTTTCTTTCTTTCTCTCTTTCTTCTTTTTTTTTTTTTAAGTTCTTTTTCAATAATTCCTTGCAGCTCCAGCTAACACACAATGAATTGTTGGCTCCTTTATTGAAGTATTGAAGGGGAGGGGGAAACAGGGAAACACCACTTTTTAAAGCCAATACCAAAGAAAATAACTCCTTTTGTGTAAAGAGGGATCAATAGTAATCTGTGTTCTTTCACCTTCTTGTTTGTATTTTCTATTGATGTGTACAAAACCTAGACATTTGGCTTTAAGTGTTGATTAAAATTTTTTTACAGAAAGAATAGAGAAGGAAACAGAGTAATTTTAACCATCGTTGACCCACTTTTAAAAATTCCATTCTGTTCTTAATTCACATACCCCAACAAAAGAAAAAATCTTGAGGTATGTCTACATGCCAAAATACTCTTTCATTTTTCATTATTTTTTCTAGGGCAATGAATGCAGTTATGAAAGAGATCTAATTGGAATTATTTTAAAATCAGGAATTTTCAACCATGATAATTATTTGCCTGTAGCCATCTCTGCCTTTAGTTAATGGGAAGATGATTGTCTCACTTTGAACAAGTGGCTGAACAGAATGGAAGGAGGAGCGTTTCCCTTCCATGTGATGGTCCTTTTCCATTCTTAGGCCCTGATTGCTTTTATACCAAACTGAGAATGGAAATGCCCAAATCCATTCGAATGACTACTTTTTTCAGGAGTAACATGTATCAAAAATCAATTTTCCTTTAGAAATATATAAGCTGAATAGGCAAACAGAAAACAAAAAATTGCTACATATGTGTACTGAAGGATTTAATGACTTAAGAATCACATTCAGTCATGTCTACCTAGGTTTAGCTTACCTGTGGGCCAATAATAGTTAAAGTACATAAAGAAAGCAATCTAGTACTTACATAATGAAAGCAATCTAGATATATCTCTGACTGAAATTTGATCTATTCTTTTATTTATTCAACAACTGTTGTTCAGTGTATACTAGGTGTCAGGCACCATACTAAGACCTATGGATAAAGGATGTGGGAGAAAGGCATTATTTCTGCTTTCTTAGACCTTAAAACTGAGCGACAACTATAATATAGAGTGATAAGCTCTACAGAGAGATGGAGAGGGAGCTAAGGGCATATTCATAGATGAAGCAACCCTAGAAATTGTGACTGTATTAGTCAGGGTTCTCCAGAGAAATAGAACCAGGGGGACAAGATGGATGGATGGATAGGTATAGTTATATATGTATATGGAGGACGAGAGAGAGATTGATTGAGATCATAAGGAATTGGCTCACATGATTATGGAGGCTGAGAAATCCCAAGATCTGCAATTGGCAAACTGGAACCTGGGAGAGCCAATGGTGTAGTTTCAGTCCAAGGACAGGAGAAGACCAGTGTCTCAGCTCAATCAGTCGGGCTGAAGAAGTCCTCTCTTATTCAGCCTTTTTATTCTATTTAGGTCTTCAACTGATTGGATGAGGCCCACCAGCATTCTGAATAGCAGTCTGCTTTACTCTGCCCTACCTATTTAAATGTTACTCTCATCCAGAAACACCCTCACAGACACACCCTCACAGACACACTCAAAATGTCTAGGCATACCATGGCCCAGCCAAGTTAACACATAAAATTAACCATTACAGTGGGTTAGGTCAAGAAGGTTTTCTGGAGGAAGAGAAACCTGAACACTGAAGGATAATACCTCATAAGTAGACTATTAAATTACTACTTTCTTATAAGTAAATTATATCACTAAATTATATAATACATATGTGTCTTCAGAAATGCAACATTTTCTTCCATTTTTAGGGGAAATTATTGGCTCTTCGTTATATTAGGTTACATTTCTAGAGAAGCCAGTGTTAGAATTGAATTTTTTAAAATAAAGGTTATCACATGGCATATTGCTATTATATCAGTAGAATATATGATGATTTTATTTTTACAGGACTATACAACTTACAAATGTTGTCACCTACCTTGTTCTATTTTAGGCTACCAATTTTCAATGAGATATTTAATTACTGGAAGACATTTACATTTTATTAGAGATAAATTTATTAACTGAGAACAAAAATAATGAGAATACAGAGCTCTTGATTTGGTACTTGTGGATGGTGTTTGGGTGCTCTTTCTAGTATTTACAGATGTAGAGAAATCCTAATTGGGGTGACCTTTGGAAAGTCAGAGTTTACAGTGAGAGATTACAGCTAAAAAGACAAAAATTTTCTGGTATTTCCCTTTAAAAAAAGGATTTAAAAAAATTAGTTTATTGGTTTCAGTATTTGATATAGAGAAGTAAATCCATGTGTTCAGAATTATCCAGTTGTTTGTAACATATATTCCTCCCCCATCCCCTCAAGTCTTGCACCTTTAGCTTTCTTCACTACAGAGTTCTTGGTGCTAAAAAGTGCGCTGCTTCTTAAGGAAATGCAATACACTCTGCTGTAACTGAAAAGAAGACAGTGATAGCTGTTCTCCTTGCTGACCCATGAGTTATTGCTTTCCTTCATTTTCCCCTTTATTAACTTTTGTTACAAATAATCTGCACAGTTGTTTTAAAAATTTATTGAGACTGTTTTATGAGACAGAATGTGGCCTATCCTGCTAAAAGTATCATTGCACTTGAAAAGAATATGTATTCTGTGGTTGTGTGATATAGTGGCCTATTAAATATCAATTAGGTCAACGTAGTTGATAGCACTGTTCAGATCTTCTATGTCATTATGGATTTTTTTTTTTTGTCTAGTTCTGGCAAATGCTGAGAGAGCAGCATTAAAGTCTACAATGGTGATTGTGTAATTGTTTATCTATTAATTATGTAAATTTTGCTTCATGTAATTTGAAGCTCTGTTTATATATACTGTATCTTCCTGATGAATTGACCATTTCATTTTCATAAAGGATTTCTCTTTACCTCTGGTAATATTTTTGTTTTGAATCTATTTTATCTGACATTAATATAGCCACTCCAGCCTTCTTATTCTTAATGTTTACATGGTATATCTTTTTCATTCTTTTGCTTCCAAAATGTCTGTGTTTTTTGTATTTAAAGTGTGTCTCGTGAAATCAGTGTATAGTTGGGTCTTATTTTATATTCATTCAAGTATCTTTGTCTTTTAATTGGAGTGTTTTAGTCTTTCATGATTAATGTAATTATTGAAATAGTTAATGTAGTGGGTAGGAAAAGAGTCCTCAAATAGATCTACTCACCAACCCGGTAGAACCTGTGAATATGATACTTTGCCTAGTAAAAGACTCTGAAGATGTGATTAAGGTCAAGGACATTGAAACTGAGAGAATATCCTGAATTATTTGGGGGATCCCATTCTAATCTCATAAATCCTTTAAAGCAGAGAATTGTTCTCAAATGTACCCAAGGAGAGATGTAAATACAATGGAAGAAAGTTCAGACAGATGTGACGTGAGAAAGACTTAACCTGCTATTGCTGGATGTAAAGATGAAGGAAAGGAGCCAAAAGCTGGTAGCATCTAGTTCTGGGAACAGCTCTCAGTTCACAGCCAGGATGAAAACAGGGACCGGAATCTCACAACCTGAAGAAACTGATTTCTACCACACATCCAAACGATCCGAAAACAGACTCTCTCCTAGAGACGTGAGGAAGGAATGCAGCCTCTTGCCACCTTGAGAGTCTGTTCATCCCTTTTTTCAGTCTTGCATTTTAGGGTTGTGATCAATCCTTTTCTTCTTCTTGAGGCTGTGATTTTTTTTTTTTTTTTGGTTTTGTTTATGTTAGATAATTTTGAGTTTTGTCCTGGACATTGTCAGTACTAAATTTTAAAGATTCTCAATTCTGTTATTCTTCATTGATAGGTGTTGTTTCCTTTGTTTTAGCAGGTACATATTTTTTATTTAGCTTGAACTGCCAACTTTATTTTTTGGGAAGTATCTCCCTTCTGCTTGCATATGTTTTAATTTAGTGTAGTTGCTTGGCCCCTGTCCTACAAAAAGGCCTTTGGCCTTTCACTAGCCACATTTCGAGTGCTCAACAGCCACCTGTGGTGAGTGGCTTCTCTCTTGAACAGCCCAGAACAAATAAATCCATTACCAACAAAATTCCTATTGGACATGACTGGTCTAGACTACATAAAGTGATGCTGATTTCTGTGACATGAAGAAAATGAAATCTTCGGTCATCAGATGGTTGTATAAAAATCGGTGCTGGTTTGGCAGCTGGGAGCAGAGAGACCCCAGTAACCAGCCTTACACTGATTCATTTCACGTGAGACATACTTCATTTTTATTAAGAAAAACTACAAATAAAATATAATCCTAAGTGAAAAATCCAAGAACATCCACTAGTAAAGGAAGCAGAAAGATGGTGTTATTTGTGGCCCCCTGAGCTCTGAGTGAGCATCATTTTTCTTAGCCAAATGATCAAGAATGAAGGGTCCACCAAAATAGAATATGATAGCTTCTTTTTTTCACCTTGAAAGTTTCTCATCGATTTCCCTCCAGTCTCCACAGAATATAGTCATAGATATTAACTGTTTGTCTTTGCCCCAGGATTCCAGGAAATACAGCCTGAGAAAGGGTTTAAAATGCTTATACTCTATTAGTAGGTGAAAGTCCAGGGCATTGAAGATGAAGACATAAAGAGAGAATGAGGCAAAGAAAGATGCAAATGATGTAATGAGAAATAGTGCAAAGAAGTACATTTTATATAAAGAGACGAGATGGGTCATTCAGCAGTTGTTTTACTCAGCATGTGAAGCTTCTCTGGAAGGTTTGCAAGGAGGAAACATACATTGGAGCAGCCCATGACAGGGAGACATGAAGAGATCTTTATGTGCTCTACTCTCATCTCCCTTTTTCCACTGGTCAAGGTTCATGTCAGGGGATGCTGACCCCTACAGTTCCAAGTTGTGTTACTCAAACAGAATAAGAATCCATCCAAGTCTGAAAGTGAAGGTGGGTGGATATAGGTAGATCTCAGTGTATACAGGCTGTGAAGTATGCAGATGCTGGGGTTCAATTTGAACTCCAGCCAGACCGGGGAGCTCAACAAGGGCACCGGCAAAGGAGGCAGAAGTGTGATACAGGAGTAATGTTAGAGTGAGAGCAACTGAGACTGTGGTTCAGGTAGTTAAATCTTCAAGGGCGGAGGATGACTATTATAAGGAGGAATGGTATAATTTGATATCATAATTTTCAAAGATCCTGGAGATTTTTAGGAAAAATGGAGTGGGGGAAATGTTCTGAAAAAGGGCATAAAGAAGAAGAAAGAAAAAAAATAGGAGAGGAATCATGCATCACATGAGATTGTCAAAGGGAAAGCTAGTGTTTTCAGGGCCGAGTTATTTCTACGTTAAGGGAATGAAGACTTTACAAGAGGTTGAACATGAAGGATAAGTTGATGATAAATGACTCGAGTTTCAGGGAACAAAGTGGAGGATTTGATGATTTGGAAGGGATGTAAGACTGTTTAGAGCGGTAGGTGTGCAGAACTTCATGGGAATGAGTGTTTCGACACCACGTACAGAGAATTTGGGAGTGAGGGACCGGAAGGGTCTTGCAGCCCTATGCAGAGCCCTCCTCAGCCACGTTCCTAGCCTCCCCGTGTGGGCGGGCAGAGTGGGCTGGCGCGGGAAGCACAGGAGGCTCCAAGGCTCACTGTCTCCCCAACACAACTGCTGTTCAGATAGCATTACTGAAGCAGCAGAAGGGCGGTGTTGCCAGCAGGCTGGAAGGACAGTGGGGTAGAGAAGGATATACCCCTTGTTCATGTTTCTTATCAACATTATCATTTCTGTGTATCATAGTTGAAAAGTATTTAGCACTGGCTTGTCTGTTGCTGTCTTGAAGAAAATGGCAATCATTTAGGAAAAACAAAGAACTGTCTGAAAGTTCTGCTATAACCGTATCATCAAATTGTGTGACAAAGGATTCTGGTAGCTTAACCTAATCACTCCTATATGAAGGAGAGAATGGAAGTTACAGACTGCATCTTTGTTGGGTGGGGGTGGAACTAACATAGAATTCCCCAGATGGTATTATCCCAGGAGCAGAGTTTTTAAATAGAAAGAAAGATTTCTTTATTCTTCTGGAATAAATTCTGTTTTTTAAAAATAACTCCATTGCTTTAGACATTTTTTACATTACCATAAACAGACAAAAATGATAAAAATCTTGTGCATTCATTAGAATATCTCTAAATATCTTATCAAAATTTGGCAAACCAAAATATTTAGATCAAAGCATGGTTACTAGAAAATACTCTTTCTGTCATTTGCCACTTTTTTTGTTTTACTGTTTTAAAAGAATGCTTACAACGTAAGTATTAAATTTTATCAACTGGAGTATTTTGTGTTTTTTTGTGTGTGTATTGAAATAATCATATGATACTGATTCTTTAATAGATTACATTGATACATTGCTCTGAAATGACCCTAAATTTATCAGAATATATCAATATCTTAATGCATAGCTGGGGTTCATTTGTTAGCATTTTATCCGTGTTCAGAAGTAAGATTCTTGGATAATTTTGTTTTCTCATGCTTTTGTATCTGATTTTTTTATTCAAGTGTCATGGGCCTTAAAAAATGATTAGGTAGTTTTCCTTTTTTTCATTTACTAGAACAGTTTTTATTAGGTAAAGATTATGTGTTTATTGTCTGTTTAATAGAACTTAACCTATTTAACTTTCTGGGCTTAACATCTTTTCTTTTTCTGTGGCTAAGAATGGAAAGGGAGAGATGATAAATCACTTTTTTTAAATGATATTGTTCTCTTCAAGTTTTTCCTGATTCATTTTTGTAGTGTAAATATTTTCAAAATCTTCTTTTGTCATTAGGTTCTTCATTTTTTCCTTTTCAATCTTAGATCACCACTGTAACTCTGTATTCTCTTTTTTTCATTTTCTAGTATTGATTATTTAACCTTATTTGTTTTCTCTTAAATAGCCTTGATTGAAAGTTTTCTGTTTTATTTAAGCCAGCTTTAGGTTTTTAGACCTTCTCTTTTGTTTCCTTGTTTTCTACCTTATTTTTTATTCTTACCTTTGTAACTTCTTTCCTTCGTTTATTAGATATATTACCTTTATTTTTTTACTTTTATCTAATCTTCTTAAGTTTACCATGTAGCTCAGGTATTTAATTTTTTTCTTTTCTAGCATATGAATGCTTGCCAATAAATGTTCTGTTAATTAGCACTCTAACCATGTGCCACACATTTTGATATGTAATATTTTTACTGCCATTCATTTTCAAATACTCTGGGATTTCCATTGTGATTTTTTCTTCCTAAGTGTAATTTACTCTGTGTGTGTCACTGTGTCGGTTTATTTCCATATATATCAATGTTTATGTGTTATTCTTTTGTCATTGATTTTTTTATTATTGCTTTGTGGTCAGGTAATACCAACTGATATTTTTGGAATTGAGATTTCCCCTATGGCTTATGCTGATCGAATTTCTTTATAGGTTTCATGTGTGCTGGAATAAAGATACAAATAGTTATTTCTTGCATGTAGAGTTTGATAGATAAGTAGGTAGGTAGAGATAGATAACACTGTTGACTACATTGCTCCTATTTTATATAACCTTGATAATATTTTTCTTGAATAAACCCTTGGAGGATATTTTAAAGTTCCCCACTGCAATTATGGATTTGTTCATTTCTTCTTATAATCCTGTCAATTTTAATTTTATGTACCATAGTTCTATATTGTTAGCGTATCACAATTTATAATATTTGCATGCATTGGTAAATATTTTATTATTATGGAGACACTTAATAGGGCTTTTGTTTTAAATTCTAGTTCATCATTCTATTGTTTAGTAATACTCCATCAGCTTTCTTTTTATTAACATACTCAATATACAAGTATCATGTTTATTCCTGTTTCACTTTTTCACTTTCTTCTCTTCTTACCTTTCTGCTACAATGATAAAGTTCTTCTTAATCCTTTTTGTGTGTTTGCTTGTATAAATTCACCAATTATATTTCTACTATTTTAGTGGTTACATGTTTTAGATATAAGTGTAGATACAGAATTACCATGTCATGATTCTTGATTTCTCTGGGTTTTTTTTTAATTTTATCAGTATCTATTGATATTTATTTTATCAATATCTATTATTTAGTTTCTGTAGGAAAGAGGGACACTCAGAGAACTTGAACTGGCCTGTGTCCCTTTCAGCAGATGGACTACCCGAGGTTAAGCCTGTATGTCCTAAACTCCAGGTTTTTCTAACAAATTTAAAGGATTTACTGTCTCTTTCCTATTCTCAAACAAGACATTGCCAATATTATTTCTGTTGACTGTTTTAGTTCCAGCTTTTTAAAAAGAAAGAAATAACAATAATTACTCATTTTTAATCAAATATACAGACATATTTTTTTCCCTCACTGTCACTTCTTGCATCCAGCTCCTTCATTCCAGATATACTTTTCTTGTTGCTAAAGTAAATGCATCAGGCTTTCTTCAGCCAAAGTCTCTGGGTGAAAAATGCCATTACTTGTTTTCTGTTAGAAGTGTTTTCCTAGCATCCTAACTCTTGAGTGCTAGTTTAGGGTTCACATAATGGTAGCTCAGTGTCTTTTTATTCAGCATGTTAAGACGGCTGCTCCGAAGTCTTCTGGGCTCTGTTGTTCCTCAAGAAATGCCTACTCTCATTCTAATTATCAGGTAATTTGCTTTCCTCCCAGGGAACTTTACGGATTTTCTCTTTAGCCAGGGTGTTTTACAGGTACAGAATTGTTTACTTTTATCTTTTTAAACTTTCTATCTGCATTTTCTAAATGAGGATTTGTTTCTTCAGTCTGGAGACTTCTAACTTATCAGAAACTTTCTCCTCTTCTAAAAATGTAATGGGAATACAATTGATGTTGGACCATGCTCCAGGTCTGTTACAATGTTGGCATCACAGCTTGCCTTCCCTTCCCTTTCTTTTCTGTGCTCTAGGCCACATCTTCAGTGCTCTTCCTAGTTCGTTAATGTTCTCTTCATCTCTTCCAATCTGATGTTCATCCACTTTTCTCAGGTTTTAGGTTATTGTATAACATCAAAAGCTACGTTTTCCATTTCTAAGATTTCTCTTCAGTACTTTTTTATAGCCACATGATTTTTATTCTTAATCTTCTTTTCAGTATTATAATCATTTGTTCTTTCTTTCATTCATGCATTCCAAGATCTTAAATGTACATACTTATTAAGTCTTTTTAAAATTACTCAAACGTAATGATGTTACCAGATTAAGGTTTGTGTGATGGCTATCTTCCAGGAGTCAAGTTTTTCTACTTGTATGCTTTGAAACTTCAGTGCATTTTCTTTAATATGCCTTTCCTGGTTTCTTTGGTTTTGTTTAATCTCTTTTCTCACCTTTCCATGTGTGACCGTTTTACAGTTGTCTCCACCTGTCTTGCTCTTTTATTGGCAACCAGAGCTCTCCTAATGCAAGGATATTATGGATATATTACTAAGCTAGTTGGGGCTTGGCCCAGGTTTGGTGGAGCAACAATTTGTGTTTCCTCCAGGCCCTCGAGGCAAAAACTTTATATTTGCCTCTGACCATGGGTGCCCTGGCCTAACTTTCTACTTCACTCACTGAACCCACCTATTGTGGTCATCAGAAGATGAATCCGTGGCCACTTCTGCTTGTTTCTTATCCTGGGTCTCGAGAGCCCTGCAAATTAAACCTCACTTACTGTTTTGTTTTCATTCTGCTTCTGGTCTTCAGAGATGTTTATCTTACTTTTGGTGGTAGCTATATCTTTTAAAAAATATATGTGGTATATCATCTTCATTGTGATTTTTAGGGGAAAAGCAGGAGAAATATTTTACATAAACTGCCAGTGCCAACTTGAACAGAAATCTCATTGCAGGTGACTTTATATGAGCAAAGGCCACTGGAAGCAGTTACAAATTTAAATACAAGCTTTACATGAACGTAGTAAAGCATCAGTCCTTCTGTCACAGTTACAGTTCAGGGTACCACTTATTTAATTAGGGAGGATCACTTATGTAATATGAGTATACAGAGTATTGATTAGTTTCTTTAACCCACTTGCATCTTGATGTCTGAACTTTTAGAAAGTGTTTCAAGCTTTTGACATAAGATTGCAATTAGTCTTTTCCCCTGGTGAAATAGACATCTTCTTGCATTAGGTATGAACTTAAGCTTACAAGTCATTTGTGTCCTACTGCCTTACTGTGAATCAGTTTGTCAAATTCTTTCCTGAGATCAAGTTTTGATTAGAAGAACAGAAAGAATATGAGGACACTCTCTGTCTAGAGTGTAGCGTTGGGTGATAAACTCTTGTTTTTGAAAGAAGGCTGGCGTTGGAGTCAGTAAGTAGGAGGTGCCGTCGCCTGCAGGTGTGTCATCTTGGAGAGATTTTTTAAGTGCTATGAAGATTACACGAGTTGATATATGTAGCAGCACTGTGTATGTAGTAGGTACTCAGTAAATGTTAGTTGAAGGATAGAAAGTGAAAAACAGAAAAGTGAAACTTGGAGCTCCAAAGAGGTTTCCAAAGTCGTCTGCTTAGTTTTGTCCTTCTCGGTAACAAATTCTGTAAAGCTAATCCTAAATAATTTAGGTCCTATGGCCGTAAAATTTGATGTCTTGTTATTGATTTTAGGGATGTATTTTATGGCTTTAGAAAAAAACTTTCAAATTGAATATCAGGCTTGAATTAACAACTGAAGTCAAAGATTCTGTACAAACTTGTTTGTCTTTGCACATTTCTTATTTTCATTGAGAGTCTTCAGTGGAGACTCTGTGAACTAACACATTGGCAAAGAGCAAAGCAAATCACTTTGCAGAGCGGCCAAATAGGCAACAAAGGGCAACTAAGTTTGTTGCTAGTTAGAGGTGTTTGCTTTTATTAGTCCTAAGACAAACATCATGGCCCACGACACTGTCATGGAACTAAATCTTAAATTACACGTACAGATATTTTCAAGTCCACAAATTGGCCCCAAATCCCACACTACTCTTATGAAAATCTCACAGTTATTGCCATGGTATCAAAACTGAGCCCAAAGGACAATAATAAACATACCTTACATTTTCATAGTTCTTGCAGTTTCCAAAGCACTTTTATAGGCATTATCTGACTTGAGCCTCACAAAAGATGAATAAAGTAGGAATTGCAACCTCTAGTACACAAGTAAGGAAACTGAGGTTAAAAGAAGTGAGATGATTTTCTCACTTGGAGCCCCTTCCAACAGTGATACAGTTGGCAGAGTTCCATTGCCTAACATAGTGTCATCTACACTGTGGGCACCTCAATTCTTACTGTAGGCTGTGAGTAAAATTCTTTTAGCTGAGTGTTGTACAGCATATTCAAAATTGTATTTGCAAGATTGCTTAGATGATTCATGTTATAGACTACAGTTAAAATGCATGTTTCTGGCGTACAGTGGAAACCAGTGGTTTCTAAATCCCTGTTTCCTGAGGAATGTCTTACCTGTTTTATTTTGGAGATTACTGGCACTCTGCAACATGTTAAATAGCTCCAAACCAGTCAAGAAAGCCATTTGTAAATATAATTTTGAACAATATCACAAAACCAAGCAACAAGAAAGAAAAGATTCCTCCTCACTCTTAGTAAGTGTAACACGTCCTGATATGTCCAGAATTATCTTATGAGACATCAGATACCGAGCTCAAATAACTACACCAAAGGATTAAGCACAGGGCTTGCCTTAACAGCAAGTTCAGATTCTTTTTTGTTAAGACATAGCATTTGTATGTCAGCGTGTTTTAAATATAACTTAGCTCCTCTTGAGCAAAGGGGTTTTTATAATATTTGTATCAGCACACATCTCTATGACTTTATTTCAGCTCTCCAGTGGGTTTTAAAAATTACTAGTATGATTTTAAATGAGGTGCTGTACCTTGTATCTGAAGAACAGTGAAAATCATTTCTGTCTGTATTCTCCTTTCCCTATTATCTGAATCACTTACCCTGGCCTTACTCTGCTGCAGTTCCTCCTCCTGTGTCCTTCCATCTGCCGATGTGACTGTGATGATGTGTGTCACTATTAGAGAGTAAATATGCCTGGTACTCTCTAAAAAGATAAGCCCACCGCTCCACCCAGCCACCAACCTCCCCAGCTTTGTCCACCAGCAATCAACCAGAAGAGTAACAAATGAACTGTCTCCTTTTTCAGCTGACTCACTGTCGCCTGTGACAGTAGGGAAAATACTATTACCTGCGTCACCTTTTAAGCAGGACTGCATCATGATTTTCATAGACCTTTGGCAATTTTGTCTTCTTGGACCCTTCTGTTTATAAAAAAATATTTTAAATGTTAAACACGGCTGGTCTAGGGATGTCACTCTCACAGGGCATGTTAAGGTGACCAAAAAGCAGCACAGTGCCAATTGTGCTCACTTCCTCTTTCTATTCGTGCCCGTGCAGGCAGGGGCATCCTGCCTCTGGAGTAGAAGAGAATTCTGGAACAAACTCCTCTCATCTAAGAAAAGAAGTCTGAAGTTAAAGTGATATATTGAAACATTGTTTACCTAAAAGTATATATTTTTCTTCTGATTTTAAAGTAAAGTAGAATATTTTCATACTCCTTAATGGGTCCTAGGCACTGGGCTGCCTAATGGATAAGTCAGCCCTAATTCTAATGTCAAGTAATCCTAGGAAATCCTCAGATTTAAAAAAATGAATGTAAGAAAGGTTTCCTAGAAAACTCTATTAATATTGATGCTCTTCTTAATGTTCAAGTATCTGAGAAGTGTCTGGGGCTTCTTCAGCTCCCGAGAAGTAGGCATCTCATGCAAGTGAAATGAAGATCAAAGATAATTAATTTGCCTAATTTCACATACAAAAATTAGTCTAACATTTATTGAGATCTTAACAATGTGCTGTGCTGGGACCATGCTATGTGCCTTACATACATCATTGCATTTAATCTTACTTCTACTCCAAGAAATAGATGTAATCATTACCTTTTTAATGAAAATACAGAAACCAAGGATCAGAGGAATAAAGTCATCTGTCCAGTGCCCCACAGGAAGTAGACGGTAGAGAGCTAAACTGATGTTTGATCCTTAACCATAATGTTTAACCCAGGTGGTCTTTAATATGTTATTTTTATGATTATAATGAGTTAGCGTCCCTTTTGCAATGTAATGTACAAGTTCTTCTCTTAATATTCATTGGTAAAATGGGAAAAGAAAAGATAATCTATTTCTACTGCTTTTTATCATAAGGAAAAACAAGGCTACCTAATTTAGCCTGTTTTTACTCCACCCTCCTCCCTATACACATACACACATTTGTGTGTGAACCTTGCACATCCACACATACCAGCCCCCCCACAGTCTCGCCTACCTCCCCCGACATGCATTGTGTCAGATCCTTCATAGAATATTCGGTCTTTCTTCCTTTTTCTTTTAGTTCAACAAATGTCTTCAGTTCAACAGCTAGACCCTACTATAGGCACAAATAATGTAAATATGAGAACAACTTACCAGGAAAATAGAACCTTCTTAATAAACAAAAGCATTTTCTTCTTAATGAAAGAATAAACTTCTTTCAGTATTTTGACTAAGGGGTCATCAGGTCTCAGGTCTGTTGATCTTACGAGCTATTAGCTCCAAGCAACGTCTATTCAGCTAAAAATAATGTGTATTAAAAGGATCAAATGTTACTTGCCAAAATGAAAAGAGAGGTTAACGCAAGTGGGCAGATTGGTAAGCATGTTGGATGAAGAACTATCGCCAACTGATGGCCTGAATTTTGCACTAACTCCTCAGACGAGATGATGATCCTCCCCAGCTGCATCACAGAGGAGCATGATGGGTAACAAACTTCATACCTAACACTTGGTCAGCTGTGCCTAGACTGCTCGTGTTCACAATCTTTTCATTGCTCTATTCACGTGCACTGTTTTTCTTAGTGGATGTTAACATGCAGAAGGGTTGGTTGCTTTTTTTTTTTTTTGGAATATTAACTTTGGGGAAAAATGAACTGGTCAACCATTTGTCATTTTTTGCTAAGGTTCAACATGTAAATATTTAGACATATTTAAACAGAACAGTGATAAATTCAGATTATATTCATTAAGTGCCTTGAATATACTGTAAAAAGGAGAATGGTGCCTTAAACATTTGCATTGATTTGTGAAACTGTTTTACCCTGTTAAAGTCATCCCTGAGCAAACACGGCTGGTCTAGGGACATCACTCTCACAGGGCGTGTTAAGGTGAACAAAAAGCAGCACAATGCCAATTGTGCTTACTTCCTCTTTCTATTCGTGCCCGTGCAGGCAGGGGCATCCTGCCTCTGAAGGAGAAGAGAATTCTAGGAACAAACTCCTCTCATCTAAGAAAAGAAGTCCAAAGTTAAAAAACAAAACAAAACAAAAACAACTGTGTAAAGGCAACCGTAGTATTCTATACAAAAAGTAGCTAAGTATTGTCTAGGTTCTAAAGAATTATTTCTTCTCTGAGCCATATGTAAAATATCTCCCATGATCAGACTTCTTTTAAGACTTTCCAGCTATAAACAGCAGTAAAACTTACATAAGGAGTAGACTGGAAAACTTAGACCATGATGAGGCTGCAATGGATTCCCAATCTGTAAATCCCCTGAGGTATTTGATTGTAATCAGAAGCCTGGGCTGGAAGAACCTGTGGTTTACACTTTGAGACCCGTCTCATCCAAGTGCCAGGGCTACTGACCAACATCCTCTAGAAGCGCAGGCAGTCTTAAGGCCACTTTCAAAAGAACCCTCGGCACGTGACCTGCTTTCTGACCAGTCTGTCATTCCCTTCAGTAATTAATAATTTAGACTCAGTCATCTTGATCAGTCTGGCTTCTTATCCTACCTGGCTGGCTATAAAAGCTCATATTTTATAATACATAAGTATACTGTATGGACTCTGGACCAAACCATACTATAAATGAAATACTACTGATATGTAGACATTTACTGAGATAATTAGACTTTTGACTATGGACATATGAGTGGTGAGTTTTTAGCTGTCACGTACGCTGTGTGTTCTGTGTGTGAGGCCCTGTGCTTTTGGTTTATCTACAATCTTCAGATTGTTACTTAAGTTCACATAGCAGGAAAGAGGCTGAGCTAGGCCCACAGTTACTACAAAACAGAGGATTGAGAAGAAAACTGGATTCAATAAAGTGTGAACTATCAATAAGAGCAAAACAACAAAAATAAGAAATAAATAAAACCAGGAAAAAAAAGTAAGGAAAAAGTTAAGGAAATTAGTATCAAGGAGAGATTGTATTTCAAAAGAATTCTTAATCCAAGGAAGCCACCAGACTCTTGCCTCTCGTTCTTCCTTTTGTCTCGTGTCCCCAGCTTTCTCTGTCCTACCCAGTATTCTGGGGACTTTTCAGAAATCTCATGAGTCTCCGAAACTTTTCCAGTCATAACTCAGCTTTCCCTCCTCTGTTCTCACACTGCCCTTGTGGCTGGCTTGGGACACAGTGATGTGTGTGTGTTTCTTTCTCCTACTAAATGGAAGTGAAGGGGTTCAGGATATGCCACTGTGGCGTAAACATTATTTTGAGTGCAAGACATTTGAGTGCCTGAAATCTCTTACCTACCTGAAAGTACAGCCTCCCCAGACAACTCCATGGGGAGAAACCCCCTGCCTGGGAGCAACCAGGAAATATTGACTATTATCACCGGAAATGGGAAGTCCCAGCATCACACTAAAAAAACATTGTCACAGAACTGTATCTCCTATCTGTTCTCCTAAGGGCCTGTTTATCATTTCTGAAAGTCATTTATTTTCCCATAAGTGAGCTTCTCCTCTGCCTCTTCTCCTATTAAGATTCATGTCCCACATTCTAAACCCCTCCTTGAGTCACATCTTTCTGTGAACTCTCATATGTCTTTTCTCTTGCTAATCTATCTCTTGTCAGTTTAATTTGCAAGCATTCAAGACATGAAGGTAAGAGGATAGAGGAAAAGATTTTCCTCCCTGACAAACACATTTAGGATTAGTCATCTCCGTTGTCCCTTAGTGCTAAGGTCATGGTAGGGTAGGTACCCAATACAGTTTTGCTGAAGCAAAATCAATTTAAGTGACTGAATTGAAATATATACTAAATTATTTAAAATATATACTAAATAATTATATATTTATTTTATATATATTTATATATTCAAGTAATATGTATTTGAAATATATACTAAATTAATTACCAAATATTCAGAAGCCTATGAGAAGAAAAAATGCAACCTGAAATTTAGAGGGAATTGAGCTAATGATTAAAAAAAAAAAAAAAAGACTTCACACCAGACCTATGAGAGCTCCCTAAGGGCTGAGGCTGAAATAAACATGAATTTAGAAGGGTTATAGCATAATATATCAAGAGTCTAAATTATAAGTTGACATTTGCCAAACTAGACTAAAATTTGGACTGACCTCATCATTATGTGTTTATATATTCTTTGTATTTTTTAATGTTCATGCACTGTGTAGTTTTGCATGGTGACCAAATAGGTGAGGCTTCTTTCCTGAGAGGATGGTTAAGAGCCACAGTCTTTGGAGGAGAAATCAGGAATTTACCATTCAGGAAATCAGAGTGAACTCATCAGGGGACTGCTCAGTCAGGGAGATGTTTCTTCTCATTGTTCATGCTTGTGTTCTGCTGTTGAATGTGTTAACTCTTTGGGAACAGTTTCAGACCTTGACCACAAACCCTTGATTCACTGCAATACGAGCTTTACCCTTTTCTGTACTTCCTGGGTCTGATGCCTAAAGATGTAAAGTTCTGGAGACCATCAACATTAAGCTTAACTCAGATGTGGAACCATCCCCAAGGCTCAGGAGAGATACCTGGGGAGGCTTCCAGTCTCCTTTGGCAGGATGGGAAAGACGCACAGAACAGATCAGGACAAAACACCTCTCAGACGCATGTTCCTCACAGGAGGTCTCAGCCAGGAGATATTAAAAGTGCAAAGGCACTCTGATCGGGTGCTCATGTACCCTTCATCGCTACAGATGTTCATTTTGCTAATTTTATCACAGCCTCTAGCACTTTTTATGGTGAGATAAGGAAAAAGCACACATAATGGGAGAATAATGCTTTTCCCCAGTGAAGCAAGAACTAATGGCAGTAAGCAGCACTTTGATTCTAATGGGAATGGAACATGGTGTGTGGTACAAATCCACTTTGAAATCGCAGACAAGCAAATTATGTTAATAATTTCACCGTCATATGCTCCTGCTTTCTCTTATACATTTCTCCTCCTTACATCTCTGGGTTTGCTCCAGGAGAAGCCCATGACTAGAAGGACCTGCCCGCCGCCTCACCCAGCTGATTCAGATCTCGCATTCTCCATCCTCCTCTGTCTTCCTCCAGGAGGCCCTCCTCGGCCCTTTTCCCCTAGTTAACTCCTTCCTGTTTCCTTTATCATGTTTTAGGGTGTGAATAATTCTACCCCATTTTCAGGGATAAATAGAAAATTTATCCCATTTTCTAATTACTTCCTTTGTGTGTCTTTTTTTCCCATAAATTAGTGCCTTAATAGCAGGATGTGTACATACAAAACACCCAAGTAGTCCTATATGTAATATTTTGATATGAGTAGAAATAAAATCTTACCTGTCAGTACAAAATTGATTAACTCTTCTGATTTTTAAAGATTTACGTATTTATGAGATACGAATTCTTACATAATACGTACCCATCATGGTTTTTTAACTGTAATAATATTTAATAACCCGCCCCCCTGACACACACGATTTACTACTTTCTGTACCTGAAATACTTTCCCTACACGGCTTTTATCTATTACTACGGCCATGACTGCTGCAACCGCTACTGCTGCTGTTACTATAGCTACCACTGTTACAGCCGTCACCGCCACCGGGCTACCACTCCTGTTGCTGCTAAAACTTGTCCTTCAGGTCTCAGCCTTACCCAGCGTCCCAGATGGGGTGAGTCCTCAAAACTAGCCCTTTCCTACCAGTTGCCACAGCCTAATGTGAGTTTTTAATCTCCTGCCCTCTTTGTTGCTCTCACCTGCTAATCACTTACCATCACATGTTAACACATCAAATAGTGTGTCTTGACTGGAAAAGTGTTGTGAACCCTGCACTAACCACTAATATCACTCTCTTTCCTTCCTGATATGTATCATCATCATCTCTATGATTCTTCAGTGTCAGGCAAGGAACAACATGAAGGCAGTGACTAACCTCCTTACCCAGTGTGGATTGCCCATGCTTAGCCATGTCTGGCACACAGTGTGTCATCTATCATCTCTGTGGACTAGATAAATTGCTCAGGTCTACATTTCATAGCCACTGGAAAGACAAAGGGAATTATTTGGGGTTCCACCCACCTTTTCTGGAGGGTTTAAATGACAGAATCAAAAAAGTAGGTCTCCTGCTGGTTCTCAGAGGGTGGGGGATTTCAGAAACAGCCAGGCTGTCAAGAAAGAGAACAGGGTACTAAGAGACAGGTGGAGACTGAATGGGTGCGAGAAAGCGTTACATTAAGCACTGGTCCATAGCAATCAGTATTCTGGTTAGCTTGTCACAATAGGTGGGAGAGCAAGATTGCTGGTTTGGGGAGCAAGGGACTAAAGTGAGGAGGTGGATTTTAAAACAAAGAAACCAGAAGAGACACAGGAAATGAACATTAAGTTTCTCACTGCTGCAGTGGAGCTCAGATTTTTTAAAGATATATATATATATAATTTTTGAGATATAATTTATATACTACGAAAATTCACCCTATAGCATATAGTTCTATGATTTTTGACAAGCACTAAGAAGTGTAACCACCACACAATCATAATAGAAAACATTTCCATCACCTTCAAAATTCCCCTCATTCCCCTTTCTCAATCTCTTACCTCCATCTGCAGTGATCTGCTTTCTGTCACTATTGTTTCAGCTTTTCCAGAATGCCATATAAATGGAATCAAACAGTATATAGACTTTCAAGCCTTCCTTCCTTCACTCAGCATAATGCATTTGGGATTTACCCATGTTGTTGTGTGTATTCGTAGTTCATGTCTTATTTTATTTTATTTTGTTTTATTTTGCTGAGTACTATTCCATTGTGTGAACATATGACAGTTTATTCACCAACTGATGGACATTTGGGCTGCTAGTATGAGTGAAACTACTATAAACATTTGTGCACAGGATTTTTAGTGAATATGTGTTTTCATTTGTCTTGGGTAAATACCGAGGAATGGGATTGCTAGGTCTTAGGGTGGGTATATGTTTAGCTTTATATGAAACTGCCATTCCATTTTCTGAAATACTGCCTAAATTTCATTTTCTTGAATTGCTAACATCATATCTTCATGGATAACCATTAATAAGGCCAAGGTCCTGTAGATAGTATATGACTGTTGTAAGGGAAAACCAGGATGTACAGGTTTGATGGGAAGGAAAAACACAGATCACACTTGAGGTGTCTTCTGATCTGGGCTAACAGTCTATACTTTAAAGACATAAGTCAGGATGAAACCAAGGTGGGACAACACTCTCTGTCAGCTACCATTTGCAAACACCCATTTCCCTACTCCTGGCTCTAAGGCTCAACGCTTCTCATATTACATGCACACGTCCTGCCAGCATACACCAATCTGACTCTGGGTTCTATCAAAGGGACTGAGAGTGTAATTCTAAAGACTTGATATGTGCCAAGAAAAAGCAGTCATGCCTCTCCGTTTGACAGTATTAACAGGGTCCTGGAGGTTCTTTAAGAAAAAAAAGAAAGGCTAAGAAAGAAAATCTTGCTCACAATACATTTTTTTTTCCTTTTGGCACATTTCCTGAATCCAGCTGGAACTGGAAAAGCATGAGCCAAAATGCAATTTGGGAAAGTGTTCATGTTTGTGGATGTTTCAGCTCTGACTGGAACCAGGAAGTAGCCAAATCTTAAATGTGAATGAGTTCCCCCCTGAGCCTTCCAGACCAGTTTTGCATTCTGTTTTGCCCAGCATTATTGCCATCCAAGGCTCTAACTCCAAGTCTCCTAATCTACAATTTCAAGAAGAAGGGATCTACTTACACTAAATCAAAGATTAATGAAGATCGAGATGGAGGATGGAAAAGACTTCTCTGCTTCTGTTGCTGACACTTTCAGAACTTTGTATGAAACTTATCAGGCAAATATCTTCAGGAAGAGGGGGAAATGATTTAAGGCCCTGATGAACCCTGTCCCTGGGGGTCTAGGAGCCCCAAAATGGTTTACAGATTTTCCTGTGGCTCCAGGGAGTAAATGAGCCCCTGCCCATGTGTCATTTTTTAAATTGGCAGAAGCTGCATAGGACTCAGATAACTCAGTGATGATAGAGCTCTTTAAAATAGCTTCTCACATAGTGGAAATAGTGCTCTTGACGAGGAGCTCTTCACGAATACTGATTGAGAGTCATATGTTAGTCACCACACATGACCTATCACTTATGACTTGCAGCACACAGCTGTTTGTGAGTGATCTCTGATGAGTTGTCTTAATGGGAGAAGTTGAGCAAGAAACTTACAGGCTTGTTGCTCATTAATTCCTTCTTCAGACTCTGAGAGAGATACGAGAAGCTGCCCAGAATGTAATAATCACGGGATAGTACTCATAGACCTTATGAAAAAGGGGTAAGTACGGAGAAATGAAGCCATTTAGAGTCTGTCAGAAAACAGTGAATTTCAAAAACAACCCTTCTGTTTCATTAAAAATTTATTTATTCAAGTTTAATGTACTTTGAGATGAATTTACATTTTGTAAAGAACAGAATGTATTTTCATAATATTTTATCAAGGAAACACCACCCCAGAAAGGTTACTTATAAGCTGTGACAATGTCAAGTGGGTTATGCCTTAAATTTGACATACTTGAATATTAAATTTGTGTTCCATAAATTACTCATGCTAACATCTTATCATTATAATATAACATGGCTCTTGATCAAAGCCTTCTTGAAATACACCTTGCACTTCAAGCTCATTTACTCTGAAAGTACCCATTCTTAATTCCTATCAAAGAAATAAATGCAATACATTTCCTGAAAGTGCACATAGTGAGAGAGGTAAGAAATTGGATTTTTTACTTCTAAAATAATCTTAATGCTAAAGGGTTTGTCACGTGAAATCTCATCTTACAGACTTGTATTTCCATTTTTCTGACAAGGAACTTTTGTTATCAAACCACACAGTATTTTTCTGAAATATTTTCTAATTCATTAAAGTAGAACTATAACATGTTAGACTATTAGGGGAATTTAAATAGTATTTAATTCAGTAGTCTGTAAACTATGGCCCATGGTCCAACCACCTGTTTTTGTAAATAAAGTCTTATTGGAACACAGATACCTGTATTCATTTAAGCAGTGTATGTGGCTGCTTCCTTGCTACTGTAACAAGAACTGAGTAGTTGCAGCAGACACCGTGTGGCCCACAAGCTTATTTGACCTTTAAGAAAAGGCTTGAAAGCCATGCTTTAGCCTATGTCCTACATTTTATTAAAACACACACACACACACACAAAATATTTAACATTTTCCATTACTGTTTGAGACAGGGAAATTGATTATATAATGAAATCTTCAAATTCCTAAAAACAAATGTTCTGGGTTTGCTTTCATTGATACATATATGAGAAAATCACCTTCATCCCTTTGTACCAAAATGAGATTAAACTAGTATTTTTGAAGAGAATGGAACATTGACTCCATGGTCTTTCTCGGAGACCCAGATATAAAAGGCTCAGAGAATCTACAGCTACTTAGTAATTAATGAATTTAAACATCATGTACAGAATCTAGTTATCGATCAGAAAAGGACTTTAAAACAAACTAGTCACATGTAATGAAGAAACAGCTCTCCCCCCTTATTGTAAAAATTGCAGTAAGGAGCTATGAAACAAATCAACCACACAGCCCTTCTTGTAATCCCTCCCCTTTTTTCAGTTCAGTAATGACAAAAAAGCACCAGACATTGAAAGAGCAATTGGAATGCTCCTCAGTTAAGGTACAAGCTGACAGCTTTCTTGAAAGGAGACCAGGGCCAGACTCTAAGAAAGCCCATAAAAACATTTGACTCCAAGGTGCCCTGAAGTCAGAAAACCTCAGGGAGCTGTATCTCAAGGATGCTTGGAAAGGACTTTTAATGCTAAGTAAAATTGTGGTAAAATCATATTGCAATGTCCGTGAATGATACCCCCTGGAGTTATACAGTGTACAGCCTCTGTAAACACATCTGGCAGGACAGTTTCTGAAGTACCAGCACTCACATTTTTAATGTAAATCAATTTTTATTAGGAAAAAGTATAAATTTACAAAGTAGAAGGAATTGCCTATATAAAAGTGCTATTTACATCACTAAACATTCTGGTCCTTAAGCACATGTTTCAGTTCACTGAAATTCAGTCACTGTGGACCTCCTTCCCTGTTTTCATCATGGTTATCACAAATCTGTCCAGCATCCATCTCAGAATCTTCTCTTGCACAATACAAAATATATTTCTAACTCCAAATACATAACATTTAAAATAAAGGCAGTTAAAATCATTAATTTTTAATAATTTTAATTTTTTTCTTTTTAGAATAATTTATTGAGGTATAATTTATACAGAGTGAAATGCATCTGTTTTAAGTGTCTAGTTTGATGAGTTTTGACAAACGTGTACACCCTTGTGACTGCCATCACGATCAAGTTATAGAACATTTGCGTCACCTTCAAAAAGTTCCCTCTTGTCCTTTGACAATTACCACCCCACATTGGAAGACAATTCTTGGTCTGTCTTCAGTCATCGTAGATGCCTGTTCTAGAAATTCACATGAATAGAATAATACTGTATGTATGTGTATATATATAAAATCTTTCTTCTTTCACTCAGTTTTTGAGATTCATCCATGTTGTTGCATGAATCAGTATTTCGTTTTGCTTTGTTGCTAATGCCACTGCATTGTATGGACATACCAAAATTTGTTTCCCTGTTCACCTGTTGACAAATATTTGGTAGTTTTTCATCTGGGATAATATGATAATGCAGCTATGAACATTCATGTAAAGTCTTTATGAGGACATGTGTTTTCATTTCTCTTTGGTAAATAACAGAGAATGGAATTTCAGTTTTAAATATTCAGCTTAAGTGTTTAATGCTTATTCAACTTTCTTCTGCCAGAGAACTGTGTTCTCTATTCTCAGTATTTCTTCACATCTATGTTTCAATTTGTATTAATACTTAGTAAAATAATATAGGATTGGTTAGCAGACATTTGGCACTGTCCAAAATGTCAGTGATATATATGGTCCATAAGACTTTTGGCCCATAACAAAAAGTCTTTGAAATTTGGTCCTGTTCAGAACATCCATGAACATATTTGGTTTATGCCATATGGTTTTGGACAGTCTGAATATCAAGGATCTTCTGGTGTGGACCGAATGTCTTATGGACCAAATCTTTTATGGACATTTTAGACTGGATCAAATGTCCTGCAAGTGCTCTGCTAAAATCCTCAGAATAAAATTCAAGCCTAGGAGACACTGATTACATGGATTCTTATTTTATATGAATTCTTCTTTATTTGGGAGGAATTACAAAAGAAAAATGAAACTCACGGGCTTGCGTAAGAAAGACCTGAACAGAAAAGGTCTGCCCCAGCATGAGAGAAATGAAACTCTCTGAGCATCCTAGAGCCTTGGTGACACATTTTCATGACCTGTGTGCTGTGAAACCTTTCTTGTTACAACATTTGTCCAAGAGAAGAAGGAATATAACCAAGAGATAAAAATCTCTACTATCAAGATGACATGGGCTTAGAAGTCTCATGCCCTAAAAGATGGCCTAGTTGAGCATGAGTGCTTCTTAAAAACCACAGAGATCCCTTAAACTTAAAACACACATTATGAGTCAACCACAAAATAATATACTCAGGAATAAACAACAAAAGATCACTTAGATGTCAAGGTTGTCAAAATTTTGAAGGAAATGAGATTTTCTTCTCCATGTAAGCTAACAAGATACCCTGCCAGTTTCATGGGTTCTGACAGAATAGGTGAGATTCCTGGGTAAGAGACAAGGGATGTTATTACTCACAGCATTGTTGGCAGCAGAGTAGCACTATGTGTCCTGGCTTTCTGAGCCCCATAAGTTCCCAGAGGGCAATGTGAAGACAGCCAGGTCACACCTGCCTGTGGCAGTGGGTTGCGTTACAGGAGAAGGATTCAGAGCTTAAAGAATCTAAATGTTTTCTGATGGCTGTGAGCCTGCCTGATATTTGTCTTGAAAGGAAATAGTATCTTTATCATACTAGAGATTAAACAGATCTGCCTTTGCATGAGAGAGAGAGGTGGGGAGATTGCTATCTCAATTTGCGAAGGCTCTTTGCTACAAAAACATCCTTGGAAAGATAGTCCAGAACAAAAATCGTGTGTCTGCTCTAATATGCAGAAGGCCAGAGACCCATAGAGACTTGCTTCTCAATAATACATCACTTGATTTTCCTAGGCAAGTAATCTGTCTCTACCAGGGTCCTGGAAACATAAACCCTGTGGACAGCACAGAGAGCTCCAGAATCCCAGGGGCCAGTGTTGTGCCCCTCCCACTGACATTTACCATAATTTCTATGCTGGATCTGTTCATACCATTAACACTTCCATCACCAAAAGTTCTGCAAGATGGTACAGCCCAAGCAGTAGGATGATTGCACTGCAGTCTGGACCTGCTTGGAGCCCCACACAAAGCTAACAGCTTTCCATGCCACCCTGTATTTGGATGGATCATGTTTCTAGGCATGGAATAGATTACCTCCAGGTAAAGAAGCCTACCAGGCTATTTTGTAGTAGGGGATGCAAGGTGCAGCAATGTGTCTTTGACTTTAGAAGGGATATTCCAGCATATCCCTGACCACTAGACCCTTTAAACCTTTATTCAAGTGGCTCTTCCTTGCATCTATGCAGGATTTATCTCCCACCCTCTGCATGTCTTACCAAGGCCACCAGCATATTAACTACCTCTTACTTTTTCTGTCCAGTCAGCATGATATAATTGTAATGCGGCGTTTCTGATAAACAATATTGTATCCCAGGGTAAGAGTGGGGTTGTGGCAGAGATTTGTGTCACCGTTAGAAACAAAGGGAGGCAGGAGTGGTGGTCCCTCTCATAGCTCCATTTAATGTGCCAGTCTGGCCCCTACAGAAAGAGATGAATCGCGGGAAGTGACTGTAGACCCCCCCCCCCCTTATTTAAACATGAAATAGCCGTGATCACAGCTATGCCTTCCACACTATGTGTATAATTTACCCCGGAGACCAGGGACTTTATGTTAATTCAACTGCCAAATGCAGAAATTCCAGCTATACACTCAGAAACTCAGGGAATAACTACAGTGGGTCCACAGTGAGCCAGACTTGAGTCAGGACTCTGTTTGTGCCCTGTCTCCCACAGGCCCCCACTCTGAATCGGCACGTGAGGGTGCTTTTAACGTCTAGGTGTCAGTGTCAATTCAGACCCTGTGTCCTAGAATCCTCCCCACAGCAGACACGTGCCCAAGTAGATGGCCGCAGGCTTCTTCCGGGAGGAGCTGGGAGACTTGTGCTTGTACACATTTGCCGCAGACCTGCAGGCTGCTTCCTCCCAGAGACCCAGCCAGTGGGTTCTGGATCTGAAAACTGGCTCAGGTATGGAAACGAAGTGAAGGATCATGACTCTTAATATAAGAGACCACCCTCAAACGCATGCTCCTCTGTAACTGACTTTAATTTGTTTGGTTGTGTTTTGGGTTATACATGTTGAGCGACACCCTACACATACACAGATCAGAATTCAGGCAAAGATTCAAAATGATTCCTGGGCAGATTTCTGGAATTCTTTCTCTGTCTAGCTCCCTTCTGTCTTGTAATGTGTCCTGCAAATTCAAGTCACCTGTCTCTTCCTACCTACAACCTCTGTCTCTTCGATTCCCGAGGACCACGGAGCTTGGCTTGAGATCCAGAGACAGCGTCCAGACAGAAAGTGTACCTCACGTGCTCAGACCTGTTCTCAGACCTGTTCTGCCTGATGCCAGTGTCTGAAAACAGATGTTTCATGTATTTCGTACAGTTTTCTAGTTGTTTATGACGAGAGGTTAAGTCCAAGCCCAGCTATTCTATGGCAGGAAGAGAAAAGTTCTGTCTTTAAACATGGACATTTACTTTAACCATAGTAATGAATTGATTTTATAATTTAAGTGATTTTAAAAGCTGACATTTACCCAGTGGGTTTACGACAAGAACATTAAAAAGTGTGTGTTTTTTAAATTGTCAGTGGTAAACATCTACCTTAATTCATTTCCTCGTCCTTCTCTGCTCCTCACCCAATTTATCAGTGTGCAAAGAGCCTGTGTTCACAGACTTCATGGCACTTCAGAATTCCGGCAATAGATTGGAGTGTCTATCCCCAAGTCTCTTTCTTTCAACAGTGTTTACTTAATGAAGTCTTACTGAGTCAGCTCTAATCCAGGCATAGCACTTGGTGCTCTTCACTACAGGCCTGAACCATCTGATGAATGAACTCTGATCCCAGTGCTTTTCTAGCCTGCCCCTAATTGCCCACATCTCAGTGAGCAGCCTATAGATCTTGTCCTTAGTTCCAGTTGGTTCCCTTGAACACAATTCAGGCTCTTCACCCCTCAGAGAATTAGCCTCCACCTTAAAGATCAGGACACTCGGCTGAAATTCTGAGATTCTGAAATTCTCACACTTTCTTGCTTTCATTCTCTCTTTTCTGGGTCTGAGGCCAATTTCCCACCTTCTCTGTTTTCAGGAGAGACTGTAGAGAACAGGGTGCATTTCATTCCTGGCCCTGTCACTTTCTCTTTGTGTGAACTTGGTAGGATATGTAACATTTCTGGGTTCCTGTCCTTCTCTGAAAAAGGTGTTATTAGCATCTACCTCAAAAGATTGTTGTGCCGATTGAGTTTATATTCGTAAAGCCCTTAGAAAAGTATCTGGCATACGGTAAACACTCAATAAATATTAACCACTATTATTATTTCTCAGAATTGGCAACAGTTGGCTTCCAATTATCTGATCACCATATGAATATATATAATTTTTTATATATATATATTTACTTTATATATTTTTATATATTTATATTTATATTTGTATTTATATTTATATTTATATTTATATTTATATTTATATTTATATTTATATTTCCTTAGTCATGAGTTTAGGTGCCTTCAGTTCTAAGAATTTCAGAAACAAAAATCAGACCTAGGTGCTCTTAAACTCTTGACCTTGCTGCCCTCTTCAAGGTGAGTGTCTGCAGCAAGGTCACTTGACGCCATGCCCGACCCCTCTCTTTTCAGCTTGCTCTGCACTGGTTGCCAGCCATGTGTCCTCCAGGGGCCGGTACCAGTGCCCTCATGAGACAAGCTGATGTAAAGCAATAACATTCACAAGGCCAACATGAAGCCAGCTTTTGGCTCCTGAAGTGGCAGCTAAAGCCTCAAAGTGCCAGCTGCTATTGTAGGCATTTTTTTAAATGATGAGAACAGAGAACAAGAGGTGACAGGCAAAGCAAGTAGAGACTTGTATATTTGGCTCTAAAAGAAAAAAGAAATAAGCAAAGAATATATCTTGGTCAGAGAAAAATGTTCTGAAAGAATATAGTGCAGCCTGCAATAGCTGTTTCCATAAAATAAACTGTAATTACACAATAGAGAAGAGACCTGTTATTGAATCAAAGGGATTTAGAGCAAGACTCTGGCTAAAATTTAAAGTCTGTGTACACAAACAAGTAAAATAAATCAATCTTATTAACAAAACAGATATTTACATCCCAAGTATAAAGCACTGACTTCTGCCTCAGCTGGAGGAATTATAAGTCACTAATGGATCTTATAAATCAAGTGCATGAACCATTCACCGTTTCCTGAGAGTGTAAATCAGTCATGGTCTCAAAGCAGTTGCATGACTTGGAAACAACTCCTTGGATGAATAAATCAGTCACTTCCAGATATGTGACTAAGTGACGTGACCCACACATCACGTGACTAGGTACTCGTGCTTCATCCATCAGGAACTTTTATTTATCATTGAACATTTTAAAACACTTACTGTGAACAGTTTACTAAATACCAGTTCCAAATTCCCATAGTACTGCAAGAGGATATGTGTAAGAAATGCAAAACGTTACCTGTGCCAAATAGTGGTTTTCACCAAACAGCAAATTGATAACGTTTGCCAGGGTTTGCTGGTACTTGTGCTTGTAGTAACACCTCATTGGCTATATGGAATATGCAGGCGCATACAGCTAACTCATCCACAGTCATATCTTTCACACCGTGTCTGATTATGTGGCTATAAATGCATCAACTGTTGGAAAACTATTTGTTTCCTATGGAGAATGTTTTTGCAAGTAGGTAAAAAAATGTAATTGTAATTAAAAATAAATGAATAAAAATAAATATTAACCAGGATAACCATGAGACTACATGGTAATGTCCCATGTGCACATCTAAATTTTACTAAGATAATCATGTTTTGGGGTTTCTTAGCATTTTATACATTTATCATTTCACTTACAATTGTTACACTCATTAACACCATTTTTTAAATGAGGAAAATATGTATGATAATTATAATCCAAGGTCACATGTCCAACCCAACTAGGAGTCAGGTTTCCTATCTTCTGTTTCTGTATTCTTTCTGTTTCACCATGTCCCCTTTCATACATTTTTCTGTCATTGGAAGGGCATAGATAATTTTTAATCTTTTTTTGAATATGTAAAATGACTAAATTAAGCTTAAAGTTTACCAATTTAGGCTTACTTCTACAGGCTTAGTGAGGTCACCCACATTTTAAAACACTTACCAACTGCTGGTTTTTAATGGTATAATAATCATAAAATATTTATTCATACACCATTACACATCCGACATGAGCTGAAGCTTGGATTTTATGTTTGTGATAACAAATGCCATTTTGCTGTATAGATTCCTTCTGAGCCATTACAAGTTCAATGACTTTTGTCATTGAACTAACACTACCATTGAATGGCAGAATTTCATACATCTTCTAACTATAATTCACCTGACTGCATAATCACAAGCTACTGATAATTTAAAATCTATTCAAATGTGTCTACACATATTATCTGAAGATCAGGCACTCTCCAAGAAATGTCAGGCCACTCACTGACTTTATTCCTGTGACTTAAAGTGGGTGAAGGTTCAAATGCTTCTATTTCTCATTATCAAACAGGTAGCTTATATAAAAGCAATTCAGAGTCTAACAAGGGAATCTGACTTTCCACCTTCATAAAGAGTACAATATTCAATGTACACCATGAAAAACACTAATTAGGAATCATTTTTACTTATTGGCTTAAGCATTAGTTTGACTTTTACTTTAAAAGTTGATTATAATCTCAGAATTTTTGTTATTAGAACTGTTGTAATCAGCTTACAGACTGTTTTGGCAACTTTTTTCCTTCTTGTGTCAGTTATTTCTGAGGAAGGATAAAGTGAAAACTGTACTACGGAATTCACAATACCAACTCCAAAGGATGGCATTTGGAGTTACACTCTTTTTGTGTCACTGCTTAGTAATTCACTAAAGAATGATAATGACATGTCCATCACATCTCTGGAGGGACAGGAATCACACAATCATTAAATCTTGCTTGGTTAACATAATTATGTAAGATTCAGCATTATTCCAGTTTATCAACAAAGTGAATCACTTGAGAACTACATGGACAATGTGATCTAAGGGAAGGTTGCTGGTTGGGAAGACAAGTGAATTCTATGTCAAATTCAGGTGGTTTGTTCATGGTCTTGGTCATGTCAGTAATTCACATCTGGTTTTAGTTTCTCTGTCTTTAACTTTAAAGATTCCCCCTTTGTGGTTCGTGAGAATATTGTGAACAAACATTAATAAAATGGATGTGTTCTGAGTTCATCAGATAAGAGGTACTATATAAGTCAAAAAGTGTGTGATTGAGTCATGACAGGTTCGGGGATTCAAGATCGCATTTGGTGTACCTATTCAGGGGAAAATAATTCATTTTAAGAGTTTGGAATTCATTGCTTTTAAGATCTTTTGGAAAATCATGTTGCTCACTTCACACCTGCCCCATGTGTGTAGTTTTGCATTCCTCTTTTAATCCCACTGTTCTTTTCTTGGTAGTGAATACATATATCTCATCTTTATCTTTGTTAAATTTTATTCAGTAAATTCAATTCTCTAATATGGTGATCATGATTACAGGACTTCTTTCGAAGTTCTTAGCTTTGATGAACTTCATGGAGAACTTCTACCCCAAGCTGAAACATCTTGGACCATTCCATTGTGCTATGCATGTATAAATACTCAATAAGCAGCAGCAAAGTCATCAATTAAATGTAATGTTAAGTTGAAGGCTTTTTAAACAATATTATTAATAAAAATTTTAATATCAGTAAGTTCATCTTCAGGTGAAATGTCATCAACCTAGCTTACTTCAATGTATCTAGGAATTCTAGCACCTATGGCAAGATTGTTATTCCTTAGGTCTCTGTCCCCTCCTCCACCCTCCAAGAAACAGACTACAAAATAATCTTCATTTACCACCCAGTCTGCACAGCCCTTCCTGTCCATCTGGATGTCAGATGGAAGCACAGAGATCCATGGCACTTTGAAATAGCTGAGGTGATCTGGGTAGCGTTTCGTAATACAATTTACAAAACCATGTTCTAATATCCACGTCTCTGTTTGAACTCTTGCTAAGTGGATAATGGGGGCCACATTTTCCTCCACAGTCACTGTTTCAACATCTCCTAACTCATTATTCTTTAAGCACTCTGAGATAGCTAGAATAGAATTAAATTTTAGGCAATGCTCTTCATTGTCCAACAAAGTACATTGCAGAATCATCATCTTTAAGCCCTTGACCTTTTCCCAACAGAAACATTTCCCTTGCCTACACTGAGTCAGCCTATGCTTTCATACAGAATTTGTTTTTCTTGGAAAGGCTGCTCAAGGCAAAGAGGAAAAGGGGAACTGGAGAAAAAGAGAAAAAATGGAAAATCAAGCAAGGCAGCATAGCTCCAAGAAAATCCTTAGAAGAATAAAGGAGAAATGAACCTGACAGTCTTAAAAATGTGAAAGTATTTAGTTATAGTATAGTATCAGTTAATGCCTTGAGAAAAGTTGGGTAGAATTCCTGAATAGACACTGGTAGCACTGCTCCAGTCCTCCTTGCTCTGGGTTCATTACCAGATTGTGATTCCTGACTGTTTATGATTGTCTGGGGCCATGTAACTAGTCTGCCAAATGATGAGTGAGCAAAAATGAAGTGTATTACTTCTGGGCTACAGTGAGACTCTCCAGAGTGGTCTGTTCCCTCTGGTACAATAGGTAATATTCAGAATGTTGACTGTTCACCTGTGTAACTTAGTACCAAAGATGAGTACCTGGCCATGTGCAACTGTCAGGTGGCATGGGCAAGAAATAAACCTTTATGAATTTAAGGCACTGAGATATGGGGTGTTGTTTTATGGCAGCATAACCCACACTATTCTGACTATTACAAATACCAACTTTGTTAAGAGTTAAAGGATAGTCCTCAGCAAGAATTTCCAATACTTTAAGCAACTTTTAACCTGTATTTACTCTAGTTCTTAGACCTTGATTTGATGTTAAATAAAGTGATGGCATAGACCCATGAAATAATGCTCATTAGATTTATGGAGATGATATGAATTATTCTCATAGTAATTTATTGAATGCTTTGTAGTTTTCAACAGATCTATTCAGCAGTTCTAGCCATTAGCAGAATGTGAATCAATTCCAGGATGAGAAATGTCTACCCCCTATATAATGAAACAAGTTCACCTGCTCCCAGGTAGCTGGTTGTTTCCCTTCAGTGTGCTGCTATATCAGGGCCTCACCCTTGTTCTCCCTTAATGCCATATTCAGTACACCATGATGTAAGAAGTCAGATAAAAACTTCAGTGGGAGGAGATGCTGAGACCCTGTCATTATGTCCACTTTACTCGTGAGTCCAATGGGCATAAACTGGAATGGTTGAAGAAAGACACTGACATCTACAGTGTGGATCATATGGTCTCCCTGAATGACAGCGCTTAGAAGAGGGGGCCATTGACGATCATTTACGTGGAAAACAAATAATGTTCCATTATGGTCCCATTTCAAGAGATCCATTCACATATCTCCTCCCCAAAGTTCTTTGTCACCAATGTTATAACTTTCTCTTCATATCCCTGACCATCTGGCCAAAGAAATTCTTCCCTGTTAACGAATCACCATAGACCTACATTTCTGATAATCTCTCCAGTTGCAAAGCTTTCCACTTTTACTTTCCTAACATAGATAAATTTTGTTTCCCTCTGGTAAAACAGATCAAGTAGGGAGTTAATGGGCTGCTCATCTACTTCAGTTCTAGAAATGCCATGTACAATTAGTTATTGCCAGAAATACATGCAGATCAAAGCACTTTTATTACCAACGTGACTCTGCTGCCTATTAGAGTAACTATTATAATCTTGTCCCTTCTCATTAAGTGCTGCTACCCAGCCTCTGTCACCCAGGGATTTCATAACCCCAGTGAAACCAGAGAGCCTGTTTCAATGTCACCATTTCCAGTTTTCATCTATGGCCTACAGAGAACAGGACACTACAGGACTTTGGCTAATGTGTTTATCTACACTGACATAATTCTCAATTCTGTGGTGAAGAGTAAGTATAATCTCGGCCCTCTCAGAAGACAGTCTTAAGGGATGACTGAACCAGTTGGCTAATAAGAATAATCCATTTCAGCAGTCGTATTTCCCTAAGACTTTGGATTTTTTTTCTACATTATACTAAGGAAATTCTGACATCCCAATTTCACTAATGACAGGCCAATATTAAGTCCAGTTTTTAATCAACTCACTGAGAAACCATTTAAAAGCACTCCCAGCTGCTCAAACTAGAAGTCTAAATCAAGAAATAGTGAAGTAAGCTCTAGTTATATAAATCCATATTAACAATATCAAGCCTATCTTAAAATGGTATCTTTGCCATCCTTGTCTAGAATCTCAGAATCCATTCCTCAGATTCTTCTTTTACACTTTAACACAATCTTGCATATTTTGATGTGACAGTCTTATTTCTCCTGGTTTACTTTGTAATTGGCTCCCTGGGGCATACTGGAACCTGGCTCCATTTGCAGACCTTGAGGCAAAGAATGGAAGTAGATATATTCAAATGAGAAGAACTTGCATCCCCTTGCAGGATAACAATTTCATGTAAGACATTTACTGGGCCATCATGCAAGAAAGAACTAGACACAAGAGCCAGAGAAGGAGAGGTTGCTTCTGCTGGCACAGGATGCAAATTAGATTTGGGGTGTTCAAGAAACTCACAGTTATCCAGTTCACCAAACATCACTGAGCAACAATCCAAGGCCTCCTCATTTTCAACCATTGCCTTAAGTTTCACTCGAGACAGGGTACAGCTGTGAATTCTACCGACTGTACAATTTAGCTCTCCTGGTGTAGTGAATTTAAGGGATTTTGGCTGATCAAAACAAAAACAAAAACAAAACATGACAATGAGATGGTGGTAGCACACAGTGAGCTTTATCTGGGCAACAGGTGGACAGTCAGTCCCTCATGGCATGAAATCATCCAGAGGTTATGGCCCAGGGACCACTATTTCAAAATAGGAGGGTAGGGGAACTTCAAGGGGAAAAATAGATCAAAGAAGTGGTCTTGTCTGTTTAGGTAATGTTACTTAAAAGCCCAACAAGGAGTCTGGGTCAGAGGGCTTTGAAAGGCATCTTTTATACCTACAGGACTTATCTGTGACTAGAAGACGTTGGATGCATTTCATGGGTGTGGAAAGTAGGCAGGCTCTCAGTAGCTAAAATATGCTTATTTGGGCTATGATTAAAACAACCGAAGGTCTGAAAAAATCTGAGATTGGTAGTGGTGGGCTTTTGAACTATTAGAAGCCAGTCTGCTATAAAAAGGAAACAACACAGGGTCAATATACAGAGATCATCTTTGGCTCATTTATAAAACACTAGGGAATCAGAAGGCTTCTGTTTTTTATTACTTCAACTCAGCTGATACAAGAGAAAAGATATTACCTTAAAGCAGTCATATTTTGAGGCATTCAAAGCTCTACAGTGAAGTTAAAATTAGCCATTCCATCCACACAGTATTTTTATACTGGAAACACTATTGATGTATTGACCAGTCACTCACTCTATCCAGTTTGTCTTTAATAGGACTTCATTCTGGGATCAACATAAGAGAATTTAAATAATTGTTTTACCACTGGTTTTCATGAGAACATACCCAATTTTTTTTAATGATAGTTGGACCCTAGCCACATAAGATTTGCATTTCTTTGAACACTGAATACCTGTAACCACTTCATGAAGCTATTATTGTAACACTCAAATTTCACCTACAGGTAGTCAACAGGATTCATTCTAGTTAGTTCAAGCAGAAGATATTGAATAGAGGGAATTATATGAATGCAAAATTGTAGATTACAGGCTTTGGACGAAGTTCTGAGGAACAAATCTGACCCTCTAGAATCCTGTCACAAGGGCACATGCTACAAAAGATCAAAGACTCAATGCTGTTGCTGCTCCTGAGTATAAAACCACATCACTTCTGCCATAATCCAGGTCAGAAAAAAAAGGATGCTTCATCCCCTCCCTCTCTTAACATGACACAATTCCTAATTAAACTTTTTGGAGATTGAATCGCATTCATTTATTCATTCACTTATTCCTAAAACACCTACCATATATTTAGTTACTGCCCAAGATGCTAAGGATGCAGCAGTGAACAATACAAGTAGATGTCTTTCTTATAGAGATAGGAAATAAACAAATAGAAATTTCTTTGTATACTATGCCATATGGTAACATGTGATTTTGAGAAAATTAAAGTAGGATAAAAGGAAAGGGTAAATTTTTAAAAAGAGAGAGATTACTATTCTTTATGCCTCAATCAGGGGAAGCTTTAATAATGTATGATAATTATGGTAACATTTGAACAGAGACCTGAAAGAATTGTGGGAATAAGCCATAAAGATATCTGGGAGAAGAGAATTCTAGGAAAAGAGAAGAATGTGATCAAATGCTCTGAAGGAAGAGCCTGGGGTGTTTAAGAAATGGCAAAGAAGTCCAGTGAGGGAGGGTTGGAGTGAAAAAAAGAGTGAGAGGAAGACCATGAGGTTAGAGTCAGTGTGAGTTGTCTGGATGTGGTAGTGCCTTTTAAACCATGCTGAGAACTTTAGCTACTCTTCTGCATGAAATATGAAGACATTGGGAGGCTCTATGTAAAGGAGTGACATCATTTTTTTTAACGGAAGTATAGTCAGTTTACAATGTTGTGTCAATTTCTGGTGTACAGCATACTGCTTCAGTCACATGTGAACATACATATATTTCTTTTCATATTCTTTTTCACCATAAGTTACTACAAGATATTGAATATAGTTCTCTGTGCTATACAGTAGGACCTTGTTTATATATTTTATATATAGTAGTTAGTATCTGCAAATCTCAAACTCCCAAATTTATCCCTTCCCATCCCTTTCCCCACTTGGTAACCATAAATTTGTTTTCTATGTCTGAGAGTCTATTTCTGCTTTGTAAATTGAGAGTCTATTTCTGTTTTGTAAATAAGTTCCATTTGTCTTTTTTTAGATTCCACATATAAGTGATTACCATATGGTATTTTTCTTTCTCTTTCTGGCTCACTTCACTTAGAATGACAATCTCCAGGTCAATCCATGTTGCTGCAAATAGCATTATTTTATTCTTTTTGATGGCTGAGTAGTATTTCGTTGTATAAATAGTCTACAACTTCTTTATCCAGTTACCTGTTGATGGACATTTAGGTTGTTTCCACATCTTGGCTATTGTAAATAGTGCTGCTATGAACATTGGGGTGCATGTATCTTTTTGAATTAGAGTTCCCTCTGGATATATGCCCAGGAGTGGGATTGCTGGATCATATGGTAAGGATAGCTGCACCAAACTACCTTTCCACCAACAGTGTCGGAGGCTTCCCTTTTCTCCACACCTTCTCCAGCATTTATCATTTGTTGACTTTTGAATGATGGCCATTCTGACTGTTGTGAGGCGACACTTGATCGTAGTTTTAATTTGCATTTCTCTGATAATTAGCAATATTGAGCATTTTTTTAATGTTCCTTTTGGCCATTTGTTTATTGGAGAATTGCTTGTTTAGGTCTTCTGCCCATTTTTGGATTGGGTTGTTTGGTTTTTTCTTATTAAGTTGAATGAGCTGTTTATATATTCTGGAAATTAGGCACTTGTCAGTCTCATCTTTTTACAAGTATTTTCTCCTATTCCTTAGGTTGTCTTTTTGTTTTGCTCATGGTTTCCTTTGCTGTGCAAAAGCTTATAAGTTTAATTAAGTCCCATTTGTTTATTTTTCCTTCTATTTCTATTGCCTGGGTAGACTGCGCTAGGAGAACATTGCTAAGATTTAAGTCAAAGAATGTTTGCCTATGTTTTCTTCTAAGAGGTTTATAGTGTGTTATGTTTAAGTTTTTAAGCCATTTTGAGTTTGTGTATGGTGTGAGGGAGTATTCTGTGATTTGACAGAATTTGAATAATTTCATTCTGGCTGCTCCATGGAGAAGAGATTAGTAGGCTAGTTCTAACTGCACTACAGATCTTTGAATGCCTCTATTCCTTACCTAGGGAATAGAAGGACAAGTCAAAAGTCTAGGGTAATCCAGTTAAAGGAGTTATAATGCACTGTACTTGGATAGTGGTGATGAAAATAGTAAGGTGTCGGTTTCTGGATGTATTCTGAAGGTAAAGCCTATAGGATTTGCTGTCAAATGTAAGGGAAACAGATGAATCAAGGATGGCACCAACATTTTTAAACTGATAAACTGAAAGGATAAAATTGCCATTAATTGAGATGATGAAGACAGGGAGTAGAACATGTTTGGAATAGAGGAAATATTAAGGGTTCCATTTTGATGTGTTAAATTTGAGAAGCTTAACAGACATCCAGCAGAGATGTTGAGTTAGTGGTTGGATAGGCATTTGGAGTTCAAGGTAGAAAGCGAGATTTAAATGGAATTTATCAACATATAGAAGGTATTTAAAGCCATGAACTAGATAATATTACTTAAAAGTACACGTAGATAGAGAAAAGATCCAGTGATTGAACTCCACGATACTGTGAGGTTTATTGGAGGAGAATCTAGCAAATGAGGTGAAGAATGTTACCAAGAGAGTACAATTTTCTGAACATGAAGTAGAGAACATGTTTCAAGAAGAAACAGTATGCTTTATCAAATGCTATTGACAAGTCAGACAGGAACAGGGAGTTGACCACTAGATACAGCTTTTGAAATCACTGGTGCTCTTGGCAACTGTTTTAGGAGAATTATGAGAATGAAATCTTGATTAGAGTAGGTTAAAGGGAGAATGGAAGGAAAGGAAATAGGAACAGCAAATATAGACAACTCTTTCAAAGGGCTGAAAGGCATATGGGTTTTTAAACTAGGAGATATTATAGCAGTTTAATATTCTGATGTGATGATTCAGTAAAGAGTAAAAATTTGATAATGCCAGAGATAAAGGAGGGCAAAAGTAAAAGGATATCATTGAGAAGTCAATGGTCATAGAATGTAAGTGAAATTCATTCAAACTAATAGAAGACAAAAAGAGTATATGGTAGTGGTGTTTGGAAAGTCTTATTTGATTGTCTGTATTTTCTTAATGAACTAAGAGTAAGGATGGGAGGGGGAAGAGGTAGTATCATTTGAGGTTTGAGAAAAGAAGGTATATAATATCCCATCTAGGTTAGGAGTAAAGTGAATAGAATAGAGAAATGGAGAATTGCCAGGCAGCACAAAAAGTACAGTTGAGATTAATGGTCGTAAGTTAAAATAGGACTAATCAGCATGGTTGTATGACTTTCTGCACCCTATTTTTACTGCTCAGGTGCTGGCAGAGTACAAAGAGAGTTGAATTTAACCACCATGAGTACTTTGTGAAGCGAATGTGAAAGAGAAATAGAGAATCAAGACAGTTGAAGTCATAAGCAAGGTTGTGCATGGAAAGAGGAACCATGTAATAGGAAAAGTAAATTGATAGGCTCATTGAACTTTACGTCCCAGTCCTATAGCGCTCTTGCAATTGGGATAATAGAAGCAGTGTGCTATAAATAGAGGAGGTAGTGGACAGAGGGAAGTGTTTGAAATTAAGACCACAGTTAGTGCAGTTGTGAGTAGTGAAACAATCAAGTATATGACCTTAATAATAGGGGTCTGAGGCAAGGCCAGGGAGATCATTGCAGGACAGAAGGCCAAGAAACAGCAAAACCAAATACATGAAAAGAGTATCTACATAGATACTGAAATCACTAACAGTTATGAAATGTGTGGTGTTAGACGGAATAAGAAAGTCAAAAGTGAAAATCTTTATATGATGCCATTAGCCTGTGAGGTCAACAATACGGAAGAGTTTGAGTGGGTGTGGTATTTTGAAAAATGGAATCCCAAAACTGGAGATGAAAACCTCCAAAGAACTGACAAAAAATAATTTTAAGTTTTCCATCCTCTGTGCACTGGAATAGGGTGGGAACAAATGTTGAGTGTGCCAGTCCAAATGTTCACCACAAATCTCATTAAATGATATGCAAAATTCTGTGTACAGGTCTGTATTTCTTTTAGAGAGTATAGATTTATAGCCTTACTCATAATCACAGTGAGTCCACGATCCAGAAACTTTTACAGGCACTTATAAATGTTAAATTCAATTAAATATTTATTGGGCATCTATTTGCCAAGTACTGTTCTTGGAATTGAGACCTAAAGATATGTAAGGCAGAATCTTTATCATAAAGTTTCTTAGACTCTGGTTCTTATGGGGTAGGAGTGAGGATATTTGAGAGGGGGAAAATCCGTATTGCAAGATTAATTTGAATGACTGCTAAGGGGAGCAAAAGGGGTATTCTATAGGATTATAAGTGAAAAAGTTATTCTTGTGACTAGATGGTTCAGAGAAGCCATAAAGAAATCAGGAAACTTGAATTGGACCTTAAAGAGTAAAGACGTTTCTAAAAATAAAGGGAAGAAGAACCAGGCTCCAGAAATGACATTTAAAAAGTCATAGTCTTAGAATTTCATTATCTCCTCTGGGATGACAATAAACTTATTATTATTGAATCTTAGAGTTCATGAAAGGATGCATCAGAAGATGAGTTTCCTTTTGGATTATTTCAGAAAATGTTTGGAATATGACATGAGAGTGTACAGACTTCTGTAGACAGCAGGAAACCACTGAAGACTGCTTGAAACTACAAGAGACACATAACATGATCCAACCTGTGACTTAGGAAAAAATATATTTCAATAACAATGCAAAGGATGAATTAGAAAGTCAGGAGATTAGAAGCAGGGAGAGATTTTTAGATGACTGATACCATGATCTAGACAAAAAATGTGAAGCTTAAATTAGTATAAAAGCCATGAGGAGTAGACAAAAGGACATACTCATTAAAAAAATAAAACAGAATAGAATCTATAATACTTAGCTACTGATGCACTTGCTTGGGTTAGAAGGGGTATAGACGGTTGAAGAAAAAGGAAGAATGAAAGATGATTAGTATTTATAGATTTTGAAACGAGGTCCCTGGTAGTGCCATTAGCAGAGAAGAGACTCAGCATGGGAGAGACTTTCAGTGGATGCTAAGAATTACAGTGTTCAATCTCAGTCATTGTGTTAGTAGGAAATTCAGGTTTGGAGTTGAGGAGGAATTGGGGCTAAACATACAGATTTAGAAGTGCTTATCTTTGAAGTGATGTTAAAATCATTTATTTCTTTGGATAATATAGATGAGGAAGAAAATGTAGGTCACAGAGGACCAACAGAGTAACTTGAAGATTAATTCCACTAGCGATAATAAAAATAGCTCCTACCCAATCTGATATCCAGCCAGCACCAGCCAGTAATGCCATTCCCATCGTTTACAGACCACTACCTGTTCTCTCTTGCTGGTGCATCTGCTCTGACTCACAGGGCCCGAGACATAGAGATGGTTAGATACTTATCTTGAGCCACCATGGACTGAAAATCATTATATTTAAGAAGGATCCAACGATGAATTCTGAGGATGAACAATCAGTGAAATAATAGGAGGAGAGTGTTTTAAGAAAGTGTCAAATATATGTCCCAATTGGGGAATTCTTGGTAACAAAAGCAGTTTCAATAGAGAGGTGAGGAGATTGGCACCAGATGGTTCAGTCATGTGCCAGAGTTTGTTTGTGGTGAAATGGAGGAAGCAAAAAGCATATTACTTTTCTCACAAGCTGGTTAGGGGAAGCAAAGAAAACAATGATATATCAATTGGGATTTTCTTAGTTACCAGTGAAAGGAAACATGGATTCAAAACATGTTAAACAACAACCGAAGAAAAAAATGGAGGTTGGGCTGAGGAGTGGTAATTGAACATCGCTGGCTCATAAATACACTTCAGGCAAGGCTAGATCCAGAGACTTGTAATGATGCGGTCAGGTTCCAGTTTTGCCTTTTCCATACAGATCCCGGGGCTATATCTTACCTAGATTCCATGCAGAAGAAAAAGTGGAATCAGTTTCTCAGAATTTCTGTAATTTTCCTTTTTAAATCAGGTGCCTAGGGTTGAGTCAGTTGCTTTTTTCAGTTCATGACACATCAACTTGCAATTGGCCCTTGCATGGCATCTTGCTTTGAGTATGTATTTATGTATTTATATATGGATTTCTATCACTAGGTACCAATCCCATTCTGCTTTCCCAGTGAAAACCATTCAATTTTCCCTTTTTATTTGATTGTGTATTTGTGAAATGTGTACTATTTTGTGTAAATGTGTGTTAACTTACTGAAATGGAGATTATATATCCTACTTTCTCACTAAGTACTATTTTTAAGTTCCAATTATGTTACTCTTGTACCTCGAATCTATTGATTCTGTTTGCTATAGAATTCCCCATAGTGTGCAGCTACCGTATTTCCCTTATCTCTCTCAATGATAGACTTCCAGGCTTCCTTCAAATCCTTATGCTACAAACAGTGTATTTACTGACAAATATGATGGGCCTCTGCAATGCACCAGGCACTGTTTCAGGCACATGAGAGACATCAGTGAATAATACAGACACTGCTACAATAAACATCTTTATCCATGGCCCCTTGTAAATCTGTGAGAAATTTTCCTGTGTGTGTGTGTGTGAGAGAGAGAGAGAGAGACACAGCCCAGCAAGATGCTTTATGCATTGGATTTTATTTGGCCATATCCCATCCATGTACCAATCACTGTGTTAGGGGAATATGATGGACTAATTAGCTTAAGCTGGCTAAATGCTCACCCCCTAAACCAGTGGGAGAGGGCAGTTGTACATAGCACTGAAAGCAAATAGATGAATGAATGCTGAGTAGAAAACACAACCAATGTCCTCTACATATGGGAAGACAACTTGGAGGGGAACCTCCCACCCATGTGCCCAAGAGATCTGAATACTTCATGATGAGGAAAAGTATTTTAATATCAAATTAAACAAACCAAAACATAGTTTTTCATTCAGAATATCTGGGTAGCACCAAAGTTTTGCATTTCTGTCAAGCTCCCAGATGGTGTTGATGCTGCTGGTAATGGCACACATTCTATGAACCACCACTCTAGTCTAAAGGTTAAAAGAAATTGTGATCCTCCACCAGTGCTGTGAGGTTTAAAGGAAATAATATATATTAAAATGTTTGGTAATCTTAAACATGCAAATTTTTAACTGTTGGCTGTTACTATTTCATTTGTTATGTTTATCTCAAGGTGAATAATTACATTAATCTTTGATGAGGCTTCAAGAAAAATAGAAAGGATGGAATGTAAGTCTAACTAGTCTAAATATTAACTTCACGGATATCACAAATTTTCTAATGATCTCTAGGTTTTTGCTAATGACTGCTGTTGATTCTTACTAGAATTCCCAGAAAGGCTATGTAATCATATATTTCACTGCGTGAGAAGGTCAGGTCAGAAAGCTCACTCTTTGAAATATAACCTAATAAAATCAATGTAAAATGGATAGGTTCAGCCATCTAAACAATGGTATCTGAAAGGGATATTAAGGAGACTCAGGAAGCTTTTTGCAAAACCAGCAAGTCATCTCTTGTGTCTAATTAAAAAAAAAAAAAATGAGTGCCTCAATCTAATTAAGGTGACCAGAATATATTCTCAAGGCTACAATTTAGCCATGGAAGAAGGAGGCTGTGTTGTTACCTGCTTAATATGATGGTGAGTTAAAGTAGGGAGGTGACCTCCTAAAGAACACAAAAATAAATAATTGAACAGTAATAATGTTCTGGTGTATATCCAGCACTGTCCAGAGAAGGGGGCTAATGTATCTGGTGGACACAAGACACTAGAGGGGATGTTTAATAAATAACAAGGAGAACATTGGAGTCAACTTTAGTTTTTAGCAAATAGCTGGTAAGACCATGAATGAATTGTTTTTTTGAATTAAACTATATTCTAGTTAGTTTTTTTTTAATCTTCTGGGTACCCTCAGAGAGAAAGGCAGTAACCTTTCCTTTAAGCATTGAGGTTTTCTAACATTGCAAAAATTTAAACTTATTTTCCTCTTTCCTTTTCTGCTAGAAGCTAGATCTTTATTACATTGACTCACAGGAGGTATTTGGTAACATTTAGGCCCTTAAAAGATAATTCAAAGGTTGGGAAGGGAGATTCTTGGGAGTCAAAAATATGTCTTAGGGAAGCAAGGGGTGATGTGGCTCTTAACCTCTCTCATCATCTCTAGAAAGAGTCTCCTGGCCTAGAATCTCTGAACCAAATGTCATCACACAGATGGAGAGTTTGGAGAATGAAAGTTCCTTTCCAAGAGCTGTTCAGTTTGGAGTGAACTTACGCGTTTGTGTTTCTGGGATGGCAGTGTTAAGGGCCACTCCCTATGCCCTATGCCCTGATGACCACACCAGGTGTATCACTGCCTTAAGAGTCCCTGTCTTAGCAGCTCAGTGACCCTCTTCCTTTCACATCATTCTTTTTAAATTCAGCAGTTTAGTGCATTCTCTCTCTTTTTTTAAACTTTTAATATTTTAGAGGCATTATACCTCCCAGTTGGGTGATCAAAATATACTTGGGTTTTGAAAAGCATAAATATTACAAATATGATGGTTAATCTCTGGCTACAAATAAAACTGTTCCATCAAATGTGAATATGTTAATGATATTAATTCAGAACATCCATCATAATGCATTTTATATTGATGTAGTAATATACAAAAAAGAGTAGTAAACTACATTCAATTTCCTACACATTAATTATGAGGCATTACTAGGCAAATCATCATGATAAATCTCTGCATTTGGGGGCTATCTAGTTAAGCACCCAATTTTTGAGAAATATGTTAGTGTCAAACATAGCTCCATAATTAATTATAAGACTTCTATGGTGTCAGAGTGATTAGACTTATTTTGTTTGGCTCCAAAGGGCAGAGTTGGGGCCCCAGTGAGTAGAACTATAAAGAATACATTTTTTTTAAAATTTATTAGAGTGACATTTCTAAGAAACATATCTGTTGAAAAAACAGAATGGCTTTACCCAAAGCTGAAAATCTTCATGCACTGATTATGATCACTTACATACAAGTGACATTGAGGACATTTGACTATCACATAAGGAGTAGACCAAATGACCTCTGAGATCCAACCCCATTTGGAATTTATGAGTCTAAAAATATGGTCTAAGGGGTTTCTAATAGTCCGGCTCCATTTAGTCTTAAAATTCAAAAATCTAAATAAGACTATAAACACTATACTCTGAATACAAATTCACTCCCTGGTAATGGTCCTTTTTCCTCTTTATATTCTCCCATAAGACTATGAGAAACCCCAAGGCACAGCAAATGCCTTGCTTATCTCTGAATTCACAGCACAGTGCCTGACACATTGTTAGCACTCAATTATTGCTGTTAAATGGGGATAATATTTCGAGATACTGGCATTTTTTATCAATATATTTCTTCTTTTTTCATCCCGCCATTCACCTAGAAAGGATCTCCATTATATTGACTCTGAGAAGGTATATGCTACATCTAAACCCTTAGAAAAATATTTTAATGACTGTGAAGGAAGTAAAGTGGAAAAAGGGAATTCTTGGGAATAGATTTCCTGGAGAAGCAAGGGGTAGATCATCATTTCTCCCATCATTTCTAGAAACAAATTGCTTTGGGCTATGATTCTCTGAAACTCAAGACGATGTCCTGTCCCCTGGTCATGGAACTGGCAGTCAGAATCAGCAAGGTGGGTAAGCAGACAGGCCCAGGGCCAGATCTATCAGTGACTCCATCCCTCTCATCCTTAACCCCTGAGCTCTAGCCTCCTCAGCCTTCTTTCAGTTTCTCAACAGGGCTACCATCTTCCTGTCTCAGCGACTTCCCACTTGGACTGGCATCCTCCCTCTCTTCTTGCTTCCTCTCTCCTCTGGAGGTGGAAGTAGCTAAGAATCTCTTGATCTGAAAGAGTCAGGCAGACAGGAACAGCAACTCATGCATACAGGACAACTGACACAGAGTAACCCTCAGTGTGAACTATCAGAAGCCAAGAATAAGGCCTCAAAAACTGGGTCATGGCCCAGTCCTGGGGAAGAGAAAGTCGTAAGAGGAATTAAGGTTAACATTTTCCAAAAGCCCATTGAAATTTGAAGTCAGAAATTAAATGCTTATAGAAAATAAAGGAATTCCTCTTTCTTATACCCAAGTTATGTACTGAGATTCATGCCAACCACTAATGAATGAAAAGAACCTGTCAGATTAGATCAGCAGATACTGAAAGTTGTAAGACTTATATTCATTCAGTTTTTAATGTTTCCACTGAGCATTTGTGCTATTTTTTCTTACTCACTAAAGCTCCACAATGTCATAGTCTCTGCTACTGAATTCTGTTTTAATTAGTAACAGCACAATGTAACTCATATTGTGAGAAACTCATAAGAATGTAGTTTATAAAGTGTGTGCCCCCCTCACCCCACTGATAATAAAATACAATCAAAGAAGAATTTTTTTTTCTTTAAAAGCACTCAGAATCAGTTTAACATGGAGTGGACTATTTAAACTTTCTTAAAGAAGCTTCAATGCCAAGTTTCTGTCTTGAAAATGCAGTATAACAATGGCTTCTCAATCCTCCAGTGAATACTTGTTTAAATGTTCTTTAAGTTGAAATTTTCTCTGTGTTTGACTTAAATATTCCCTACTTCAGTTCATGACCATTATATCCTATTCATTTCCCCTTGTCAGGAAGAAATAATGGCTCCCTGGCCCCTATTTAATATCCTTTTATGTCATTATACACCATGGTTTTATCTTCCCTCTCTCATTGTCAGGTCAATGGTGCTAACATCCCTTAACCTTGACTTGCTCTGATTTCCCAGGCTTTTCTGCTGGGTAACGTGTGAACTCTGTCAGCATCATTCATTTTCACCTCAAGTGTACATCTATTTGAGCCTGCAGAGGCTGCTGGGATCTTACTAGAGATTAAAATTGAAGGAGTGCTATTAATCCCAAGGCACTTCTGTATTTTAAAATCGGTTTGAAATGATCAACCTTATTGAGTGCTTTCATGAGGTTTCCAGAGCCATTTGAATTAAAAGCATCTTGCTTCACAGTATCATAGAAAGTCACTGTTGAACTTGAAGATTGCTGAGGGCTGTGGAATACTTGACTGCTTTGATCATGTTACTCCCTTGCCCAGAGTTCTTTCCCTTCCCTAAGAATTAAAGCCCAAGTGCAAACCCAGGGACTGAAGGCCAAGTTCCGATACTTCTCTTCAGTTTTACTGCATACTACTCCTTGTAAAGTAGCCTTCACTTTGGTCTCACTGGACTACTCAGTATATACTTGTGCCAAGTTCTATCTGTACATTAATATTTAGTACATAACCTACTCAACACACTCGTTTAATCTTATTTAGTGTCATATAATTCCACGTGCTAAATTGGTGTATTTGTTACCCTCTTAGTAAAATCGCAATGCTTGGGATAAGGGGCACCTACCTCCTTTGCTGAACTCTTTAAAAGTGAGCATTCTGAAGCTATTTTAGATATTTTCAAATTGGTACCAAGAAAGGATAAAACACCTGATGCGAATATGCATATTCTCAGCCCAAATGAGTAGCCCCATTCCACATAAGTATCTCTTACTCTTCTGATTAAAGTCTTTGCAGTCAGTGTATTATAGGTGAATTTCCAGAAGGTACTTTATCTCTGGGCCTACCACATACATCCATATAAGGGAAATAAAAAATGAAATGAGGGCCACCGATAGGAGAGAAGGAAGGAGCATGCTTTTCTCTTCCTACCAATCCGTTGACATTTCTAGTGCTGTGAGGGTCTTTCTTAAGGATCACCCAAGACCTAAAAGTGTGGTTAACTCTACATTAAAATGCCATTACTAATATCAAATAACTAGGCCCACTTATTATCAAGTCCCCAAGCAAAGAAAATGTCTAAAAGGGAATATATTTCAATGAACCAGTATATTTCACAATAATTTGGGCCAATTGTGCTCATTCAGGAGATATTCCAGATGTACAGGGGCCAGAAAACTCAGCCTTATATGAAATAATAGCATAGACCATCTGGGACACACATTCAATGTGGATTTTTGTATGAGGTAGGAAATAAGAGAGGAGCGACTTCTGCATTTCGGGGATTTCAGTTTTCAGTTGGGTAAAGGTCAGAGCCCTCAGTGGAAAATCCCTGCTAATGCCTAGAATGGTTCCAACCAATTTATTTTGGCATCAAATGGAATCAAATTTGTTTTTAAGTCATGGAGAGAGTTGACAGAGTCTTTTTTAATGTTTAGTGTTTTTAATGTTTTCATTTTTTAATGTTTAATTTATTATTTAAAGTATTTTTATATACGAGCTCTCTCAGTAGGCTTAAAAGTTGTTATTTAAGAAATAGGCTGTATTTCACATTTTAAATGAATTGTCTGTCTTTAATGGTTACTAAGATACTGTATGTGATTATAGCTTAATGACTAATGATAAAATTGTAAGACAGCATTTTTAGATAATGGCCGTACTGAAATCTATCAATCTCAATGATTTATAATTTTAAAAGCAATTAATTTTCATGTTTTGCTATAGAATTACATGTCTGGTCAAACATCTAAGGACTTGAAATTATGTTATCAACAACTTTTATTTTTAAATAGTCAATGCCAGATCTCCCTAGCCATCATGAATGGTCAGTAAAGTTACACAAATCATGAGAGACAAGAATAGAACATAACATTGGACAATTTTTCAGAAGATTTTGGGAACTTTTTAAAACCCTCTTGGCAAAATTAAGGAAGATAATGTCTGGGGATATATTTAAAAACCAACCTAAACAATATGTAGTAATATGAGAAGAAATACTGATTTACGAATATGTGTTTTTTTCAAAATCTGTTTTTCACAGATCTCAACTATTCCATCAAAGAGATCTATCATATATGATGCCTGGAGTTTTAAATAACTTAAAACGTGTAAATGTATATAAGCCATATATATATCATTGACATAACTAAAATGCAAGCAGTAAATTTATAGATGAACCCTCATAACCCAGGTGTATTAGTAATTTTTTTTTCAAGTGCAAAGGGAGATAAAATGGAAACTAATATAGAGAACAGAGATTTTCCATGAAAAAATATATGGACATGAAAAGAACAGACATTTCTAGCAGTTTGTATTTAAAATTACTGACTTTTATGAAACGTTTATCACATAAAAATGGTACATTTTCAGGTAGAAAGAGGTGTATAAATGCACCTCAAATGTCTGCCTTGCTTTACTATTTCACAAAGCCTTTTTAAATAGAAAAATTGTTAAGAACATAAATCTCTAGATTACTAGTAGTTCCATTTTTTATCCTTGTCACTTCTCTTCCTGCAAAATCTTTTTCTTGCATAAAGAGCTTTATAATGTATAGGGAAAAAACAAAAGAGAAGGGTACAGAGAATAAGGAATAGAATGAGAAGCTGTTCACAGGTATTAAGTGAAATAAATGGATAATTAGCCATTTAATTCTAACTGAATATCTCTTATTTAGAACTGCACCAAAGCTAATTGTAGATGTTAAAGATGTAAAATACACTGTCCCAGCTGTCAAGGAGTTGTTTATTCGAAAATACTGATTATTATAATTATGGATTGGTCATGTCTAAATGCCAGGCCCAATATTAGCCTCTGAAGATTCATGTCTAAAAGGCACTGATCCACTCTCGAGAAGCTTAATGCTCAGGAGAGAAATGAAGTGCTGGGAGCCAGACACAAAAGAGTGAAAGTGTCTGGGGCAGAAGTTAGCACTGTGATGATCTGGTGGCAGAGTCACATCATGAATGTGAGTGCTGTGGGGTAGAGGGAGTTCAAGACCCAGTACGTGGACAGTCAGTGAAAGCCCCCTGATGGGATGGACACCTGGGCTGAGTGTAGAAGATGGTACTGATCAGCCAGTGAAGGTAGCAGGAGCATCCTGGCACAGAGAATAGTTAGTGCAAAGGTGCCAAAGTTAGAGGAAACATGATATAGTTCAGAACTGACACACTGATATGCATGGCTGGGCTTGAGAGTGAGAAGTAGGGAATGACGAGAGATGAGATTTATGCATCAGTGTATTTATTTGTTCATTCAATAAATGTATATTGAAAAGCACCCTCACTAATGCTGAGGATACAGGGTGAACCAGAAAGTCTCTGACTTTATAAAGTTTAAATACCTCAGGTCAAATAAAATTCAGATAAGTCCTAATTACAGAAATCAATAACTGTTTATAATAATGATGACAAATGCAACAAAAGAGAAGGACAAGATATTTTAAAGGTAGCTAATTAGGAGAGGTGGCTAAACAAGTCTGGAATTTCAAAAAGGGTTATTAATCTAGAATGAGCAGGAGTTAGAGCGGAAGCAAGGGGGACGGATTCAACATTCCATGCAAAGTCGTATGGGCTATACTAAGGCTTCGGCATAATTCTAAGAGCAACTTAGAAGTCACAGAAGGATTTTTAACTAAAGAAATGCCATGTTACAATTTGCAATTTCTGAAAGATCCCTTGGCCAGTGTGTGGTGAATACACTGTAGTTTAACAAAGGTGGAAATATGGGACTCCACAGAAGGCTCTGTCAGTAAGTCAGGCAATAACCTTATCCTAGGAAGGTTGCCATAGAGTTGGCAATAAGCGGAAAAATTTTTAAAATATTTAGGAGGATGAATCAACAATTCTCAGAGGTTGATTAGATCTGAAGGGTGAGAAAGATGGAACTGTTTAGTATTTATTCTCAGATTTACCTTCATTGAATAGGTCATTCATTATTTACTGAAATAGGGATCACTAGAGATAAAGAGGACTGGGAGGGAAAGCAATGACAGTGTTGGATGTATCCAGTTGAGCTGCCTATAAGACGTCCAAGTAAGAATGTTGAGTAGGCTGTTTGGATGTGTGGGCCAGGAACTCAAAAAAGATTTTGTCTTAAAGAAATGAATCTGGGTGTCACTAAAGGATAAATGACAGTAAGTTTATGAAAAGGAATGGATTGAATCACCCTGGAGAAAAAAATGTTGGCTAGAAAGAGAAGAGAGCCTTGAAAAGAGCCTTGAGAATTTTCAGCACATCAAGTAAGAGAAGATTAGTTGGAAAAAGAGATAGACAAGGAACTAGCCAGGTATATGGAAATCCAGGCTAAAGTGCTGCCATGGAAGCCAGTCAGGTAATGTTTCAGAAAGGGTGCAGTGATTTACTGAATCTGATAAGAGAGCTAATAAGATAAGAACTAAAAAGGTTCTGCTAGACTTACTAAGACGGCAATTATACTTTGTCAAGTATAATTCCTTGTTCCAGGCTGTTCCAGTTGTGTCTTAAATATGGAAATCTATTTGGAATATGAAGTTGTGTGAGAGATGAGAAAGTGAAGATGAGGAGAAAGAAAACTATTTTGAGAAGTTTGATCCTCAAGAGCAGAACAGGGACCCAACAGCAGGTAGAGAAAATACAGAATCAAGAAAAACGTGTGGAGAGAAGCAGAGGTCATATTAGAGTTTTACATACCATGCTAAAAAAATAGCGACTTTTATCCTGAAATGGAGAAGTAAATTTAATGGGGCCATCAAACATTTCTCCCAGACTTCTTGGCTTGCAAAACTAGCTGTACTCTTCACTGAGGGAATAAAGAAGAAAAACAGACTTGGAGACTTTAGGTGCTCCTATTGAGTTTAACATGTCTACAGGACTTCCAAGTGGTTTTGTCCAGTAGCTGATACATTTGTAAGCTTCTCAGAAGAATCATCTGAGTAATCTAGTTGGGGAGAGCAAACAAGAAGAAAATAAGTACTATATGCAAAACTGAGTTTGCATGGAGGCTAAGTCTCTAAGGAGTTCAAAGAAGGAAAAGCTTATCATTAACCAGAAATGTAGAAACTATCCTTACTTAAGAGGTGGGATTTCAGTCACCTTTGTAGGATAGGTAAAGTTGTTATAAAGGAGGAAGAAAAATGGGAAGAGTAGAGAGTGTTACAAAAAGTCAGAGCAACATGTATGAAGGCATGGAGGAAGAAATATGCATGGCTGATAGGAAAGAAAGGAGATCAAGTTGAAAAGATTTTTTCCAGAATCAACCTGAGTTCAAGTCTACCATCAATCAATCCAGCAATTAGGGCTAAAAAATGGAAAATTTGGGAGGGGAGATGAGTGGGACATCTGGTAGTGAGTCATATTTTTACCATGTAATTATATTGTAACTGAAGGGAAAAAAGGTGATTTCTAACAAAATGTCTTTCCCTTCTGCCATGATTAATGGTTTTCAAAGTGCCTTCATACTTGTTACTTCATTTTATCCTTTTATCAACCTTGAGTTTTAAAGATGTTTAGTGATTGCCTAAAATTATAAGCTGGTAAGTGACCAGCAGCTAATTTCTTCTACTTCTCATTATGAACCGTTTTCACAACGTAACTGTACTGTGGCCACATTGATCCTTTATGTAGCATAAGCATGTAATTTGTCCAATATGAATAGTTATTCATTTTTTTATGCTTTTGTTTGTTTTTCCTAAAACTAAATGCTTCAGTTACTCTAATGGAGAGAATGATACACATTTTTCAAAGTCCTTAGCAACTTCCACAAAGGAATCAGTGATGGCTGTAATATCCAGCTTATCTGTAGTCTCCTTATCAGCTTAAATAAGATTGATATCCTTGAAGAGGTAATGCTATATTTAAATGCTTTCCACTGCTATGAACATGTACAAATCCATGTGTGACTGCAGATGGTAGCCTGCATTCAGAAGTACCTGTAGCCGGGGTTTCTATGGAAATAGAGAAATTTACCATTTAAAAAAATGTAGTTACAGAGGTATATGGAAATGAAACAATGAGAGGATTCTTGATATGTGTGTGTGTTTTCCCCTTGGAAAAGGAGGTCATGTTCATGCTACAATGAATAGCAACAATAGTAATGACCCTTTAAAAATAAATTCTCAAATCTGTCAGATAAAAATTATGCCTGAATTAAATAAATATTCCAAATGTTTACATAATAAATTCTGATTTGTTACAGATATTTTTGCAGTCAGTTTTATCTGATAACTCAAAATGTTAATATCTCACATAGTATTCTTCTTTAGGAAAATTTTTGGATGACTTGTTCTATTTTATAAGAAATGTTATAAAAAACTTCCTAGCATTTGTTTGTATTAATTAGACCCTTAAGAGAGTCATAAAATGATATGAATTCCTATTGAACACATATCACTCATTTATTAATCCCATTCAACATTTAATCAGGACTCGTCTTAAGAGAAGACAGGGAGAAAGAATGCTTCCTGTTGATGTATGTATTTACATGGAGGATAGTAATAAACTGCAAGAGCCAAGTTTTGGGGTGAATAAAACCACAGATAGGTGGCCTGAGAGATATTAGAGTGGAACTCTAGGCCTCTTTGCTCTGATGGTTATTGTCAGTGTAATGTAGTGGATAAGAGAGACTTGGCTTCTGGTTTCAATCTGCTACTTAAAATCTATATAACAGACAGACATAAGAAGTTTCAGCCAAGATAGAGTAACAGGGATTGTATTTAATGTCCTACTTGAAACAACCATTAAACCAGACAAAACATTTGAAATAAATGGTTTTCGCAACACCGGACATCAGGCAACATAAGACACGTGGGAAACAAAGTAAGCTCTACTATTGCCCTGGTATTGGTCATAAGACAACAGAGGAGATAAAATTATATGATAAAATCTACTTAACTATTCCAAAAGAAGTCAGAAAAGAAGGGAAAGCAAGAAAGTTCAGGTAAGAGAAGTAGGAAACAAATAGCAAGATAATAGGCTTAAACCTAACCATATCAATAATCACATTAAATGTATATGGTCTAAACACTCCAATTAAGCACAGAAATTGGCAGATCAGTTTAAAAAGCAAGATGCAACTATGTAATGCCTACCATATGACCCAGCCATTCTACTTCTAGGTGTTTTCCCAAGCTAAATGAAACTATATGTTCCTACAAAGACTTGTATTAAAAAATATTTATACCAGCTTTGTTTGTAACAACCAAAAACTAGAAACAACACAAATGTCCATCAGCAGGTAAGTGGATAAACAAATTATGATGTATTCATATAGTGGAATGCTACAGTGCAATAAAAAGGAGTAAATTATTGATATATGGTATAATATGAATTAATTTCAAAATATTACATTAAGTAAAGAAAGCAAACAATATACCGAGTAGTACATACTATATGATTCCACATGAAAGAAATTCCAGGAAATGTGTGCTAACATATAATGACAGCACAGATCAGTGGTTGCCTGCCTTGGGGATATGCTGAGGGGTTGCTGGTTGCAGGGAAGTAAAGGAGGGAGGGAGTAGAAAGTGGCATGAGGGAACCGTGCGGGTAAGATAGATTTTCAGCACCTTGCTGATGCTAGTGGTTTCACAGATGTATACACGTGTCAAAATAGATTAGATTACACGTGTTGGATATGTACAGTTTATTGCAAGTCATTATACTTTAATGAAGCTGTTTTAAAAATCTGTATGACCTTGGGCAAGTTACTAAACCTTGAGTTTACTCATCTGTGAAGTGGTAATAAAAATTCTGTCAACTTTATAAGCCTATTGCATGGATTAAATGGGATACTTGGCTGTCAGAAGCTTAACACATTACCTAGCACATGAGAAGGGCTCAGTGAGTCTTCAGGCTTCTTTGCATACTACCAGGTGGTATATATGCTCTTCCTTGCTACCCACCACTGACAGTGGATAGGCCGGGGTACATGAACTTCTATTGTGCCCCATAAGACAAGTCATCATAATCGCTCCTCTGTGAGTTTGTTGGCAAGAAATTAATCTTCTAGCATTGCTGGGCTGTCTAGTGCTTGGCTGTGGTAAATTAACTCTAGTATGTTGTTCTGGCCTTGATCTGTCTGTGGAAGCCCAACTGCTATTACGCCAAGATTTCTGATGGACAAAGTAGTAGGAGTAGGATGCAGTGGGAGAATGCTGCAGCTGGAGTAATTTTGATGGGTATTTTGATATTCCAAAACTGGTGTCAGAATTCATGAAAGACCCTAGTTTCATGGCTATTTTACATAGGTAGTGCATACTTTGATGATACTAAAAGATACACCTTTGTGACAGACTGTTGTGGGCTGAATTGTGTCTCTTCCAAAATTCATATGTTGAAATTCTAACACCTATAGCTCAGAATATAACCATATTTAGAGACATGATCTTTAAAGAAGTAATTACATTAAAACAAGGTCATTAAGATGATCCCAAATCAAATGAGGTCATTAGGGTGTCCTCATAAGAAGAGGAGATTAGGACACAGACACACACAGAGAGACAACACTGTGAAGACACAGAAGATGGTCATCTATAAGCCAAGGAGAGAGGACTCAGATGAAACTCACCCTACCAGCACCTCGATTGTGGACTTCTAGCTTCCAGAACTGGAGAACATTATCTGCTGTTTAAGTCAGCCAGTCTCTGATATGTTGTTACAGCAGCCCTAGCAAACTAATGCACACACCATTTGTATTGTTCTTACAAACCGACCCTCTTTCTCCTGTCTGTTAGTACCTGCCGCATTCTCTTGAGCCCAGTGAATTAATCACTGCTTGGGAGTACTCATCACATCCCTGTATATTTTTATGCAGGCATGCAAACTGTCCTCAAAATTCCTCAGGGGGCCATATATGTCTCTGTATTTGTGATTTTTCCTTTTCTAATGCCTTTCTGACTTTACCTGCTGCTAACTGTTTTTATTGGAAGTGGTATTCATTCTTTGGCTTTATACCACCCTCATTAGGAGCACAGTTTTCAGGAATCTTCCTCTTTTCCGACAAATGATCATTCTGACTTACATACTCAAATATTTCGCTCCCATTCATTAAACTTAAGAATGTCAAATTTGTGCCATAATAATATACAAATCTTCCTTGCATCAAGCAACTTGAAAATGAAATGTATGAGATGCTATTTGTGTTTAAATTGGGAATTTTATTCATCCCTTTACTTAATAATTCAAAGATAAGTTTTGGTGTCAACTTTGGTGAAATATTCATTGACACCAAAACCCAATAATTGAACTGGTGATTGAAAATAATTGCAATGGTGGCATGTTCTTTGACCACTGAATTAAGGTTTCCCAACAGCTATTACTTTGGGAGATTCTGAAAGAAAAAATTGAGAAGGAGGAGAGTCCTGGAGGAGCAGGGAAGAAACCGAGTGGGTGAAATTAGTAGTTAACATCAATTTTCTCCTTTGCAGTCATTTTCTGTATCTGCATGTCTATATAAAACCTTTAACGTTTTTGTCTACTGCATTTTATTAGTATATTAGGAACTGAGACTGTTGGTTACGTGAATGACTCAAACCATGATTCACCATCCTCCTACATTAGAGTTACTTAGTGTGCTTTGATGAAAATGCAAATCCCTGGGCCCATTCCAGACCTACTGAATCAGAATCCTGAAGAGGGTATGGCTCAGGAATCTGTATTTTTTATCATGCTTCCATAGTCATTTTTTCTTTTTCAGTCTGGGAATGACTCCCTTGAGTTCTGTGATGGCAGAGGAAAAGTGACGGTGATAACATGCCACAACCGTTTAAAGAGGAAGGTGACAAAAAGATAGAGCCCAAGGAAAGTGGCAGCAAACAGAACAGGTGGGTCCACTGGTACTCTGTTGTTACTGTGAACACAGAAAGCATTGCGAAGCTGGAAGTAATTTCTTGTTACAAATAAAAGGAATACTTCAGAACATGTTGTTAATAGTTTAAAGTTCTCAAGAGATGAATATCTTTATGAACCCAATTCTATCTACCTATTTATAACTGAGTTTTATGATACTAACCGTGATCCTTGAGACTATTTCAGGCTATTGTACAGAGGCTGATCTTTTCTTTTTAGATCAAGAATTAGAATACATTAATTGTATAAAGTACTTTGAGCAAATAAAAATTTTTTTTTTCTGGTGTTTTCCAAAAAAAGAGGGCTTTATCAGTAGGGATTTTAGAAATTACAAAGACATTTTCAGTGAAGAACAACAGGAAGTTAGCAACTAATTATCGTCTCCTCTGATGAATGTTAGGGCTCCCACTGATAAATCATCATATCCTAGGTAGGCCTGTGTTAATTCAGCTCTGTGAGTCTCTGACTCAGGTGTCCCCTCTGTAAGTCACTATTAGGATTACTGCTTAGCAATTCTTATAACAATCATGACATCTCCCATATTGTATAATTTTTAAAATTTCTTTCACTGATTACCTTCTTGTTCTTCATGGACCCAAGCCTCAATCTAGCATATGTTTTATGATCCAATTTACTAACTACCCAGACAAATCTTTAAAACCATCTTATTTGCCAGTTTCTTTACCCACAAAAAAGGGTTGGGGGCATTCCTACGTGCTGAAAGACTACTCTGATATCAGTAACTGCCTGGATTTCTAAAAGCCTCCTGCTTCTGAAATCCTTCTGAATGTATTCCACCAGGCTCTCAATAGAACCTCATCTTTCAACCAGTATTGAGCCTTTTGATGCTTCCTGCCAGCTTTCTTGGATGCCTGTATTAGTCAGCGTTCTCCAGAGAAACAGAACCAATAGGATGTGTACACACACACACACACACACACACACATTCATACACAGAGACAGAGAGATTTATCATAATCACTCATGTGATTCTGGAAGATGGTAAGTGCTCAATTTTTTAAATGAAGGAATGAATGAATGGCATAAAATAGCATCACAAAAGATGATGTCCATTTCTTATATATTCATACCATTTTACAGTTTATAGAAGACTTTTATATATACAAAATCATTTTTAAAATTCATATATACATATAAAACTTTCTGATTCTGACTTAGCAAAATAGTAAGAGCCCCATTTCTCTAGAAGCACAGAGAGTGGAAAGATTTAGTCTGGCTTTGATAGTCTGGGGTAATTTAGTCTAGGTTAAGTGATAAAATGACAGGATATACCACTGGTTCTCAGCCAAGGGAGATTTTTCCCCTGGTCAACATTTGACAATGCCTGGATACACTTCTGATTGTCACAAGTGCAGGTACTACTGGAATCTAGAGGGTAGAGGCCAGGGGTACTCAAAACACCCTGGAGTGCACAGGAGAGCCCCCACAACAGTGAATTCTCTCCAGTCCCAAATCTCAACAGTGCAGAGGTGGGAAAATCCCTGGGGAAAGACTATAGCATTTGAGCTGGATCTTAAAGGATTGGTAGGGTCCAATTAGTATAGATGGAAAAATTTTATTCCAGTCAAAGGAACTGCCATAACCAGACAAAGGTGTAACAAAATTTGGAGGTCATTTAGAGAATGGTGAATAGTCAGACTGGTCAGTGGAGAGGAAGTAAAATATGGTAAATTCAGAAAGGTGGATTGTTAGGGTTTAGAGCAGTGCTTCTGAAATTTTAGCACATTAGAAGCACCTGGAGCTTTACAGAGCTCGTCAACCCCACCTACCCCCCATGGTTTCTGATTCTGTGTGGTTAAAATGAGGCTGAGAATTTGAATTTCTAACAAATAGGTGATTCTGATGCTTCTGGTCTGTGTTTCTAAGAACCAATTTTCAGAGAATCAGAGATGCCTGAAAAGATGTCAGGAATTCAGTTTCTAGGCAAGAACAGGATCATTAATCAGACAAATTCTTTAGGAAGCTTACTCAAAAGCAACATATAGGACACATTGGATTTAGGGAGTGAATCAGTGCAGAGAAACAGACCAATTGAATGTCATGCCAAGAGTCACTGAATGCTTGAATCCCCTCCATCAGTGACTTGGGAAGCCTAGGAGACCCAGGGCAGCGTGCTTCTATGCATAATTCTCTCTTGACTTCAGCTGTGTAATTGTGGTTTGCCTGGAGTTTAGTCTTAGCCAGTTATGCACGATTCTTGGTTCTTTGTAATGAATCTCCTGGGATAAACCATAAGCTGACAGCGTTCAGACAGGCTGCCTAGGCAGCACTTAATAAGTGGGATTGAGGTCACAAAAGCTAGGTGACAGGGCAAGGAGAAGCTCCCTTAGATAACCAAATCACTTAAAATTGTGTTTCTTTCTGGGTCAAAATAAAAAGAGCAGAGATGTCGCCTCTGCTCTTGCCTCATCCCATTTTCCAAATTATGCTTAAGGGGCTTGGATAAAATCTATACATCAAAAAGCCTTTGTGCAATAATGCAAAATTTAAAGGGCCTGTCAAACAGATGATCTGTTCTGAAATCACACATGGTTCTTCGGAATTCTTCCAATCAGAGGGGGCTCAGTTTGAACTGATTAGAATGCTTTTCCAAACCCTATTTTCTCTTCTTGGTTGGAAAGTGTTACTTGCTTTTTCTATGATGTTTGGTACCACCAGCCCTAGGGGAAAGAAAAAAAAAAGTTCCTTCTTAGCCATTGATCTGACCCTCCTGAGGCTGAGGGGCTCTTATCAACAAGCAGAAATCCTGCACACAAGCCAGCTGGAGGCTATTCCCTCTACTGAGGGTCCCTCCTGCCTCAGGGCTTCTAAACACCAACAGGAACTGGAAAAAATCAGACAAATGGAATGCACATCAAACATATCTGTTCCGTCTTTCATTTCCAAGCTTTTTACCCTCTTTCCAATAAAGGAACTGCCTGGTTTTTTTTAACTTGCGGTGAGACTAGCATCTTCTGACAAGAAATCCCACCTCCTGATCACCTCTTTTTTTTTCCCCATTCAGAGATTTTATGATCTGTAACCCCCCTTTGAAAGTATGTTTTTCTTTCCTTTGGCCAGCTGCTCAGCATCACCCCAGGCTGCTGCAGTAGATTCAGTCTCTTGCACTCTGACAGTTACTGTGGCCGTGTTAATAAACAGAATACTAACTTATTTTCCTAGTAGAATACATACATTATTTTAAAATCTTGGCCTGGAACTTCAAGTAAGGAAAAAAAAAAAAAAAAGAAAGGAACAAAGAAAGCAATGAAGGCAGGAAGAAAGAAGAGGAGGCAGGGAGGGAGACTATTAAAACTGCAATATAGCAAAATAGCAACGTGTCCAAAATTCTGCAGTGACACCTGGGATAATCTTTGGGCCCCAGCCCTGGAAATTTGGACTCAGTAGGTCTGAACTGAGACTCTAGGATGCACGTTTCTAACTTTCTCCCCAGGCATTTCTGATGTCGGTCGTCTGGGGAAACTACACCTTGAGAAGCTTTGCAAGTTTCGATTGTCCCTGACGAACACCATGGGGGTAAACAAACAGTGCTTGTTGTCAAGATTTGCCAGCTGAGGGGAGGGAAGGATGACAAACAGCAGCTGCTTCGATCTGAAATGTCTGGGGAAATAAGCACAGGTGGTGGGAGTTTTACCAAACTTCTCCTAAGGCTCTGAACACGAGTTACCCATCTGCTGCAGGTACCCAGGCAGACCATTTCCCTGTCTCCAGCCGTTGGACTGCTTTCTCAGACCCTTCCCCACTTTTCTTGGGCAAAAGTCACTTGTTATAGACTGAATTACATCTCCCTAAAATTCCTATTCTGATGCCCTAATCCTCTGTATTTGACTGTATTTGAAAATAGGGCATATAGGAGCTGATAATAGTTATGTGAGGTCATTAAGAGTGGAGAATATTCAGTCAGATAGGAGTGGTGTCCTTATAAGAAAAGAAAGTGACACCAGAGAGCTTTCTTTTTCTGCAAGAGCACAGACAAAAGGCCATGTGATGACACGGTGACATGACAGCCACCTGCAACTCAAGGAGAGAGACATCACCGGATACCAACCCTTGCTGGCACCTTGATCTTGGACTTCCAGCCTCCAGAACTGTAAGAAAATTAATTTCTGTCATTTACAGTACTCAGTCTATGGCATTTTGTTAGGACAGCCCAAGGAGACTAATAAACCTTTCTTCAAAGCTCATTTAGGTATTCCTGGGTCAAGAGACCCTCCTCCCAGGTCCTAAAACCCTGATGCTGCTTCACTAATTGGGTTTAATTTAGGCCCCAGAAAAGCTTAGGGACATGATTCAAGAACCCTGTGGAACCTGGGGCTGGAATAGAGAGGTGCTCAGAGCTACTGCACTCTTTCAGTTATAACATGAGGTATAAACAGGAATTTGGTGTCTCAGCTTCTAATCTAATTGCCTTTATTACATTGTTTGTACAAGAAAATAGATTCCATAATCCAGATAACTGAATTTTGGCTAACTTTTCTAAGTCTTGGATTGGTTCTTTTCCTGGTGATAGCACCCCTAGGAGTTCTGGAATAGTTCTCATTAAAACACTCCATTGATTTTTCCTTATAAATATCTTCATACTTGTCAAAGCCAAAACATTTAGTCATTGTATCTGTGATAGTTTGACTTACTCAACTAATAATTGCTGAGTGCCCACTATGTGCCAGACAATGTTCCAGATACAGAGAAGCAAAAGTGAATAAGACAAAGTAAAGAGACAAACAAAAACAAGGAAATACATATGAATCAGGTAGTGATAAATGCTACAAAGAGAAAGCAAGAGAAGGATAATGGGGGTGGGGGGAGTTGTCCTAGTTTATACAGGGTGATCTGAGAAAGCCTTTCTGATACAGGGCATTGCAACAGAGACTGGAAGGAAGTGAGGTATCCAGTCATGTGTGTCTCTGAGCAAAGATCACAACACAGTGAGGGAGCAGCCCTAGAAAAGCTGCGTCAGCAGGACCGTGCGTGGTATTTGTTAATAACAAGGAAGTGTATGCAATTGGAAGGGAGTAAGTGAGGAGAAAATGGATCTGTCTGAAGTCATGGAAATGGTTAAGAGTGAATCATGCAAGCTGTTAAGGACATTGTAATGCCGTCTTTATTCTGAGTTAGATGAAAAGCCGTTGAGGGGAGGAAGGCAGAAGAGCCATGTGACTTATGTTTTTAAATGATCTGTTTCTTGTTATGTGAAGAATAGTTGGAAGCATCGATAATGAAAGACAGAGATCAGCTAGAAGGCTATTATATTATTGATAGATTGATACTGATTATTGACAATGATTTCACCTAGGATAGTGGGAATTGGTTGGGGACTAGATGTATTTGAAAGGTAGAAGCGACAGTCTTTGCTAATGATTGAATGTATCATGTCAGATAAAGGGGAAGAATAAAAGTGTGGGAATTTGGTAAATTTAGTAGGCTTATCTAGATTTACCCACTTAAATAAATGGATGCATCTATCTGTCTATAACAATTAACAAAAATTACAAAACGTTAACAATAGTCATCTCTAATGGTGTGATTATTGAAAATATTTATTTGCTGTATTTTGCTTAGTTGGAATGAAAATATATCACTTGTGTAATTTTTTAGAGTTGCAGATACACAAGAAAATTTTCCCTGGTCATTTTAATTTCATGGCATTTAAGATAACATTTCTATTGCAAGGGGACCTTTCTGATTTGTGAGATTAAAGAGAACAACCTAAAGTAATTGATTCTATCCTTTTATTTCTTTAGTTTGGAGATAAAAGATGCTAAAACAGTACTATACATTCAAATGTTTTAGTGATATTAGTTTTCAAATGCTATAGAAAGTTTTGGCTGGTGAATGAAATGAAATAAAAGAAAAATAGGAATAGAGTATATAAAGCTTTTTGAAGTAGCGTTTCTTCTTTTCTTTTTAAAGAGCATTGCCTCCAGCAATTTTCTGGATCCTAGAGATAAAATCAAAAGCATGACTCACTCTCACTTTCAAAAGTGAATGCAGCACCCTTTAAACTTTGTATCTTGTCTTTGTGTTTTTATAAGTAACATACATTCACACACATCTATAGTACTTGTATGATGCACACCTGGTTTGTGGTAGTTTTATGAGCATTGATGCAGAAGAAGAAAAGACTGATGACTAAGAGATATCAACTGTATGGGACTCTTGACAGACAATGAAGAATAGTAATAGGCTTATCTTAGATTCATATAAAAGCTTTATTTTGAATACCATAATATTTGCAGACTCTTTTTTTCCAAATCTTTATACATACAGCTTCACCAGCAAGAAATACTCTCTTGAATGGCAGGGCTATTCTTATTTGAAGGACTTCTAAGTTATTAGTATTAAAAATTAATTTAGGCCAAAAAAAGCCACCTATAAAAATATACCTTAAAATAGTCCTAATATGACATCTAAAAGTCCACTTAATTACTTTTCTCTTAAAAAAATAAAATTATATTAATCTTGGGAAAAGTATATATCAGTAAAGCAATGGATACTTGAAGGAAAAAATTTTTTAAATAGTGCCTTGAAAATAACATCAGGTTAATATTAAGTAAATATATTTGTTTGGAGTTGAAGAGATTATTAACTGAACCAACACCATGCCCAGAATTATATTTCTAAAAATATCATGTAGCACTAAGGACCCAAAATAAAACAGTATAAAAATAGGTGTAGATCAAGCTTCAAAAATAAAGCAGATAGTCAAATTTTAAGGGAGACATTATCAGACATCATAACCTAAAATAAGCTTTCAGAAAGAAAAAAAAAAATCCTGTCACAACAAAGTGACTTTTAGTATGTAACATAAATAAACAAAATAATAAAAAGAAATATTGTAAATATTTTCCTTATTTTTGATGGATCAGAAAAAGAAGAAAGCAAAGACAAAACACTAATTTCAATAATTCACAATATTCTGTTTATAAAATTAATTTATCAAGATAGACCATATGTTGGGCCATCACACAGACTTCAATAAATTTAAAGGGACTTAGGATATACAAAGCATGTTCTCTGATTACAATAGAATTAAATTAGAAATTGACACATAAAGATATGTAGAAAATCCCCAAATATGTGAAAATGAGGAAACACATTTCAAAATAAACAGTAGGTCCAAGAATAAATAAAAAGGGAAATGAGAAACTTTCTTTTTGCTTTTTAAAATGTTTTAAATAACTTTTTATTGAAGCATAGTTGATTTACAATGATAGTTTCAGGTGTACAGCAAAGCAATTCAGTTATACATACATATATTTTTTTTTATTTTCAGATTCTTTTCCATCATATGTTATTACAAGAAGTTAAATACAGTTTGCTGTTGTATACAGTAGGTCCTTGTTGTTTACCAATTTTATATATAGTAATGTGTATCCATTAATCCTAAACTACTAATTTATCTCTCACCTGCCCTTTCCCCTTTGGTAACCATAGTTTTTTCTATGTCAGTGAGTCTGTTTTGGGGCTGTAAAAAAATTGTGTCTTTTTTTACATACAAGTGATATCGTTTGTTATTTGTCTTTCTCTGTCTGAATCCTTCACTTAATATGATAATGTCTACATCTATGCATGTTGCTACAAACAACATTATTTCGTTCTTTTATATGGCTGAGTAATATTTCATTGTATATATCTACCATATCTTCTTTATCCAGTAATTTGTTGGACATTTGTTAGCACATTAGGTTGTTTCCATGTCTTGGCTGCTGTACATGCTGCAATGAACATTGGGGAGCATGTATCTTTTCAAATTATAATTCCCTCCAGATATATGCCCAGGAGTGGAGTTGCTAGATCATATGGTAACTCTATTTTTAGTTTTTAAGGAACCTCCATGATGTCCTACATAGTGGCTGCACCACTTTACATTCCCATCAACAGTGTAGGAGGGTTCCCTTTTCTCCACTCCCTCTCCAGAATTTGTTATTTGTAGACTTTTTAATGATGGCCATTCTGGCTGGTATGAGGTGCTACCTCATGTAGTTTTGATTTTCATTTCCCTAATAATTAGTGATGTTGAGCATCTTGGCCATCTGGATGTCTTCTTTGGTGAAATATCTATTTAGGTCTTCTGCTCATTTCTTGATTGGGTTATTTGGTTTTTTCTTTTGATATTAAGCTGTAAGAACTGTTTCTGTATTTTGGAAATTAGTCCCTGGTTGGTTGCCTCATTTGCAAATATTTTCTTCCATTCCATAGGTTGTCTTTTCAGTCTGTTTATGGTATCCTTAGATGTGTAAAAGCTTTTAAGTTTAATTAGGTCTGATTTGTTTATTTTTGCTTTTATTTCCATTACTCTAGGGAGCTGATTCAAAAAAGATAATGCTGCAATTTATATCAAAGAGTGTTCTGCCTGTTTTTGTCTAGGGGTTTTATAGTATCCGGTTTTACATTTAGGTCTTTAATCATTAATCTTGAGTTTATTTTTGTATATGGTGTTAGAGAATGTTCTAATTTCATTCTTTTACATGTAGCTGTCCAGTTTTCTCAGCACCACTTATTGAAGAGAGTGTGTTTTCTCCATTGTATATTCTTGCCTCCCTTGTCACAGAGTAATTAACTATAAGTCCATGAGTTTATTTCTGGGATTTCTATCCTTGTCCACTGATCTATGTGTCTGTTTTTGTGCTAGTACCATACTGTTTTGATTACTGTAGCTTTGTAGTATAGTTGGAAGTCAGGAAGCCTATACTGTATCACATTGATTGATTTGTGAATATTGTAAAACCCTTGCATCCCTGGGATAAATCCCACTTGATCATGGTATTTGATCCTTTTAATGTTTTTGTTGGAGTCAATTTGCTAGTATTTTGTTGAGGATTTTTGCATCTATATTCATGTGATATTGGTCTGTGATTTTCTCTTCTTTGTGATATCTTTGTCTGATTTTGGTATCGGGGTGATGGTGGCCTCATAGAATGAGTTTGGAAGTGTTCCTTCCTTGACAATTTTTTGGAATTAACTATTCTCTAAATGTTTTGTAGAATTCCCCAGTTAAGGCTTCTGGCCTTGGACTTTTGTTTTTTGGGAGTTTTTAAATTACTGATTCAATTTCAGTACTGATAATTGGTCTATTCATATTTTCTACTTCTTTCTGATTCAGTTTTAGGAGATTGTACCTTTCTAAGAAATTGTCCACTTCTTCTAGCTTGTCCATTTTGTTGGTATATACTTGCTCATAGTAGCCTCTTATGATCCTTTGTGTTTCAGTGTTGTTGGTTGTAACTTCTCCTTTTTCATTTCTAATTTTACTAATTTAGGCCCTCTCCCTTTTTTTTTCTTGATGAGTGTGGCTAAAAGTTTATCTATTTTGTGTATCTTTTCAAAGAACCAGCTTTTAGTTTCATTGATAGTTTCTGTTTTTTTAGTCTTTATTTCATTTACTTCTGCTCTAATCTTTATGATTTCTTTCCGTTTATTATATTTGAGTTTTGTTTGTTCTTCTTCCTCTAGTTGCTTTAGGTATACAGTTAGTTTATTTATTTGAGATTTTTCTTCTTTCCTGAGGTAGGCTTGTATTGCTATAAACTTCCCTCTTAGAACTGCGTTTGCTACATCCCATAGGTTTTGGATTGTCATATTTTCATTTTCACTTGTTTCTGAGTTATTTTTTATTTACTGTTTGATTTTTTTTTGTTTTTTTTGTTTTTTTTGTTTTTTTTTTTTAGTGATCCATTGGTTGTTTAGTAGCATATTGCTCAGCCTCCATGTGTTCGTGATTTCTGCAGTTTTTTGGTTTTTTGTTTTTGTTTTTTTTTTTGTTTGTTTGGTTTTTTTTGGTAGTTGATTTCTAATCTCATAGCATTGTGGTTGGAAAAGACGCTTGATATGATTTCAATTTTCTTAAATCAACTGAAGTTTGCTTTGTGGACCAACATGAGATCTATCCTGGAGAATGTTCCATTGCACTTGAGAAGGTTGTATATTCTGCTGCTTTCAGAAAGAGTGCTCTATAAGTATCAATTAAGTCCATCTGGTATAATGTGTCATTTAAGGCTTGTGTTTCCTTAATGATTTTCTGTCTAGATGATCTGTCCATTGATATAAGTCGGGTGTTAAATTCCCTCGCTGCTATTGTGTTACTGTTAATTTCTCCTTTTCTGTCTGTTAATATTTGCCTTATATATTAAGGCACACGTTTGTTGAGTGCATATACATATTTACAATAGTTATATCTTCTTGGATTGATCCCTTGAGCATTATGTACTGTCCTTCTTTGTCTCTTTTAACAGACTTTATTTTAAAGACTACTTTTTCTAATGTAAGTATTGTGACTCTGGCTTTCTTTTGATTTCCATTTGCATGGAATACCTTTTTCCATCTCCTCACTTTCAGCCTGTATGTGACCAAAGGTGCTCTAGACTTAATTCAGACCAGCCATGAGAAATTGTTTTATAGCCTGGAAGAGATAGAAACATTGGGCAAATAAGATGTTAACTTTGAAATAAGAGGGACACTGGGCATGTAGTCAGTACCTAATTTAGGAAAGCACATTTCCCAAAGTTAGGGGCTGGTATCATGACCTGATTCAGGAAGAAAAGTTGCATTAAATAAAATTATGACTATTAACTGCAAGTGTTTCTTTATGAGAGAAGAAGAGACATATATAAAGAGAACAGCATGGTAAACTTCAATGTCTACAAATGTACACAAGATGGATAGAGGGCCCACCTGAATAAGCAAGACTGCATAGGAAAGATAATACCAAGAATAAGCTGCAGTTACAGAAAAAATATTTGCCCAGTACAAGAAGAATAAGAAAACACAGGTCTATTACTTAAAGCAATTATATTAATTATAAAAACTAGGATGTGTTAGCCCGTATCTCTTCCTTTATCTTCCTTGTAATTACTACACTTTACTGAGTTGATGTCCATGAACTAGGCATCAGACTAGTTGCTTTAGGCAGATTATCTCATTTAAATCTTAGCACAACACCATGATGTGGTTATTATCATCCCTTTTCTCCAGAAATGGGGAAACTGAATTTTAAAGAGGTTACATAACTTGCCCACAGGCACACAGTTAGCAAGTGGCAGAACCAGGATTTGAACTAAAGCAGCCTAACTCCCGATCTCATGCTTTTAATCACTAAACTCTATTATCTGCAGCATCAAAAGAGATCATTCAAAATGGAAACGACAGAACAAGCATGGGTACGAAGGCACTGAAGTCCAAGATACCTAAGAGGCATTTAGACACGCTAAATGAGTTTTAGCTCCCTAGCCAAGCCCAATTACCCTTCAGACAACTAATATTCTGTACCAGTGAGATCACTGTACCTCTCACAATGATCTATAAAGAATACTGGAAAAATCATCTGGCATCTAAAGACTACAGACAGATAAATAATTTCTCAAGCTTTTAGAATAATGAGAAATTTGATTTTACGTTAACAACGACCTATTTATATTATGTCCATCCTAAAAAAAAAAAATTATAGCTGGTCTATCAAAAAAATAGCTTAAGAAAGTAATTATTTGGTCAATAAAGATCAGCCTGTATTCATTAAGTATGAGCCATGACAGATGAAAATATTTATATTTTAAAATGTAAAATGTACTAAAATAAATTCCAATGCGTATATATATTTTTTGACCAAAGGAAAGCAGTGGACAGCGTTTATGGGATGTATGAAAGACCATGAACTGAACAGTATACTCAGGATTTTTAAGTAGCTGTGCAAGTTAATGAAAGTTTACTGACAGAGCAGTATCAAGTAGAAGAAAGTTTTTTAATGGCTTAATCAGAAATTTCCTCTCAGCCCTTTCTGGATTAAAATTTTTATCAACAAAGATATAGAGGATCTCTTTAACATATTTAAGAATGATTAAAAGGGAGAAGAGATAGTAAATGCAAAGTTTTCTAGAAAGGATTTCTGTAGTATCTCAACAGAATAGGATGCTGGACAGAATCTAACTGGATATAATTTAACAAAGATATATTTTTAAAAGTGTGTGCCTTGGTTAAACAAGCAAACAGTTGCACTCGTACAGGATGAAGGAGATTTGATGTCCCAGGAGCAGGCACAAACATGTCTCTGGACTTTGCATTGATAGAAGTTCTACATGAGTCAGCAGAATGTTCTGAATTGGGCATCCCGTAGGGAACTATTGCAGTCAGTCCTGGGCTCTAACAAATTACAAAGCATTCAGAAGAGAATGACCAGGATAATCTAAGCTCAGAGAAAAAGCACATGAAGAAAGCCTTAAGGAAAAAAAGATAGAAACACTGAGGCTGTTTCGCCTGCAAAGAAGTGTGTGCTCATCCGTTATAATGCCCTTGGGTGCAAGTAACAGCTCCAATTCAAACTGGTGTAAAAATTAAGAAATTATATTTTCTCCTATAAGAAGTCCAGAATTTAAGTAGCTTTCACATGGTAATGACCGATCAAGGCATCAAACGCAAGAGAATACATCCAGCAGCAACACCTCTTCCTCTGGCTGACTACAAAGAGAAAGGAGAGAAAGAAACCTTTTTCTGGAAGGCTCTCTGGTGACGGCATTGGTCAGAATTGTCTAATTACCATTCCTTGACCATCACTTTCAAAAGAATGGGATTACTCCCACACTAAGCCGTACTCCCCAGAACTAAGAAAAGGTCATGTTCCTCTGAGACATGATGATGTATGAGGAAGGTGGTAGGAATTTGAGCAAAATTGAAAGTTCTGTTAGAAATAAAAAGAACACCAATCGGGTCTAACACACAATGTCCTAGGGAAAACTTAATAGCAGCTTTCAATTATTTAAGAGTTGCCATATGGAAATATATCCTATGGTTCAAGAGAAGGGAATCTAAGATTAATGTTTGGAAGTTAAAGGAGGATATACAGCAAGCCAGTAATAAATGAAATTTGCTGCATAATGAACGATTCCCTCACTCTGCATGTATCCTCTAGAGGGAAGGAACTAGAATGCCCTCCAGAAAATCTTCCAACCAAAGCACAGCTTACAATTCTGCAGATTTTATCCTGCACAAAAGCACAACCAACAAGGTAGGTAGAGACTGAAGGTCGGGCCGTTGTCAACCTGCAAAATAATGCAGATCTCTCTGGGACCGAGGCCCCACATTCAGACAAAGACACCATATATTGCAAGCCACTCCTCCACAGTGTCAGCGTGTACTGAAAGGGGCACCTTTCTTGAATCTGCACAAAGATGCCATGTGTGCTAGTCAGCATGACAGTGATTCCAATGCTAGGCTTCTGCGATTGAATTTCATAACTTTCTAAAATAAGTTGGAAAGAACAGAAGAGCAGTTTCAAAGTAATAACAATTTAAATACTACTTTTATATAGCAAAGCACTTTTTTATCCTTAAAATAGGTATTATGATTATTCTCATTTTATAGATGGGGATACTGAGGACCAAGTTTAAATACCATCTATTAGTAAATGCCGGATTTGGGTTTTCTAACTCAGGGAAGTCTGCCTGATTCCAAATAAGTGCAGTGAAAATAGAAATTCTTCTCCTTCCTCCTGTTTCTCCTTTTCCTCCTACTCCTTTTTCTTCTTCTACTGAATTTGCAAATCTTTCTCTGGTGGAGATAGTAAAATATTTTATAGTAATAATACTTATTTCTTAAACCCAGACACTCTTTAAGAGCAAAATCCTGTCCTTCCCATATTATGTTGTTCACTGAGGATTTTTATGTTTTCCTGTGTACCCACAAATTATTAAATATCACAGTAATGATCTCTTTCCATCATTTGATTGGCATATACATTCTAATGATGGCTCTGCTTCAAGGAGAAGAATGGGTTAGATATGTGCTCCAGTTAGAGTTGGATTGAATGGATTTTGGTATCAGCTCAGCTCTATAATGACCCTATGCTGAAATAACTTATTAAAGAATGACTTTTTATATTAAACTTCTTGTCAGGCATTCAGTATATCTTAAATTTATTACTAATATATCTGCTGTCACATACACAATGAATCCTTCCGATTTCCTTTTATTTATGGAAATATTACATATATCCAAGTAAATCTTAGTGCCACTTTGCTACAAAGAATATTGAAGGGCAGAGAAGTAAAGTCTTTTTGTATGCCAGCGTCAGTAGTCAGGTTTATATTTAGAAATAAAAGGGAAAATAATAAAAAGTAGAGAATAACAGAGGGGTTGGGGGCTGTTGGATGGGGAAAAGAAGTGTAAGGGAGACTTTTCACTGTGTCCCTTTTTATCTTTTAAAATTTATTTAAGCCATTAAAATTTATTTATTTAAAATGATAAGTCAATGAATGAATAAGCTTGGTTAAAACTTAAACCAAATAATAGCTAGATAAACAAGAAGGAAGAAAAAAAACGGGAAGGAAGGAAAGGACAGGAAAGAAGAGGTTGGTTGACACATATTTTACTTAAGTGCTAAGTGATCTTCACAAAGTTATCCAGGAATCTTAAAAAGTGATCATAAGTTTCTTAATTCTTAGAACACATTTACAGATGATTCAGATCTTTTACAGAAAGTACAGGAGAGGAATGTGGAGAGAGGAAATCAGTTTTGGAGAGAGGAGGGGAACTAAAGTTGGGATGTCTAAGGATTACTAATCCTTTTCTAGTGCATTAGCCAGAAGACTCCACATTTTTTGTACTTTTGAGGAACAAGAAAGGAAAATGAAGAAATCATTGAAATAATTGGCTGGATGTAAATCAACTGATACTCAGAAGAAAGTGAAATCCTCAATTTGCAAATTCAAAGATGTACAATAGATTTCTCTAGGGCTCAGTGGAAAGTTCTCCAGACTGCAAAGACGTATGACTCTGGACTGAGTGTAGATTGCACCACCGCAAAGTGACTCCATCTGAAAATGGGACACAGAAACATAGCTTATGTGCTTGTTGTAAGAATATGCACTAAAGTGCTTTGTCAACAGCCACTGTCAATTCACCTACGAAGTTAAGACACCTTGACAAGACTTCATTTAGGATTTTTCAGATTCCTCCAGGCTGAAGGTTGTAGTAAAGTTGGTTATAAAAGGAATTTCTGTAAAGTCTCTTCTATAATGAAATTAGAAGTAGACTTCTAAGTAAAAATTAAGAATAAGACAGTCATTGCAAGTGCACTTCTGGGTCGCTTTCATATTTTACATTTCTCCCCCATAGTTCTGGACTCTGAGATACCCTCTTTGGATTCTTCAATCTGGAAATTTTATTTTCTTCCCTTCTCATATTTTAAGAATTTATTTGTGTATTTATTATGTTTACTTAGGATATTCAAGATGATTAATAGAACAGGGTAGAAATATTATATTCCCCACTAGGTGTGTCAACAGATCATAATAAAGTCTGAAAGTCTTTTAGTATTGAGGCTCCAAATTCTATAAACAATTCTGGTAGTATTTCATTAAAAGCAAGGAAATCTTGCAGACAAGAACCTATTTTATACCCATCAGAGGCCACATGACATGTTTGAGATATACCTACGGAATCAGTTCCATTTAGTTTACAAAGGCCCACTGTGCTTCATTTCTTGAGATGCCAGATTCCAAGAATACACAGATTAATGAGAGAACACCCCTGGCTCCTGTGGACTTTTCAGTCCAATGGAGGAGACGGATCTGTAAACACCTCATGGCAATGGGAAGAGCAGGAGCAGTCTCTGCACGCACACCTTCTCCAGGAAGACCGGTCAAGGCTGGAAGGGATCTGAATTCCAATGGGCCTTACTCGGTGACTATTCCAGACTCCTTACACATCCGTTCCCAGGGTGCTGATTAATACCTGGGCCTCCAAATGAGAACGACCTTAGCAGATCACAAGCTTTCTATTACGTGAATCCTGAGCCCCGTTCTCTGGATCTCCTGACTGCAGACCACTGTCTACTCTTCCTTACTTTAGTCTTCTGTTGCCCCTTGCCTCTAGTTTGGTGCATTGATTTATCACTACCTAACTTTCCAAACCAGCCCTGGTGACCTATACTTTTTCTCCACCTCGGACCGAGGGTTCCCCAGACTTTGAAGGAGGGTGCTGATGTCATCTCCGGCAGAGACTACCTTTTTCCTCTTCCTGTTGTGCATGCAGCCACACTAGTTTTGCACCACTTTTGCAGTTACATACAGTCATCTAAGTGAGTTCCAGTCAGTGAACGTAAGTGGAAATGACAGGCACCTCTTCCAGGCCTGACCCATTAAAACAATCTCATGCCCAGTCCTATGTGTTCTCTCATCTTCTACAGATCAATGTAAAATAAGGACAGAAATGGTAGGCAGACTGGAGGGAAATAGAGTAAATTAGCTTTGAACCTAATAAACTTTACCTCATTAGACAAAAAAAATTTTTTTTATTTATCGCAGCAAATGTTAGCAGGTACAGAAAGAGTTGTTTGTTTGAAAATTTACATTTGCATCATGTAGTTGCTATCAGCTTTTAAAGCCAAATTATAAAATCTTATTTAAAATTACTAGTAAATGGTCAGAAAATTACAGGAGTCTAGTGCAATATTTCTTATTTCCTTTCTTAGTTCCATGAGGAATGGAAAAATACAAATTTAACTGCCTTCAGAATTTTCATCACTTTGTAATTTAATTTAAATTTTTGTGGCCACAAGGCATTCTTTGTAATAAAACTAAAATGATGTGAAGGGGAGCAGCTTCTGGTAATTGATGATTTTTTGTCAGGAATTTTAGGTTGTATTTCTAATTCTGCCACAGGCTCATTAGATCACATTATGTTCAGCAAGTTAGTATCTTTGTCAGGGAGTTCTGTGGTGGTGTATTAGTTATTTTTTTTAATATATATATTTTTTAATCATGACAGGGGAACTCCTGTGGGTACTTAACAGGATCTGGAGTATATTCATGTAGCCTTTATTTTATCTTTATAGTTGTTCTCTTTCACTCTTTCTGATTCTTCTAGCTGATTCTTTGTCCCTAAATTTTTTTTCCTATGAAAGAAAGATAATTCTACCCATCTGGCAGCTGTTTGCAATGAACTGAAGAGGCTTGAGAAAATTCCCTGGCAGAGTGGCACTTACATTTGTGTCATCTACAACAGAAATATAATTACAATGTTAACATAAATCTATCCCTTCTGAAATGTCAAAATGTTTTCAGGCTTCACCAGTTATTTTCATTATTATAAATGAGGGTGGTTCTTCTTTCAAGGAAACTATCATTTTCAAGCTTCCATGAGATATAGGTACAGTCCATAGTAGCACTTAAATATTTCAAATAATGTGTGTCGAGGAAATAGCTTTATAATTTTTTAACATAAATCTAAAATAATTCACAAAAAATAAGCTTGCAACAGACCAGTGTCAGCTGACCCTGCTTTTGTCAAAGACAGAGATCCTCAGCTTCCTTTTTTCAACTGTTCATCAGGGTGCCAAAAGACCACAACTTCCATTGACTTGTTAATTGGTTGAAGCTTAAATAATTTTAATGATTTACTGCTTTATTTGCAATTACATTTTACCTTATCATTACTCACATACTACAGCACAATTTCCTTGGAAAGGATATATAAAAGTAATTAAAGACAAAATACTCAGAGTACATATTTTTCATAACTGTACTATATGATGAGCGAGACCATAAGTGGAGGAAATTGATGAATTGAAGAAGCAAAACAGATGGTAGAGCTGCATACACGTGCCAACACACTCCAGCCTGCAGTCTGTTCCAGATCCTGCTAAGGCCAGAAACCTAGTGAAAAAAATCCCAAGAGCTCAATCCAGCAGAAAAGCCCCGTAGTTCCCTTGGGTCCATGAAAGCAGGCTTCCTGGCTCTAACAAAAGTAGACTTATGCAAAGCAGGATGCCATGGAAATGCTGTGTTTTCTGACCTTCTGGAAGTTTTCTTGTTAAAGCATATGGCCTTTCTCAAGGCAATAAATGATGCAGATAAATGGATATAGAGAGACAGAGTCATTCTCTCTTTCCTTACGTATGGCCATTGGTTTTTTTTCCTATTTGCAATTAGTCTTTCCTTTGTTTTGTGCTAATATGTAGTGGACACCCTACTCATCTCTAAGAGTTACATGGATGATTAAAATGATAGTTCTGCTCCTAGGTTTTTCATTACTTTAGTCTGCTAAGAAAAGCTTTGGAAAAACACTGTAGGGCAATGAGAATGCTGGTAAAGTGAACCACAAAGTTCAGGTAAATCAAGGCAGTTTTCTTTTGGCTTCAAAATTTCTTCTCAGCTACCAAAATGGTGGCAAATTCATAATAGGACAAGGGTGTCCCCAGCTGCTAACCAAGGTCATTTTCAAGTAGTGTTCCAACTAGTGCCTTGTGAGTCAACTGTATTTAAGTCATCAGTAAAAAAAGCATAGAAGAAAGTCAGGTGATAGAGGGTTTTAATATTTAAATTTTGGCTGAACATTAGTTGTAAAAGGGAACATGGAGAAAGAAACTAAATATACAACACTATGAGCTTGGTAAAGTAAAGCATGCCATTTTATACTATGGAATATTAGGCATCTAAGGGAGTCATATTACAGAAATAGTAGATAAGAAAATGCATATGATACACTATTAAGTGAAAGAAACCCAAATCAATTCAGGATAAATTGTTCTGATATTTGTTTGTCTTCCTGACTAAGAACAAATAGTAGATTCCAATAATGATTTTGGATCACCACTTCTTAAAATGGATCTTAGGAGGAAATAGAGCAACAACACTGAGGCAATGGATGAAGGAGGGAAAAAAAATCTACTTTTGATGGATAAGTTTTTGAGGATGGCTGAAGCACAGGGGGCATTATAAGGGCACCCCCTGAGAAGGAGGGCACTGCTGTAGGGCTGTGAGCCACAGCTGGTTTGGTTAAATAGAACTACAGTCAACCCAGTCTTCATGACTTCATGGAACAGTTAACCAACTATTTGGAGATCCAGCAGCAGTAAATTATGACAATCCCACAGGGATGATTGACTCAGTGCCCGTTACTAACCTTTATAATACAGAGGATAGCTAGCCCATGGGTATATCCCTGCATTGGAACCTAAGACCAAAATTCAAATATGGATGAAAAATGACTTTTCTGTCTTTTTACTTGTCTGTCAACACTTAGTAAATCAATCTTTTTTCCTTTTCTACTTTACTGGTGGAAAGTATGCTTCATGAATTGGCCAAAATAAACAAGTAGATTCGGGTGGTAAATCAGTCCTTAGAATTATCATCTTAATCCAGCAGACATTTTGTAACTCATGCAAACTACTCCAATGAAACTTATAAATTATCTGTTAAACAAGCTTATTTCAAAATAATTAGGGGTTATTAAGACATATAAAAATATCAACGACGTGAGAAAGAATATAAACAGTGCCAAATACAGACAACACTAATTTTTTTTGATTAGTCATCTCAGGTCACCTTGTATGCCAAATCCCAAGTATCTTCTTCCCCCTTTAGAAAATTGAGTGTAAGAGGGACGAGAGTCTGGTCTAAGGTGTTCATTACCCTGTCCTGGAAAAAATAGAAGATTTAAGTGGATAGATAGGCTTTTGTTTAGCAGTTCAAGGTCAAAGTGAACAATAATATCTCCCTATAAACCCACAGATACTCTTAATCAGAAGGTTTCCCTGTTAATACCCCATAATGCATCAATAATTTGCACCTCACTGTGTAATACACGCTACTTTGTTCAGATAGTCAGAACAATACCCAGCATAAACATTTACAGTAGGGAATCTTCACAGGGGAGGAGCTGGAGTGAGAAGTAGATGAGAAAGATGAGGCTTTTCTGGGAAGGGCAGACCTAGTCTGGGTACCTCATGTGAAGGTTTCGAATCCCTAAAGGCAACAGGAAAACTCTGGGAATTTGAGGAGTAGAAGAAAGATGTAGAATGGGAAGCAAGAGGAAGACAAAATCCATTTCACTTTCAAATTTTTACCTGGAGTCCAAAGCCAGTGCTCCACTGAAAGTAATCTTTAATCTTTAGCAAGCTGTTAATACCAGGTGTCAAGAACCACGTGTATTTGGGACCTCTTCACACTGGAAACTCCTGGCAAGCAGGGCAGATACTTTATTTGTCTCTTCCAGCCTTGGCATATAGTAGTGAGATAAGGCAAACATAACCAAAAATGAATAGGATGGCAACTTCTTTTGTGTGACTCACTGCCAAAAAAGAATCAGTTAAACCAAGCAGTTAAAGTTAATAACAGGCATGTGTGCTGGGTGCAGAGGAAACACAGAAAACGGAGTTGGCGAAAGTGGTCAGTCTTCCCAGGGGAGGTGAAGTCAAGAGATGCTTTGTAGAGCAGATGATATTCATGTTGATGTTTGATGTTCATGTTGGGAAGAAAAAGAGCAAAGGGTATTGCAGACAAACCAAAGTCATGGGTCCTACTGGGGTGCAACGGTACCTCCAGTGCTATTTCATTCAATTTCAGCCCATAACTAATACAGTAATTTGTGGAACTGCCTTACTCCAAATCTAATCATTAGACATCTATTAACATAGCATAATGCTTTTTTTAGCTCTATATTTGTAAAGCGTATGTCAGATTGGGGCTTATCTCACCAATTCCCAAATATAATAAATGTTTCTGAGCCCAAGACATGTACCTGATGTTATTGTCTATCTTTCTCAAGAAAGAAGACACTAAAAATAAAAATTCTTTCCCCTAGATTATGAAATGAGTCTGTGACATCTTGTGGTTCTCAGTGCAAGTCATGTCTCAACTCAGAAAGTTTCTTTACGTTAAATTACAGGTAAGCTCAGTAACAGATTTTCTATCAGACTCGCGTGTGTGAACCTTAGTTGAAGACTGTTACTTCCTCGCTATGAATTGAATATTATCAACAGTGGTTATATAAACATGCCAAACCATTTGGCAGGAACTCTACAACACTGACACTCTGAGACGTGACGGCACCATCTTTGGCAGAATGGTACTTTTAGAGTCAAGAGTTTACTGTAGCTGTAACAAACACACTTGGTCATGTATTTGGGATTTTAGCCACTTACAGTATGTGAGTACAGATCAAAAAAAGAAAAAAGTCCAAAATCATCTGTAAAATGACTTTATGAAGGTAGTGACATATGAGGTTAGAGCAGCTGAATGTTTGACTTTCTGAAATTGCCTCTTACAAAGCAGAAATCTCTTTTGCAGTATGCACACAGGATAGTGAAGGCAGCTGTTATGTAGAGTTCTGTGATTCTTTGCCAAGCCTAGATGTGGAAGTGATAAGGCTGCTTAGAAAGTTAAATGCTTGCTTTTTTTGAGTACTTGCCTGTACACATTTCTCATCTCTGCTTGGAGAAATCATGCTCTTTAGATGAAAGGAATGGCTGAAAAGTGAGTAAGTAGAACTGGGTCCTTAACTTTCAAACATCATACCAACATCTTGACACAGCTACAGCCTGCTGGGCATTAAAATCCTTAGTGCCTCATTGGAATTTCTTCTAAAATTCCTACATGAAGATATGATTTTCTTTAATTTTTAATATAGAAATCACAAAGGCCATGCAATTCAACCACTCATTTAACACTTTGGGAAACTGAGGCCTAAAGAAGTAAAGGGTCAGGACCACAGAGGTAGGACTGGACCTAGTTTTCCCAGACTGCTAAGATGCCGTATGTGCCAAGGACAGTTCGAGGTCATCTATTCAGGCATTTACCACCGTGGGTTGTACTTATTATTTCTCTCTAGAGAAATAATACTCAATTTACAATAATATTTTGACTCCAAAATCTTGCTTGTATTATATAATAATTAATTACCCACCTTCTTCAAGATCATTCATAATTGACAGATGCTGAGTTTTTGTGGAGGAAAGTCCAAAACTCACCATTCCACCATTCCTATCTTCTGGTATTTTTTAACCCTAATGATTTTGACAGTCCTTAGCATATAGTAGAGCTGCTTTTTGTATGCTTGTTGAGGGAATATTATAAATGGGATCTTGGATTTTGCTATTAACGGAGAATACCAGTCATTATACTGTTACTGGTGAGAAAATAAAAATAAAAACCTTAATTTAGTTACTCTTCTTTGTTTTCTTGCCTCCAATGAAGTAATTGCTTTGAGCAATCTTTCTAGTTTTGTCATTGTTTTTGAAAAATCTTCACCACCCTCATCTATTTGAAATTATTGATGCTCAGTAACTGGTTGTACAATACTTTTAAATCTACTCTGAGGCACCATAATGTGCCTACACGTTGGATACCGTGTCATCTCTTTAAAAGTACTTCTGGGGTTTGATTTTTCCTTTGAGATTTTTGATTCAACTTACGACCTCCCTGACTCTTGCTCAACTTTAATTTTTGCCCAGAATGAAAGAGCTGTCAAATAGTCATGCCATTAGACATGTCATGCAACCTAGCCAAAATAGTCTCCTGCTGTCTCGGCGTGCTTTCTGTTGATTAATATTCACTCTTTCCTGGGGTCACTTACAGTGCTGTGTATTTGTGGTCTCCCTGTTGGGATTTGTTTGACCTTGAGATAACACAGGTTACCAAGAGAAGACACATCTGACACCTCTGAAGCAGGTAGGCTTTATTAAAAAGAAGAAGAAGAAAGAAAGCTTAAGACATTGAAGGGTACTTTTAAAAATGATTTCTATGGCAAATTGACAATATCATATCAAAACCTAATATTTTTCTAAAGGTCAGAATTGATGCCTGTCAATGTAATGAGCATAAAAAACTAGAGAAAAATCATAAATAAGTGCAGCTTATTATCTGCTGCCTCGCGTCTTTTGGATGGTGCTCTGAGCATCACCTGTTACTTGCCTTCCCAGGGAAGACTGAGCCTTCATCCTTGTCTGAATTCTTGGAGACTGTGTTCTCTGTTATCTGTCACCACTGGAATGGTTTGGATCAACAAAGTCCCTGAGATTTTATTGATATTGACTCAAAGCATAATATTCTAGGAATATTCATATTTTACTAAGGGACCTGAAAAGACCTAGAAGACCTTGAGAAATACGTCTTCCATTGAGGCCTTTCAGATGGGGATTTATACTAGAGCGAGACTGGGTGAGAGTGAGCCTTCCTTCCTAATGGAATCAAACTGGCTAAGCCTAGCCTCCCGTGCCAGCCCCGGGGAAGAAAATCAAGGCTGGTTGTCTCTTTCTTTTGACACTATCATAGCTAAAGTGGGGAGAGTATAAGATGTGGAATCAGATAGGTTCATTTCCAAGTTCTGAACAGTTGGCTTAATCTTCAAAGTCTGTGTATGTGTGTGTGTGCATGCGTGTGTGTAGGCTTTATTTAATATCATTAGGTAATTACAGTTCTATTACATAATGTCCATGTATTCTCCACAGGTTACTTATTTTTGTGAGATTCATTATCTTCAGATCTAAAACAGAAATACTAACCTCATCCTCAATTTAACTTGAATTAATTTAAATAGAATATTTACAGCAACATGTACAGTATCTAACACATAGTAGGTAATCCATAAATGTTAGATCCTATCATTGAATAAAAAGTGACTTCATTTATATACCCTGCCTCTTTGAGACTAGCATGAACAAAATTTTATTTTTGTAAGTAAAATGCATAACTGATTCACTTACAAACTGAGAACAGACACATTTAGAAGGTTTGTGTGATATTGTTAAAATAATTTATTGACTTTCTTACTTTGAACAATGCTCATGAAAAAAATTAACTTCAAGATATTAAAAATGCATTGTGTATATTGCAGAAAACCTGTCAATTACAGCTGTAGTAATAACAAAATAAATCACTGAAATCCAACCTAAAATTAGTATATAAAATTTTTCCATAAGTATATAAAATTTTTCTGTAGGTATTATATAAATCTTTGTCTTGAACTTGTCTTGCCTTGGACTTTTGCAAACCAGATCTTGAGCCAAATTAGGAAGAGGGATTATCTCGTGACGAAGGGCTTTAAATGGAAAACACCCTGTTTCTGGTCACTTGTGACTAAGGCCAGGGACTGCATTGCCAGATGCTTAAAGCAGATTGTCAGAGATCTCTCTCATGTGTGTTCTTTCTACCCCCTTCAGGGAGGATACCTACCGTTTACTGCAGTCTTCTACCACCGCCTTATCAGAGTCCTTCTCTTCTCACCTCATTCACAAGTCAAATCTAGAGAGAGAGGAAGGCTCTGATAATTAGAAACATCTTGCTTACTGTGGTCAGCATGGCCTGGCCTTCTGAGTCTAGTGACACTGTGGAAACAGAACAGAAAGGTGGGTGACTGCCTCCCCAAGTCTGGAGCTTTAAAGTAGGGCAGACGCGGGTCCTGGATCCTCTGACTTGGTGGAGTCCTCATCTGAGTGGCTGCAGTGACCACCAAACTTAGAATTTGGCTCCACAAAGAAACAGGGAGACATTAAGCAGAAATTTCCACATTTACCCTTAGTTTTAGTGTGTTTTTTCCACAACTTTTTGCTAACTTAGCAGTAAACTGGCGTAAAATTAACCTGGAACTAAGTATAAACCTACCATTCTCCAAACCAATCAAGGAATCTAATAAATATTTAAGTATATTTTCAACTGAATTTTTTAAGCATTAGGTGAAAATCATGAAAGTCAGTAAGTGCATTCAACCTTTTTTTTCAAACCAGTTATTAAAATCACTTAATAAAAATTTTAATTAAAAGATTAGAAAATAAATTTTAATAAATACACTAAAGTGCAGGAGGGAGACAGTGTTTGGGCCACCACTTAACGCCCAACTATTAATGTCTTCTATAAGCCATGAAGATGGAAATAATAATTCTTTTTATTTGTTTTTTGTTTATTTTTGTATTCTCAGAAACGAGACCAGTGTTTCTAGCACCTGATAGTAGCTCACTAAGTATTTGTTGACTGACTGAAGGAATGAATGAATGAATGGTAAAAGTGGAACATACACAGTATTTCAAAAGAGGAGACATGAGGGTGTAGAAGATTCTGGTTTTAGAAACAGTAATGAAGCAGGGAATAACGTACAAGATGATGGAAGAATGAAAAATAGCAGGGCTGTAACGGAAATGTAGGAAATGAGTGGGGAGAGGGTATAGCTCAGTGGTAAAGTGCTTGCTTAGCATGCGTGAGGTCCTGGGTTCAATCCCCAGTACCTCCATTTTAAAAAATGAGTAAATAAATAAACCTAGTTATCTCCTCCTACAAAAAAGAAAAGAAATATGGGAAATGATGTTTACAGATGGAGTTGGCATCTCATAAATGAGGACAAAGTGCACACATTTGAGTAAAAGTAAAGATAAAGGAATGGATGTCTACATAGAACACAGAAGAAGGGCCCAATGGAAAGGAAGGGCTGAATAACAGACAAATGTGAAAATGGAAAGGAATCTTATAGTGCCTTTTTGTCCTTGGAGAAAATAATCGAGAAAAAGATACTGGTCGTTAGAAGTTAAACTGGAGACTTAGGAACAAGGGAAAAGAAGGAAAACATGAGTTTAACAGGCCACAGTGTCCCTTGAGCCATGTTCACATTCCAGAGCTTCTGGGGGCTGCAAACCGAAATACTCACGGAGAACAGGTGATGAGTGACTGGTGTCTAATGGAAAAAGAGAAAGCTTATGTCCCTGCTAAGGGCAGGAGTCAATGCAGCGCCCACAATTGTTTGCCGTGCAGGAATACAGACTTGAAGAGAAACCAACAGTCTGCGTTTGTATGTAAAATCTTTTAATCTGTGAATGTTGGGAACTGATTCAACTTTTATGAAAATAGTTTATGGCACATTGCATTGAGAAAAAAGAAACTGAATGAGATTTCCAGCGTTACATCATTTATATAAATTTAAAATGTTTATGTAAAAAACAACACAAAATATTCTGTAAGATATGTCCGTTGAATGACATAAATCAAACACATTAGATGTGTCATGGGAGACAAGACTGACTATGAGAAATGAGAGAGAAATACCTTTTTTAACAACAACAAAAAAAAAACAGGAGTACTCCATGGACATATGATAATAACATGCTGTGGACTGAGGAGTGTGATTATCCAGCTCTCTGTACCTAAGATCCAAAAGTAAATGAATAAATATAATTGAAATAAAACACACAGTGAAGATTCAAACAAACATACAAGCAAAAACATGCTCGTAGCTGATCTGTGAGCTGCTGGTTTGAAAATCTTTATTTACATCTTACCCTCCAAGAGTTCCCATGAATGTGGTCAGAAAATTGGAGAATTTTAAAGAAAATCAGCTGGAAAAGAGAAAGAGCCCACGGCTCATGAGCTGTAAGTTGCTTTTATCGCTGCCACTGTGTCATCTGCTAGTGTCCTTTTGAGGGCTTTGTGCCGGGGTAACCAAGAAACTGAGGAGCAAAAGGCAAAGAAAGAAAGCTGCCTCTAATGACTCATCCAGTTGTAAATACTTCACAATAATCTATTTTCACTCAAAGCATCTTCATAAGGTCTCTGAATTATCTCTTTTGACAGTTAGTGTAAACTCTTCCTCAAGCACGTACCTGGAGGTTATGGGTGATGGTATTTGGGCCAACACTGATTTCCAACTACTGATACCTTCTTCCATGTGAAGATGTAACAGTTAACATGACACCTGTGGCTTCTCTCCATCCTCTTATTCACTCCTCCCCAGGGGATAAGAAGTGCCATACCCTTGGGAGGAGAAGTAGGGCATGAAATGGCTCTCCCTTCCTTCCTCATTCTCTTTAAAGGGAAGGCCTGCAGATTCCCAGTACTTTCTATCTCTTGGTTGGTATGTTTGATTAATTCTGAAGAGCTGTGTGCACAAAATCTACTTGTCTGACAGTAACAGACTAAAACTACATTACTCAAAAGTTATTAGTGACATTATTGTTAGTTCTTATTCATCTGCTTTACTCTTTAACTCCGTTAGTTCAGAACACAAGCATGGAAGAGGTACTATATTTAAGGGAAATAGTCAAAGCCAACAATAATAAATGGAAATACTTGTAAAAGTACTTTGTTTGGGGTCAAGGATCTTAACGTTTGATATCACGTCTTATCAACTCATACCAATTAAAATTTACATAAGAAAGATTAAATGACAGAATTTATCTTATTTCATAACATGAGACTTTAAAGAGAGTATACAAACTCAGTAAATTTTTAAGAAATTTTATATAGGATCACTAGCTAAACATTTAAAGTGTTATGTTTAATTCTTTTAACTTCTGAAGTCCTAAAATTGGATAAATCCTTATTATATGCTTTTTAAGTTTCCATTCACAATTAATTCTTCCTGGAAACTGCTTGGTCATTATTGAATTAATTAATTTCTGTATTTTGTTGTTCATTGGGACCAAGAATCATCTACATGTAAAGCTGCAAAGCAATCAAATCCTTATTTTGTGGAAGATTTAGTTATCATTTAGGATCTTTTCATGTCGATACTAAGGCCAAGGAGGAAGTTAGTGGGAGAGCCAAGACAGGGAGCCAGGATTCTGAACTTGACCCAGTGGTTTTTCTCCTCTGTGGCAATTCCTCTGAGAATGGCCGGAAGGTGATGACTAGAATTGCTTAATTATTTTTATTCCAAAGGAAATGTCTCTAATAATTAATTCAGCAAGGATAAATTGAGATACTGTTTTGTCTCATATGTTCTGCTTGAGGCTTAGAGACAAAGACAACTTAAGTTTTGACATCAAAGACAAATAAAACATAGTTTTAACATCAAGGAATGTGTATCTATACACATACACACACACACACACGCACATATATATGTATATGTATATATATATATATATATATGAAAATATAATAATAGTGGCATAGACTGTTTGTAAAATTGGCCCAAGAAATAAAAAGACCTACTCTGCTTGAACAACTTAAGGGAAGTTTTAAAAGAAGGAGCCTCTTAAACCAGGTCTTGAATCAGGATTTTACCAAGAGTTAGTGAAAAGTATAGACTTTCCATGAAACACATTATGGGTACCAGGAACTACTTACTAGGGTTTATTATTCCTGAAAAGGGGAAACAGCTGTGGAGCAGACAGGTAATTCATGTAGAAAAGGCCCAGCTTCACGCAGAGTAAGAAGTTAGGTGTTTATCATGTAGACACGAGGAACCAGTTTTTCCATTAAAATATTGAACCTGGAATATTGCTTCCGCTCTTTCTGTTTTTGCTATCTCTGTAATAGTCTATAATAGGCCCTTTTTAATCAGTTAACAACTAATGTAAGCATGCTTCTGCGTCTATTCATGAAAATAATACCAAAGATAATATACACAGCTCTCACTTCATATGAAAGAATTCGTGTCTGTAGTATAATTTTCCAAGTCCGGCTTTATATATTGAACACATGCTACTCATCAGGGTTCCTCTGTAAATTTAAGCCTTCTGAAAGATTGTGTTTTAAAAAAGAAAAAAAAAACTACACACATGGTTTTTTCTTTTATGTATTAAATGAAGGCAATCTATCTCTATAAATCAGTTTGTTCTCTGGCTTATGATGAAACCAATTTCTCAAAACTTTTGTCAAATTAATAATCATAAACAATGGTCATTTTATTTTTCCCTTAAAGCCTAAATTAACCTTTCAAGTTAAGAGTGTGTTGTGATTACTGCCCAAGGCTAGTACTGTTTAGAACAGTAAATTTCTGTAAATTAGATTTTACTTTTTTCAATGTTAGGTTTTTAAATGGCAATTCTCTCTAGAAGTGCTTCTGAAAATTAACTTCTAATGAATGGCAAATGCAAATCATGGAAGCCTGGATTGCAAATATAATTACATTAAGTACACAGAAACACCAACTATGAATGTTTTTTTAAAGTATTTGAGTTGAACTATTAAAATTTTATTCTAGTCCTTGGTAAAGTAAGATCTAATTCATGTGTTATTTAAAAATCTGCATAATGAACCATGTGTAGGATTTTTGCAAGGTCATGTAGGGTTGGTTGGGTTTCGCTACGCTGTTTACTGTCTATATGACTTTTACTCAACACTCAGTTTCTTCATCTGTAAAGTGATAAGAAAAATAGAACATACCTCTCTAGTTGTTGTGAGTATGAAATTAATTACTACATGAAAAGATCTTAGGATACTGCTGTAAAATAAATATCAGCTACTATTATTAGTCACATCTAAAAATCAACTTATCATCTGAAAGGGTGCAGTACACTTCTTACAAGTATTCCAGAGATATTTGTTACATGTATTTGCAATTATGTTATTATCTTCACAAAAAGTGAAGAGTATTATAAAGTATTAGCTTCACAATTATCATTAAACTTGTCATATTATGAATGCTGTGGTCTACCACGTCATCAGATAAGATGAAAGGTCTCTCTATGATAATCAATAATGCTCCCTCCTCCAGAAATACACGCATATTTCATGTATGCTTCTGTAGTCACCACCACAATAGAAAATTTCAAGAAACATTACTTTCCATAATGTGTACTATAGAAAATGTAATAATGACTGTTCACTGTGGACTAGAGCCACAAAACAGCCATCTTATATCCAGAAAACCTATCATCAAATGCCCTTGAAGTTTTGCTGATCTAGCTGTGAGTACTTAAGTGTAATGAAAAATTCTAGTAACTTTGTATTTCACAAACTATTTCTAAAATAAACTGACACATGTTTAAATTCTCTTTGTGACCTCCTTTTTCTTCTCTTCTCTGTATTAGTAGTCAGAGTAATAATGATTAACATTTATTGAGGACTTACTTTGTATTACCAACATTATCTCTTTTAATCCTCATAATAACTCTGTGAGTTCAATGCCATTATCATCACCCTCATAGCAAAATGAGGAAATGTAGATATATCTAATTTCCTAAATAACTTGCTTACAGGCATACACCTCGTAAGTGGAAGAGCGAGGATTTAAACCCAAGCAGCCCAAGCTTCCATTATATGCTACCGCAGACAGGGAACAGAGTGACATATAGACAGGCTTTCTTTTAAAAAGTCCAACAGCATTTCTCTCCATCTGCTGCTTTATTTCCTAGATGACTCTGCAAACATAGGATAACAACATTTGCATATCTTAGCGCTGTTCCTTGTGATATCTTAGCAACAGTGTAGCCGACAGAAAAAATACATATTAATGTATTACTCAATTTTCAGCTCCTCCATTTTCCCCCTCACTTCTGTTCAGCCCAATAAGATGAATTTCATTGAAGGGGATGCTGAGAGTTGCTGGTAGAGAAGAGAATGGAGGCTGAGTGGGGAAGGAAGAGAAAGATATTAGCCATTGTGGTCTGTGTTTCAGAGAAAGCTGGGGTTTTTTTGTTTGTTTGTTTGTTTTGTTTAAGTTTGGATAGAGAAGAGAGACAGAAGAGGATTCGTAAGATATTAAGATAGTGAGGCAGAGAATTCCAGAAGGTTTGGGCTGTGATATGAAAGAAATCCTGCAGCATAATTCAGCTTCCTCTTTTGTTGTATTTAGATAGACTTCATTAGAAATTTAAATTGCCTTTCTTTCTTCTTTCTCTCTCTCTCCATTTTCTTCTTTCTTCCTAACTTTGGGCAGGTGCTGGTGTTTCTTCCGAGTGCCTCACCAAACAGAGCGTGGACATCTTTACTTGTGCTTCTCTTTCAGACTTCTTTGGTCAGGTATACAGTTCCACAGCTATGTTTAGTGAAAAAAACCTATGTCTCTTAAACAAAGAAGAAAAAATTATAAGACTTTATTCATTGAAGTGTTTCAGTGACACTTTTTAGCCTAGTTTCCCAACCAACGCCTTGACGTAGTTTTGTTTCTTTATTCACTGCTGATCATCTTCAGTAAGCCTCTTAACAGCCCACACTACCTCAGTCTTCTTCTTGGTAAAATAATACTTACTTTTCCTTTCAGTAGAACAAAAATTAAGTGAGAAGTAACTAAAGAGAACACCCTAGAGACATAAACATTAAGGTAAATGCTAGATAGTATTATGGTCTTGGCTGAATGACATCTCAGTCATGGCCTGTTCAATAATTTCCCTTGAGTTCTAATCCCTGGCCACAACCTCTGTTCTTTTTAGGCCCCTCTCTTCTTTATTTCCATCTGTCTCTTAACAGTTTTGTTTCTCCTACTTTCTTATTTCCCTCTATTTTCTCTCCTTCAATCAGGCCTCTCCTACAATCTCTGAATTCTTTACTCTCCAACTCTCTATCTGATTATCTAAATGACTCTTAGATCACCCTCAAGTTTCCTCACATTCTTCCTTCTCTGCTTTCTTCACTCAAAAAACCCAAAACTGCATTCATACTAAGATATGTCATCTGTGCTCTTATCCCCTGTGCACCTGTGCAGAAAACTACCCAACCAAGCACACTGTGATCATCTCTGGTACACAGTTTTAAATCTCAGCTTGCTTCTCTGCACTAATAGTTAATATGTTTCTTCGTCCTTTGTCAATTTCTTCCATTTCTGTCAATGATTCTTCCAGATTCCAATCTCTCTTCTTAAATTCCCTGATCAACTCCCACCACCCTCTTGCCAGAAGACCTTATCTCCAACTGCATGATACTTATGAAGCTTTCACATATGATCAATCTCTGCTTCCAGGCTCCAAATTCGTAACTTTGTCTGTATAAAAACCCAGGTTCATTTTTCTTTATCTAATAATTCATTGACTTCCCACCTACCACCTGTTTTAAACCAATAAGCCTATACCATCTCGATTCCTCTGGAATCTTGCTCTTTTCATTAGCGATTATCTTACATCTTACCTCTGAATTTTCAACCTCTCCCTCTTGACTTGCTCTTATCTCTGGACTGTTAAATATGCTCACGTCTTCTCCATTATAATCAAACAGACTTCTCTTTAATGGTAAGATTTCCTTCTAAGAACCATCTAATCTGTCTCAGTCTTTTCTAATCCCAGCTTCTCAAAAGATTATTTTATAGTTCTGCCTCTACTCTGTCATTCATGTGTATCATCCCTAACGAACAGTAATAAGGATTCTTCCCCATCACAGCCCTGGACAGTCTCACTAAGATGCTAATGACTTGCTCATCACAGTGTTTATAGGTAAATATTATTCCTTATTGTCCTGGACTTTTCTGTAGCAAACAAAATTGATAATTATTCTGTTGTTCTTCCTAGACACACAGAAAACTTTCTACTTACCAGGCTTTAGTCACTTAGTCTCCAGCTTAAATTTCCTAATACCTTGTAGTCAATTCTGTTCTGTCTCCTTGTTGGACTTCTACTCTGATCGCTTTAAACTTTCTAAATCGTATGTTGGTCCACTGGTCTTATTCCATACACTTTCACTGGGAGATCTCAGCCCACACTTACTATTTTAACTACCGGCTATATAAAAATGATTCCTCAGTTGATAAATCCTGTTAAAAATCTCGTTTGAGTTTTGACCTTGTGCATACTAAGGTCTGCCAGATGCTGCCATTTGAATGGCCTGAAGCCCTCTTTAAAATTAAAATGCATCAATCCATCCTCTTCCTCTCTAAACCTACTTCTCTAGGATCTTTTATACAAGTTAGGGGCTTCACTGTCTGCCTAGTCACCTGCACTATATTTATTCTTAATTATTCCTTCACCCTTCTTTTTAACCCATTCAATAAATATCCTGCTGATTTTACCCAAAAAGTATTTCTCAAATATATCTAATCCTCTTCTTTCCACTATTACTGTTTTATCTTTAAAGTGGATTATTTTAGCAGCATCTCAATTAGCTCCAAGCTAACCATTTCAGATTCATTCTCCATATAATCCTTATAATCCTGGACCAAGATCCCAAACATGATATAGAAGAGCCTCCACAATCTGCCTTCTACCCACGCCTCTAGACGTCCATTGCCATTTTTGATCTTCTACCTTATGCTTTAGTGACGTTAGTGAAGTTCCCTAGATACCGTCTGTTTTAAGCCTCCCTACCTTTGTTGTTGACTCTGTTCCTGGACTCAAATTCCTATCCATTTTTTATCTGACCAATTCCTTCTCGTCAATTAAGAAGCCCCCTCTGGGAAGATTTCCCTCCTCTGTTCCCTATCATCATGAATCCAAGTTAGACTCTCCTCACAAGTACTCAAATCACTGTGCTTATTTTTCTGTGTTTATCTCCTCATTGGATCATGCCATGTTCGAGGGCAATAACCATAGCTTCCCATTACCTAGCATGATGCATAATAGACCCTTAGTGAATAATCTTTAAATGAATGAATGAATATTCTGTGAAGAATAATGTTGGTATATAAAATTTAACCTAAAAACTCCTTTGTGAATATCTTACTCTAAACCCAGCTACCGCTATATTTTTTTGTGAGAGCTATTATTATTTGACTTTCTCCTACTGATGATCATAAAAGTTAATTTTAATAAATTGATGTAGAACCTTGATGCTTTTCTCTTAGAAGAGCTCCTTGTCCTAATGTCTAGAAATATAAAATGATGCTATGAAATTGTTCAAAATTATTAAATTTTTATGATAATGAAAAATTATGATTGACAAAATAATGTTTCGAGTGAAATAATGCATGATAAAAATAGAAACTGAAAGTTCATTATTAACCTATTGTAAATTCTTTCTGCAACCAGCTTCTTATGCAAGAAAATTTCTGATTTTTATTTTTAATTTCCTTAAGTTTCCCTGCCTTACAGTTTGATGGCATGTACAGGCAAACCTTCTTTCATTACACTTTGACTTACTGCACTTTGCAGAAAGTGTGTTTTTAATAAATTGAAATTTTGCGTCAACCTGGCATCAAGTAAGTCTATCGGCGCTATTTTTCCAACTGCATTTGCTCATTTCTCTCTTAGATTCTATAGATGTGATATATATTAGATGTACAGTAGGGGAAAACCCTGCTACTGGCATAATATGGGTAGAAACTGGGAGGTCCATTTCAATGACACAATCTTGGATATCCCTTATCCCCCCCACCCCAAAAAGCCTAATTAGCCAAGAAAGGAACTTTGTGAGCAGATAATGTTTGGTAGGGGCAGGACCTGGTTTAAAGACAAGTTATGTACTTTGAGTGCTGTCAAATCAACAAAACTCTACTACTTGAATTTAACAGCTGAATGAGGCCACCCACACTTTCAGTTCCAGTTCCACACATCATAAGACTGTCTCTAGCAGCACCAGCAGAACAGCACCATTCAATAACCAGAGAGTCATATTATTTTAACTACTAAAATATTGTGTTGTCTAAGGAAATAGAAATTACCTTTTACATTAGCTTATCTCCAAAAAGAGACTGAGATTCCTTTCTAATTTTTTGCTTTAAAATGGAAAACCACTCAGTTTTATCAAAGCTTCAATCATTAAGCGCAACTGTCATTATTTGTCAGTAGGCAGTCAGTTTCTCTGCTGTTTTATAATAACAGTTTCTCTAACTTGACAGAGTTTAATAAATGAGTTTAAGATCAAGAGCATTCTAAGACCTGAGGATTATTTCTGTCAATCTAACTGGGTAACATTTAAAACATCCTGGATTCGTATTCCAAAAGTGGAGATCTTTGAGAGATCAGGGCATTTTAGTACTCTGAACTTTCAGTGGCATTTAGAATCTCTCAGAAGGAAGTGAAGTGGTGACTTTTATGTTTTAACGTTTCCAAAGACTTTCATGACGTCAAATGATAAGAGCTCAACAAATCCTTCCAGCAACTGGCCTTCCAGCAGCTTGCCTCTGCGTTGTAACATTTAAGTACATGAGATTTCAGTCATTAAAGACCTCTCAATATTTATCAACCACTAATTTGCTTTCTATATTTGTCTTCCCAAGTAAATTCCAGTATCTTCAGGATATTGCCCCCCAGTGACTTTCTTCTGCTACCAAGAGTAATTGGTGAGGATTTGGCTTTTATTATGAAAGAAATGAAAGAACTAGGCAGGCAGAGTTACTAGGAGGGATCTTAAAGGTACAATCAAGTCATATTAACAGACAGGGTTTCCTGGTATTTTATTTTTAATGTAAGCAGATAGTTTACTGATGAGATGAGCTGAACGTTTTTTTCCTAAAAGTTTACTCTGAATATTTACTATGTTTTAAAATTTGCAATTTTATTCTCCATTTTTGCCAGTTAAGCTAAAAAAAAATTGTCTTTGATTAACTTTTATATACTTAGGAGGAAACAATATGAAAAGGATTAAAACAATGATGAACACAGACACAAAAATAAAAGCCATTTTCTCATGACAATTATTTTAAATTGGAGCAAATTACAATAAACTGACTTTAGTAAACACCCATATACACACACACACACACACAAAGAGCCACACTCTCATAATAATACTTTAAATTGGAGCAAATTACAATGAACAGATTTTAGTAGTTTTTAACATGACAAACTTTAGATCCAAAGTCTCTTTACCAGAATTATTTTGTGGAACTGAAACCTCTCTGAAAACACAAATTGCGATGCCTTTAAATTGAGCAGAGGAAAATAAACGTTTCTCAGCAAACACTCCTGACCTTATAAGGCTTCGGGAAGTGCGTGGAGGTAAGGTCTTTCCTGAAGTGTCATCATCTCTGAGGACAGAAAAGGGATCTAGTTGCTAAGTGACGTTCTAATTCTCATGGCTGGGCCTGCTGTCTGGAAAAAAGTCATGCTCCATTTAGTAATTCCAATGTTTCTTCCTCTTCCTGTAAATGAAGGGTGAGGGAGTGGGGAACACATTCATTCACAGAAAAGGAATAGAAATATGTATCCCATGGGAAGGAATCATTTTTAGAATTGTCTAAAAATACATATTTGGGCAGGTCAGATGAGATTTTGCAATATTATCACAGAGGCCATTAGGTTTGTATACTGGTTTTGGATGTGTGTTCATTTCTGAAGCAAGAGTCATTTTGAAGAACTAGGAAAATGGTTTTGCTAAAGAGAGAAATTATTATATGGCTAATTCCTGTGTATCTAGTTCAAACCAACTCCCCCGAGCAGAACTTACAGATATCTACGACATTTAAAAAGTAATAGTCTAATTACAATTCCTTACCAATGACATTATCCTCGTAATATAGCCTTACAAGTTATAGTCTTTTTAATTTAGTCTATAAATTTTATGACTTATTAAATAGGTCATAAAAATAACCAGGCAAGGGAAAATTGAGACGTTGCAGGAGAAATCCAGGTCATAGAGCTCATCAGGCACAGTTGACTAGGAAACTGATCATTCTTGGATGCTGCTGATCTGAGGCATGGATTGGTTCTCATCGCAGCTAATCGGGGCCGTTTGAGAATAGGCGCGGGGGGTGTATGAGGGGCACAGATCACAGACAGGAGGACTGGTTTCCAGGCTTCATTATATCCCTACTCCCCGTCACCTACTATGTGATCTTAAGACAAGATTTTAACCTCTTTAAACACTCAGGTTCAAAACTGGGAGTGAGAACCAAATAATTTCTAAAGCTTTCTCTGGCTCTAAGTTCTGTGGTTCCATGTTGTATTATAGTTAGCTCTTTCTCAATTGTGAAAGAAGACTGTGTTTTTCTTGTGTTTTCATTCAAGTCAATATTTCACCTGAAAATTAACCTCAGTTTTCTTTTCTGAAATTCATCATTAGACTTTCTGACTTACATTTCTATTTATCTATGAGACAAACAAGACACATCATGCCCTGTCTTTCAGAGAAAAGCCACATCTGTCTAAATGATCAAAATGGAAGGAACTGAGGTCACACTCCTCCTGAGATGATGTTCGGTGTCTGCACGGGGGGCTGCTTTCTCTCAAGAGGGTAAAGCAGGTTTTTGTTCCTCTTTAGCACCTCGTCCCTTTAGCCCCTTCAACACCATCACACTATCCATGTAGCTATATATGATTTTCTTTACTGAAGTCAGTGCAATTTAAGATGAGAACTAAACAAAAGAGAGAAAGTAAAGCTTTATGTGAATAGTATATTCTCAGTTTCCAATGTAAAAACATAAGAGTTGAGCTCTTCACAAAGGAGTCCACTCACGGGAACCTCCCCCATACTTCCTAACTTACTCCCCTGAACCCCCATAATCAAATTAACAGCAGTCTCTTCTAGTGCTTACTTTTCTAAAACTTTTGTTCGCTAATCTTCACTCACTTTTTATCAGGAAACTTTAGCACAACCTATCCCTGGATATATTCTTCTAGAGTGTATTTTTCCATATTTACACTATAAATTTTGAATTCTCGTAGGGAAAGGATTTTTACCATGAAATAAAGAGACAGGGACCAACTAACTGCCCAAACCATTCCTTAAGATGGAGGAGAAAAACAAGTAAACTTCCCTCTGGGTCCTTATCTTTGTCCTAAATCAGAAAAGTGAAGTGAAGAACCTGTTTGTTTGTTTGTTTATTTATATGGAGGTACTGGGGACTGAACCCAGGACCTCATGCATGCTAGGCATGTGCTCTACCACTGAGCTATACCCACCCCATTGAAGAGGCTGTTCAGATCAAGAGATATTATCCTGCTTTTTTTCTACTATCCCAGTTATTTGGAGGTGTCTGGCCTGTGTGAAGGAAGAAGATGCTACATGAGAGTAGGTCAGAACTTACTAAAATCCAGCTTTAGCAGTGAAATGCAGGAGCCAGCTGAACCTTCATAAAAGCAAAAGCTAAGTCTTGACTGCGAAATGAACCATAGGAAGTGACTTAGCTGGCTTGTCTAAGGGATTTCCAGCTGTCTGGTGATGAGGGAGAAGAGCTGAGCTCTGATTTCTATTTATGAATAGAGTTCTTGGGAATAGAATCTAATTATCCTATTTCCACAGAATACCACCCACCGATTCATTAAAGTAATCCCTAGTTACTCTGGTTCCAGTACTGGTGGAACCACCAATATGGTGACTCTACCATCTGGGAAGCCAAAAGATTGTTCTACCACATGTAAATATGTGCATTGATGAGGTTTATTAAGTGTTGTTTCGTTTTGAGACTGGTATTCTCACCCCACACAGATAGATCCTGTAGTCATTGAGAAATAAACAGAAAGGTCAGGTGTGTATGAAAATGTCTTACTGACTTATATCTGATAAAGTTAGATTAGAAACCATCTCCTGCCCTTGAAACCAAAGTGGGATGACTTCACATGTCTGGGCATTGGGACTTACATTTGGAGAGAGTTGGGTCTGCAAAGCAGCACATGCTCTGTCAGCTGCCTCTCAGTAAGCTGCACACAGAGGACTCAAGAGGAAAGGTCACACATGCTTAGCAACCTTGAGCATATTGACATCGAGCAGGAGAAGAAAGAGATGCAGATCAGTGTAAGTCAGACTCCCACCATCATTCCCCTCATATAAATCACCTCTCCATCCAAGGAAAGGAGCAAGTGAAAGGTCAAAGAAAGGTAAATGGTCTCACTGTGATACTTTTGAATGAGTGGAAGTTCCTTATTTGTGAACAAAGTAGGACATGGGAGTGGGGAGTGGATGGTTTGCCTTATGATGGTAATGAGGCTGCTAACTTTTAGCAGATTAACCCGAGTTTATACTCTGAGCTGAATGTTATTTTTTTCAAATAAATGATTATAAACCTGGACCCTATCTAATAATTGTAATAGTGCTGCTCTTTGTTTCTTCAGAGCTTGTAGTAGATTCATTTCTTTATTTACTCAGCAAACATAAGAGTTCTTACTTCAAGATAGATACTAGGAATACAACAGTGCCTTTGAAGAAAGCATGAAATACTTGAGGAAATAAACAAGTGGGTAAACAGCTGCAATATACAGTGGGAAGTGTCACAGCAGAGGAGAGCAAAGGGGAAGGAGTCGCAGAGGTGGTGACACTGAAATAGAAGCTTGAAAGGGGAATAGGAGTTGAACTGTCAGGCGAAGAGAGGGGAAGGCTTTCTAGGCAGAAAGAGAACAATGTGCCCAAAGGTGTGGGAAAGCTACACTACTTCACGGACTTTGGATAAGGAGTGTGGTTTGCCTGGAATTCAAGGGACACGAGAAAGGTGGATTTCTTCATTTGCCTGAATTGCCATAGTGCCACTTCTTTCCCAGGACGTCACTTCATACTTTCTTGCAAATGACTTATTACACCCTCTTTCCTCTTCAGTGTCAAGACAACAAAAAAATAGAGCAATATTATTCTTTAATGCCTTTTCCTACTTTCACAAAAAGAAGAGTACAATCTAGAAAGGTCATGGTTTATTTCTTGGTAGTCTTTTCCTTCATATCTACCTTTGGAGAAGAAAGTTTTCTTACATCTATACTTTGTTTTGCTTAGAAAGTAAGCCCAACTTTTCCCATATATATTTTTTAAAATTATTAACTGCTATGTCTATACCTGGGGAAATTTGCTGAAGTTCTTTCCTAGGACTCTTGTTTGCCCAACTACATCGTACTCCATGAACTCATAAGAGAAGTTGTCTCATTAAGAGAAGCAGAGGTGATGAGTATACCATGCCTGAGAATTCAGAATACCTAGAGATGACAGGGCAAAATTTGATCACGGAAAATTAGGCAAGGGTCAGCTGATTAAGAGCCTTGAACTTTTCATAAAGAAATCATTTTAAGGAAGCAACATGATCATATCTGTGTCTTAAAAAAAAAAAAAGGTTGCAAGGAATGGACTTTAAGTGAGAACACTGAAGATATGAAGGGAGACTATTAAACCGCTGCAATATTCTTGGGATTCAACAATTATTGGAACTTAACTAGGGTGAGGTTAATAGAAGAAAGGAATGGCTCTAAGAGGTATTTAGGAGGTCAGTCTGACAGGATGAGGTGGAAGAGTTGGAGAATTCAAGAATAGAACCCTTTGCTTAGATTAGAAACACAGCAGGAAAGGAAGGGAGTCTGTGGGACAGTGAGTGGAAAAAAAAATACTGAATTTAATTCTGGACATTTTTAGCTTGAGGCCTCTCTGGAGCAATCAGATCACAATTCTTTTGGAATATGTTAAAGCCAGTAAAAGGCAGAGTAGGAGTGGATTTGATTTTTTAAAAAACTGACAAAATTACATTGGAAGTGGAACTGCTCTGTAAAGTGTATTTGGCATGAAATGCTCTTTTGATGTTGTTTTCAAGGAGTATGATTACAAAAATCAGTTATCTATGTGGGTTTTCTATAACCTTACTATAATGTCACTTACTTTTCAGCCCAAGCTGAGGTAACTTGTCATAGACTAAAGACCCATGAAAGATGGGTGTGCTTAGGCAATCAAAAACAAGTTTAAAAATTCTAGAGTCAGATAATAAAGGAAAAAATTCTTAGCAGAATATAGACTACTTCAGTCAAATCTCCACTTCCCTTTCATTGCTTACTCAGTGCCAGGGGGTATTTCTATTCTGTCAAGTCTCAGGTAACATTTCCAATGAAACATTGTTTCTTGACGCTTCAACATATCTTCCACAATGAGATAAAATTTCCTTAGTTAAGATCCATCTCCTTTTTGCGGGCTCTAAAATAAGAGACTTAAATAATAAATGAGAAATGTGTTCTGAAATATATAAATCCAGAAAAATGGCCAGTCTCTTAGGATTTTATGAATAGCCTACTTTCGTGGACTATCATCAAAAATTATCTGTGAATTACTTAGAATATTAAATTGCAGTTATCTATATGAATAATGATGAGGTCTTAAAATGCTATATTTTTCTTCAGGGGATTAAAAATAAGCAGATGAATGTGCTCTACATCTCTCTTGATTCGCATAGTCGAGGTCACCAATTGCTGTAGAGAAGCTATTCACACCCAGTAAATACTGCATTTCCAAATGGAATAAAATTGTATCTTACAGGTTTTTCCGACTGGGTAACAGGGTGATATTCCCAGGAGGCCTCTTTTTGGCAGCACAAGTGAGGGGTGAACTGAAGTTCACCTAAATGCCCAGTAGTCTGAGAAATGGAAAACAGAGGATGGTTATACAGGACAGAATTCTAGCAAGGCTTTACATTCCTAAATAATAACGTTTAAGACTATAGAAACTTCTGCCCTGAAAAAATAGATAAAATTTACTATGTTATTCCCTAAGTCTGCGTTGGGTCTCCTACAAGTCCAGTTTCTATGAATATGCAGTATACTGGAAATAGGCAAACAACACAGTCTAGATTTACAGGTAATGTTAAATAATTATTTGAATATCTTATAACAATCCTATGCTAAAGGAGTAAGTTTTAGATTAAAACCTATACCATTTCCCAAGGCATATGAGTGATATGTTTATTTAACTAGTTTTTAACAAAAATAACAATGCATTTATAGAGTAAAACTATCCAAGAGAAGAAAGGCAGTTATAAGAATGAAAGCTTCCTCCTTCCGCAGCCACCAGTACCCATGTTCTGTAGACACCCCCACTTTCCTCCCTCTCAATATACCCTTAAGGAACGACTGTCACCAACTATTTGTTGTATATTCTATTTGAGAAATCATCTAGATATACAAGTATATACGCTATCTATCTATAGATCTATCTATAGCTAGATCTACCTTTTTAACACAAATATGAACACATCATAACCTATTATGAAGTTTAATTTTGTTTTCAATTAATACATCTTGAATAGTTTTATATTAAGGAATAAAGAACTACTTTTTTTTTTCTTTTTCATTTTGTAAGCAGGGTGTTCCATTGTATGACTGAGCCATAATTTTAGAAGTAGCCTTTTCCTAAACGTTCCATAGGTTTGATGAGACACCATACGGCCTTTGAGGGCTCAAGAGTAGAAAAATCCAGTTGCTGTTCACATCAGTAGCAATTCCATTTCTCTTTGCTGAGTAATTTTATAGGTAAAGGGGGAGCCCCTCCTCTGCCTGCTCCACTCAAGTATAGGAATCCCACTCTGTTCTGCCTTGGGGAGTTTTAATCTTCCAGATACAGACTCTCAAAACACTTAGATCCTTGACATGTTAAACTGAAAAAGTCAGTGTAATTACAGATGGATATTTCCTCCCTCTTTACACTTAATCTGAACCTTCAAACTGTTTTATATTGAACATATATTAAATTGGGCACCTCATTTTTATAAACAATAATAAAGAACTTAAGAGGACTGCAAGGTCAGGGGAAATGCTTGGTCAGAGGAAGTTCGTGCATCTGACTGCTCGCAAGAGTCATAGATATTGTTGGTAAGCTTCTGCCTGTTGCTTAATAGACTGGGATTCTTGAGTCAGGAAGTGAATTCCTGAGATAAATAATCAGTGGGAATTTCTCGTGTCCTTTCTCAGAGTCTTTTTTTGAAGACCATCAGCAAAAATGATTTACCATACTGGAATTTAGGGAGAGAATTGATCTCCAAAGTTTACTCAGTTCCTAAGCTTGTATGTCATGAATTCCACAGTCAATACCCACTATCAGAACTCACAAACCAGGGTATATAGCCAGGTAAAGTCCACTGTTCCCCAGCCAAGTCTCAGAACCCCACAAGCTGCCCTCTAAAGAACCCGGCTCCTATAGGACACAGCCCACTCCTCTAATTTAGTAAAACTGGGAATCTTTATAGGACTGTGTGTTGCTACTTAAGTTTTCTTCTTTACTCTCAGAGAGCTAATCATTTAATTGTATTTTACTGAAAATAATACTAAAACTTGATAGTGTGGGACTCTATTTTGAAAGATTACAGGTGGAGAAAAAGAACTTAATGTGTCTGCAAGCATACTTTATTTTCAGAGGAAAGAATATTCCTAACCAGATCACCAATTCAGGAGAGCTCATGCTTGAAATGCATTCCCTTCCCAATGATACAGCCTTCCATGTACTTCATGTCGATCTGGATTATTAGATAAAATTCAGCCTAGGTTTTAACTCCTAAGATTCAATTCTATATTAATTCTTCTAGACTCCAGTGTTTTTCTATCTGGCAGTGAATTCAAAACTGAGGGATGTGGACCTTTCCCGACTCTGTATCCAGTCTCCATACTTCCATACACTATTCTCCTCTATATGGGAAGTTCTCCTGATGTTCAGCACTTACCCAAAATTCTGTTGCACTACCCCAGCCACTAGGCTAAATGACCTGATATCAATGAACACATGTTTGTGGGAGCTTGTTGTGCCCATTAGGCACTAAGCATTGGGCAGCCTCTGCACAGGGCAGTTTTCTGAGGCATTGTCTGTGGCTAAGTGAATTTGCCCAGCTCTTCCCTGCCTTTATCTTTGGCTGGATCTTGGTTGCCCCTTTCTTAACACCTCACATTATCCTAGTTGTAGAATGTCTCATTCCTGAATTTACCTAAGTTACCAAAATTACATTTGCCAGAATTCTTCATAACAACTAAGTCTTCCTTTTCTGGCCATCAGTTGTATCCTGAGCTGGCACTATTCCAGCTGATAAAGCCATGGGCTCAAGAAAGCTATTCTTGATCCCCTAGGACAGGACTAACTGTCAATTACAATTCCTTTACAATTCCTGCCACAATACCTTCTATTTCTGCCAATTGGCACTTATCACATTATATCGTGATTGACTGGTAAAATTGTGCCCTACTCATCGTCCTAGCCCAGTGTCTTGCAGATTGCCTGGCCTGTAAAAGTGCTCCATAAATCTTCACTAAATGAGTAAATGAATGAAAGTTGGAGCCAAAGGAGAAAGTACAATCATAGAGAGGGATACACGAACAGAGAAGAACAGAAATGTGGCATAACCACCACCGATAGTTTCTCCAAAAGTATGTGTGTGTTAGAAGTTAGTCTGACACATAACCATGAGTAAACCTTGCATAAGCCTGCCCATATATGGCAATATGGTAAGTGATGATGAAGTGACAGGGATTCTGAACTAGAGAGTGGAGCAATTTTTGAGAAAATGTGTTATAAAGAACAGTTGGAGAAGGAATGTAAATGCATTTTGCACAGATTGTTTGAAAGGCATTAACATGCAAGATGGCAAAATGATATTTAAGGAATATATAATCCTATGTGCTTTGGTGTGTGTGTGTGTATGTTTCCTTCTGAAGTATAACTTTAGTAAAATAAAGTATTATATAAATGTGTAAATGATTCAAACACTACTATGACAACAAAACAATGTGTGTGGTGAAATAAAAGTGAAACATCTCAAAATGCTAACAGAGTATCTTGGTGAAATAATTATGGGTGATATTTTTAATACTATTTAGTATTTTCCAAATTTTATTTAATAAGTATATAATGCCTTAACCCTTTACAAAGTTTCTATCCTTTTTTCGCATAGATTAATTTAGTGAACAAAAGAATATAGTTCCCATAGCAACTAGACAAGCTACAAATCTCTCTCCTTGAGTAAACATAATTTTAACCATTGACTCTTTTCAACACAAAAAAGCAGTAAAACTCTATATTACAAGAATTGTTGATGCCAAACCAAACATATCATTATACCCTTAAGCACTAATTATTATTACAAAAAAAAATTTTTAATGCTATAATGATGCTTGCAAGCAGAGACCTACATTTTTTCCCTGTACTATAACAAGTGTCTCCAAGAAGGTGGGGCACCCAAACATGCTGACTAAGAGTTCTTATCTATCCTTTTCCATCTGTAAATGCAAAATCATGCATATATAGGTAAACACATACCACAGACATACTGCTAATGTCATATGTGAGTCCAGTGCTTATTTCAAAATAAGAGGAAATGTGTCAATGGAGTTCAATCAAGCAAACAAACTATAGGAGCTCCATCCCTGTACTCTGAGTAGGGTAGGGGTCAGATGGGAAACCAAACACTGCATCTATGAGCATATTTATGTGTATGTGTGGATAGACAGGTAGAGAGATAAGATAGATCCCTGCCTCCAAGTATCTAAATATATCGTAAAATCATCAGAATAAGTATTTCTCTACTTTTATGAAAAATATAGTAAGATCACTGAGATTTTTGGTACTACCACAACTTTTACATTGTGCCCATTTTATTCTTAAGAACTGAGTTACAGAAGCTTTAAAAAATTCCAATTATTTATTTAAAAGAAATAGCTATTGGTTCTGGCCATCATATCAAAACTATAATTACAGGTAATATCATTTCAGGCCAATGTCAACTGAAATATGGTCTGACTTGTATTAACAGAATTTTGCTCACCAGCAAAATTACTAGAACATCAATTACTAGGACATACTTCCTTTTAATTAGTTTTAAAATTATGAATTTCCGTTATGCCCATTCATTTACAAAAGAAAAATCTTGAATTATAATAGCCTCTGTAATGCATTCTCTGGCTTCAATAATTAAATTTCAATCTGACAAAAATTGATTGGGTTTTATGAGGGAAGATCACAGAAGCTAGTTTTTTAAACATATAGAAGAAATTTATAATGGTGTTAAACTTTATCTTTGAGATTTAATTACAAAATGCATGAATATCAGAATAATCTGATTATAGAAAAATCAGAGTTTTACTTTTAATTTATGTGGTAAATATGAATTTTATTTGATGAAACATTTTGACAACTATCATAACAAATTAACTCCCAAATTTTAGTCTGTCAACATCATAGTAATTTCTCATTCATGTGATGTGATTCTAGTGTTTATCATTCTCACATCAGTGACTTTTCTCTATCTGGTAATTCAAGGACCCAGGATTCTTCCACTTTGTTTCTTCACCTCATAAGGTCTTGGACTTAATCGGTAGGTACTTGACAAAAGGGGAGAAAAGAGCATAAGGAAATACATCTATTTTGTAAATACCTTGACCTACAAGTGATACATTCTACTGCCAGTCACATTCCACAAAGTAAGAATTAGCCACACAGCCCACTGAGTTGCAAGTGGAGCTGGGAAATGTACTCCCCTAGCTGGGGAGTCACTTCCCAGCAAAAAGTACCATAGAGGGAAAGTGCAAATTTTGATGAACACGTCATCATATCTACCTCCCTAGCAATGATAATAAAAATATTTTATTGATATTTATTTACCTATGACAAGCATGTTTGATGTGTTTAATATATATGTCATTTAACAACCCTATGGGGTAGGAAATATTCTTTAACCTATTTTACACATAAAGAAACAGGCACAGAGACTACTCCAGAATACTTTTTACAAAGTATTTTCTTAGCATAGAAATTGAATCTTACTCTAATTTTTCATAGGAAATAGTAAATTTCATTTATATACAATATCAAAATGGAATGTATACAGAAATATAAATCAAAGGATAAAGATTTTATTTTAATAAATCGAAGTAATGTTGGATGTATCATAAAGCAATACCTCATGCTGCTTTTACAACCAGTCTCATTTTTTTAATTTTCATACATGGAATTACTTCTTGATTAGTAAATGTTTTCAGGTGCTTTTAACTTACAAATACTAGGAATTTGATTGCTGTGTCATTTGTTTCTCTCACGTAAAGAGATAGTTACCAAAGAGAATGAAAAGTTAATTTTGTCTATAGGCCAGTACTTCTGATTTGGTAAGTTTAACCTAAGGACTTTGATCATTTCCATCACTCTGCTTTAGATTTGAGCAAATTGGGAAAGGGTTTACTAGCTACCTGATGACTGAGTAGCCTGCATTAAGCTATTAAAAAACATTGTTTTGCAATGACTGAAAATTTGCAAAAATGCTGAAACTTCATATTTCATAATAGAATGGTTAGAGGACACAACACACACAAGTTAAAAATATGAAATCATTATTTCTCTTTTCCATTTCTCCACATTGTGATCTTTTATTCTATAATTGATCTTGGCCAAATAATTAAATATCACTGTTTATAATATTTGTCATTTTACAGTGTTTGGAATCCATTATGTTTGTATTTGACTGCATTCCACAGAGAACATGAACTATGGGGGGCTTAATCAGATAGGTTGTTCATTTTTCTCATGTAACAAGTTGTCTGAGGGTAGCAGTCCAGACTGATGAGGTAGCTTTATGATGTCATTAATTCTTCAGGCTCCATTCTTCCTGTCCCTACTGTGTAAAACAAATACGTTTCTATCCTCATGGTTGCAAGTTGACCTTATACCTCCAGTCATCCTGTCTGAGTTCTAGGCCGAAAGCAGTGGAAAATGCAAATGCAAAAGTGTTTCATCTTAGCAAGATTTGCCTTTTTATTTAGGAAGGAATGCTTTTCCTAGTGTCTTCTCACATCTTGCTGTCTAGTACTGGGTCACACAGCCACTTCCAAATGCCAGAGAATCTGTTTTCAGCTGGACACATTATTATCTTAAACAAAAGTCAGAGTTCTATGAGAAAGAAGGGTTCAGGCAGTAGTAGTGTATTTTGTCTTTTAAGAACCATATTTAACATTTCAACAATTTCTTATTAAACTTTATGTATAAAGTTAAGATGAAAGCATGCAGCCAGATCTCCCTGAGAATAATTTTTATCTTGACTTCTCTCAGATACTTGCAAGTATATTGCGAAGTTGTCTTTTAATATGCTGTATGGTTTTCAGAAATAATTTTATTGCCATTTTTTAAACTTTTCTGAAAAAACTAATTTAACAAAGTTAGAACTTAGATTCCACAAAAACTTAATTTTGATTTCTAAATAGGTTATTATGTCAGTCTTGAAGTGGATTTTATTGCTTTGAATAGTATTTTCAATTTTTATCAAAATATTTTGTATTTATATATCTTAGGCTATCTGTTTTGAAGAACCTGCCATGTTCTGATTGCTAACATTTGATATGTACCCAAATAGTCATAGTGTCATAAATTAGTATGTAAATAGAAAGGATATACATTATTATATTATAATTCCATTTTCATTGCCTTTTTATAAACTTACTTTTTTCCTGCTTTATTCTAGAAAATAAGGGTGAACAAGTTAGCTTTACATTTCATAGGATCATCATGACTGTATTTTCACAAAGATAAAAGTATAGACTGTCCTGTGCAATACTGGAAAACAATACTGGATAGTGATGTTGCAGAACTGTGTGCTAAATTTTATAAAGATGTTTTGAGATAAGCTGTGAGTTTAGAGTGTATGCAAAATTGACCTTAATATCATGGTTGATTGTGACCCAACTACACACACAAAGGTCTGGTCTAAACACTCCTTACATGTTGTCAGGGGGCTGGTGTTTCACCTCATCTCGACTCTGCAGTCTTTATTTAACCTTTAAGAAGCCTTCCTTGAGCAAATATTTAAAAACTTTTAAAAGCTAGAAAGAGAATTTTTTTGATCAATAAGAAATAGTACCTCATTTCTGGCTTATTCATTGAGAATTATTTCTTTCTTGAAAATTTACAAATTCACATTAATTAGCTCCAGGTAAAGCCTCAAAAAAAAACATTGTAATCGTTTTTCATTCATGTTTGGTTATTCTTAAATAGTAGGAAAACTGTTTTCAGTAATTAGCCTCATGTTTTTAGTTTCAAGTTTTTGTAGATGCTCTCAAAATTTTTTCCTTATAAATAGTACTTAAGTATTCAATGTTAACTTGAGTAAGAACTTAATCTTAGAACTATGAGAAAATTTTAAACTTGGTCATTTTAGTCAATTTAAATTTTCCCTGGTTTCCACTGAATATTAATACTGGACGTTGCTCTATATTTAAATCGACTAAAATGTGTATTTTTTAGTGGTCATTAGTTTTCCTAAATGTTTTTACTTGGATAGCAGTAGAAAGACAATAGTATCATTTATTAAGTGTTTTTAATATGTCGTCTTAAGTACTTCACATAAATTATCTCATTTAATTATTAGAGCAGCTCCATGTAATAAATACCATTTTAAAACCAATTTTCCAGGAAAAAAAAATGGCTAAGAAGACTAGAACAATCTGACCAAGGCCACAGCTTACAAGAGTTAGAGTCAGAATTTAAACACAAGTGGAAACCTATAAAGTTTACATCTGATCAATCTAGTTTAATAATAAAAGCCACATGAGATCAAGAGAGGTGAATGATGAGAAATGTGGCTAAAGGTTTTGAAATTATCTCCATCTGTGATGAATGAACTATATTATGAAAGGTTTTTTATTATGATGATGATGATGGAATTTTGCTTAATTCCAATCTGAAAAAAATGACCTAAAGGAAATGATTATGACAGGGAGAAGGGAACTTGGTTTTTGAATCATGAAGACAAGCCAGATAATGCTATCTCCAATGATTTCAGCTTTAATCAAAGGTTACACTGAGGTACTTGAATTCTGAGGAAAAAAATCAGGGAAATGTGTGTAATAGAAGCTATCCAGCAGGTATGAATGTATATTCCTACAGACCAGTACCTTTTCCAAATCAGATGACTTTGGGAGCACTCTGGTTTCCAGAAGCACAATAGGACAAGAGGAAAAATGAAGTAGTAGAGATGATCTGTAGGAATTCTATGAGCTAAAGAGAAGTTGTTTTATGTGCTTATTCTCAAAGTCCAGATATCATCCCTCCAGATTCTAAGACTAGTTGTAATGCATAACATCTTTTTTTCCCCATAGTTAGCTCACAATGTTGTGTCAATTTCTGGTGTATAGCACAATGTCCCAATCATGCATATACATACATATATTCATTTTCATATTCTTTTTCATTATAGATTACTACTAGATATTGAATACAGTTCCCTGTGCTATACAGAAGAAACTTGTTGTTTATCTATTTTATATATAATACTTAGTATGTGCAAATCTCAAACTCCCAATTTATCCCTTCCTACCCCCTTTCCCCACTGGTAACCATAAGTTTGTTTTCTATATCTGTGAGTCTGTTTCTGTTTTGTAAACAAGTTCGTTTGTCTTTTTAGATTCTATATATAAGTGATATCATGAATGGTATTTTTCTTTCTCTTTCTGGCTTTCTTCACTTAGAATGACAATCTCCAGGTCCATCCATGTTACTGCAAATGGCATTATTTTATTCTTTTTGATAGCTGAGTAGTATTCCATTGTATAAATAGACCACAACTTCTTTATCCAGTCATCTGTCAGTGGACATTTAGGTTGTTTCCATGTCTCGGCTATTGTAAATAGAGCCACTGTGAACACTGGGGTGCATGTATCCTTTTGAATTAAGGTTCCCTCTGGATATATGCCCAAGAGTGGGATTGCTGGATCATATGGTAAGTCTATTTTCAGTCTTTTGTGGAATTTCCATACTGTTTTCCATAATGACTGCACCAAACTACATTCCTACCAGCAATATAAGTGGGTTCCTTTTCTGCACACCCTTGCAGCATTTATTGTTTGTGGACTTTTGAATGATAGCCATTCTGGCTGATATGATGTGATACTTAATTGTGGTTTTGATTTGCATTTCTCTGATAATTAGCAATATTGAACATTTTTTCATGTGCCTGTTGTCCATTTGTATGTCTTCATTGGAGAATTGCTTGTTTAGGTCTTCTGCCCATTTTTGGATTGGGTTGTTTGTTTTTTTCTTATTAAGTTGTATGAGCTGTTTATATATTCTGGAAATTAAGCCCTTGTCAGTCTCATCTTTTACAAATATTTTCTCCTATTCTTTAGGTTGTCTTTTTGTTTTGCTTATGGTTTCCTTTGCTGTGCAAAAGCTTATAAGTTTAGTTAGGTCCCATTTGTTAATTTTTGCTTCCATGCCTATTGCCTGGGTAGACTGCGCTAGGAGAACATTGCTAAGATTTATGTCAGAGAATGTTTTGCCTATGTTTTTTTCTAAGAGGTTTATAGTGTCTTGTCTTATGTTTAAGTCTTTAAGCCATTTTGAGTTAACTTTTGTGTATAATGTGAGGAAGTATTCTAACTTCATTAATTTACATACAGCTGTCCAGTCTTCCCAGCACTATTTGCAGAAGTGACTGTCTTTACTCCATTGTATATTCTTGCCTCCTTTGCCAAAGATTAATTGACCAAGGTCTAAAAGAATTCAGCAAGGTAGCAGGATATAAGATTAACATACAGAAATCAGTTGCATTTCTTTACACTAACAATGAAATATCAGAAAAGGAAAGTAAAGAAATAATCCCTTTTAAAATTGCATCCAAAAAAAATACTTAGGAATAAATCTGACCAAAGAAGTGAAATACTTATTCACAGAGAACTACAAAACATTGACTAAGGAAATTGAAAATGACTTAAAGAAATGGAAAGATATCCTATGTTCTTAGATTCCAAGAATTAATATTGTTAAAATGGCCATACTTCCCAAAGCAATCTACAGACCTAATGTGATCTCTATCAAATTACTCACGACATTTTTTGCAGAACTAGAACAAATAATCCTAAAATTTATATGGAATCACAAAAGACCCAGAATTGCCAAAGCAATGCTTACGAAAAAGAATGAAGTAGGAGGAATAAGCCTCCCAGACTTCAGACAATACTACAGAGCTACAATAATCAAAACAGCATGGTATTGGCACAAATCCAGACGTCTGGATCAATGGAACAGAATAGAGAGTCCAGAAAAAAGGCATAACATCTTGATGTAGCCTCAGTCCCGTGATGTTTGCAAGAGCAGTAGTGGGACAGGGGCTGCTTCAGAGTCCTTAGGTAGGCAGATGAACCAAGGCAGTTCTTCTGCTAATAACTTTTGTCACTGACCTTAGCTTGGGGAAATATTCAATTGTATAGACACTTGGAATGTTTTCCCATGTCACTGAATGAGTGAAAAACTGAAATCTTTGTTCCTTGGGTTGTTTGCCCAGACTAGGAACCAGGACATTAAACTCAGTCCCCTTTTGATCTAAGTGCCTCATCTCTGACTCCTATTCCTCTAAATTAGAATTTGCCCATCTGTGACTGTCACAGCATGAACTATGAAGCAGATTTACAGCAAAAAGATTAGAGACTGAGTTCACACTTTTTAGGTGTAGAAAAATAAAGTGGGAAACTATCAAGGATGTATGGTAAAAATATTTTTCAACACAATTTAGTTTGTATTACTTTTAAGTAATTTTAAGGGAAGTTAAATAGAAATAAAGCAACTAGTAAAAAAAATGTCACCTTAGAGCAAGAATTGAGAAGAAAACAAATTTTTAAGTTCTGCATTGGTTATGGCTAGGTTACTTTGCTTGAAAATTTTGGATTATATTGAATTAAAGAATTAACCAATGAGAAATAACTGAATCTATTTAAATTTGAATTTATTTAATAAGTAAGTTGATGCAATTTTTTTCATAAGTATCTCTTTATGTATTGCTTAGGAGTTCAGGATAATAGAGTTTAGTCATTTTTTCCTATGCAATAAAGTAGCCATTAGCCATACATCACATTTGTTTGCATTTTAGTTAAGTTAATTAATTTGAGAATTTAATAAAAATTTACTCAATATCATTATTCATCAGAGAAATGCAAGTCAGTATTGCAATGAGACATCACTTCACCTCACACTTTTCAGAATGACTATCATTAAAAAGATAAGAAGTAACAAGTGTTAGGATGTGGAGAAAAGGGAGCCCTCATGCACTGTTGGTGGGAGTGTAAACTGGTGCGAACATTATGGAAAAATTAAAATTAGAACTATCATATGATCCAGCAATTCTTCTTTTGAGTATTTTTTTTATTGAAGTGCAGTCAATTACAATGTGTCAATTTCTAGTGTACAGCATAATGTCCCAGTCATGCATATACATACATACATGTATTTGTTTTCATGAGTACTAATTCAAAATAAGTAAAAACACTAACTCAAAAAGGTATCTGCATTCCCATGTTCACTGCAGCATTATTTACAAAAGCCAAGACATGGAAGCAATCTAAGTGTCCATTGATGGATGAATGAATAAATAAGTCATGGCATACACACACACACACACACACACACACACACACACACACACACACTAGAATGTTATACAGCCTTAAAAAGAATGAAATTTTGCAACTTGCAAAAACATGGATAGACCTTGAGAACATCGTGCTAATTGAAGTATCAGACAGAAAAAGACAAATACCGTATGATCTCTTTTATGTGGGGAATCTTAGAAAACAAAAACAAGAACAAGCTCTTATCATAGATACAGATTGTTGGTTGCCAGAGACAAAGGGTGAGGGGGTGGGAGAAATGGGTGATGACAGTCAAAAAAGAAACATAAACTTTAAAACGTAGTTCTTCACTAGCATTAGCCAACTTTTAAGTACTTACCAGGCACATATGGTTAGTGGGTACCTCATTGGATCACCAAGAGCAACCATTTCTATGCTTGCTGAAAGTTCAGTTGGACTAGTTTAGTGAAAACAGCATGGGTTCTAAATTTAGACAAATCTTGGCTTGTATCTTCACCTATATCACTTCCTTGGGAGCCGATTCATTTATCTGATGCACAAATTTGATTTTTAATATAGAAATAATACTTCCTACTTCTTATCATTAATGTTAGGATTAAATGTTGTGTCCTAAGTCAGGAAAGCCCAGTTTAGGGCAGGCAATATTATAAGAAAGTTCAAAGCATGGGCTCTGGAATCAGACGAGCTTGAGTTTGAATCCAAGTGCTGTATTTACTAGCTTTATGATTTGGGCAAACTACTTAATTTTTTAAATGTCAGTTCCTTTAAATCAGGATAATGACACCTACCTCATGGGGATATGGTAAGGGTTAAGGGGTTATCTGGGAAAATACAAGTATAAACCTTTGCATAGTGCGTGGTAAGTACGCAAAAAATGCAAGCTAGTAAGTATCAAAATATTAGTTACCTATCATACCTAAGGCAAACCCATATGCTACAAAAACTCCCATAAATTCCATAAACCAAAATTTGAAAAAAAAAGCTGTCAGGTGCAGAATTAATAATGATAGATGTCACTGCTGTTATTGAGTGAGATACTCTATTCATTCAATTCAGCGTTACTAAAATAAAGTCTTTTTCTCAACATTTTCCTAATCATCAGTGTTTTAAATAATGCTTTTTATTTCATAAAGTATGTTTACCTATGTGAGAAGAAATTATTAAATAACCATTTTTGATGTTAAACTCAATAGAGTAGGATTTCTTTGCTGTAATTTCAGTTTTAAGTAAACCTTCCTCCCACCATATACTAAGGCATCTTAATGGATAATGGGCAGTTTTCATACCTCATCTCAATTTTGAAAGATGATTTTCATTGTACGTTTCATGATCACAGGTTAAATGTTGAGAGTTAAATGTTGAAATGGTGTGAGGATGGGATTACTTTATTTTTAGACATTTCTATGCAAGCACATTAAGTTTACTCCACAGAAAGGCCTTCAATGGCTTTAAAATCTTCTTGGAAAAGGCCTGAAACTTAAAAAGAATGATTTCCATGCATTGGTTGGTTTGTGGTTTTACCACCATGATTTTTATATGATGATTCTTTAAAGATAGTATTTAAACTTTATACTATGAGCTTTCATATTCTCATTTCAATCTATAAATTTTTATACTGAATATACTTTATTAACCATATTAGGGTGTGTGTGTGTGTGTGTGTGTGTGCACGCATATGGCTTGGAGCAACTGTATAAAAGAAATTTAAGGTGAAAAAATAAGTGAATATCAGTTTAGTAATAAATTGTAATACTAATGTGGTTTATGTAGAAAGAATAGTTAAAATGGAAGATAAAACTGCTTTAAAATGTAAAGCATTCTGACTAGAAAATATGTGCAAAGCATTTGGTAGAGTATAATTATTACAAACACTATTTTAAAAACTTAAACTTAGTGTTTTTGCAGAAAGGAAAAAAATGTGATGTCAGCAATTCAAAATCATAGTTTCTAGGTTGACTGTCATGGAAATAAATACAGTCAGTACTATGGTAAGTTGTCTTAGCTTAAAGTTTCTAGAACACCTGTGTTTAACCTTCTCAAGAAATGGTCAAGATAGTTCCTGAGATGAAAGATTACCATTGCAGTAAAAGCCAACTTAAAGCTTTCCAGGGCTTCTACTTTTGTACTGACAGTATGTATTATTAATTTAGATAAGCTTCATCTTTATCCAGACTTTAGCCAGCTTATGAATTGCTCGTCATACTCGAGTAGAGAAAGCACAAATTTTTAACAAGCATTTGTGCTTATTGCCACTAGATCATAATTTTAAAATCCTTGTCCTATTATTTTGTCACTTAAAAAAATGAAGCATTCTTAAAAGGTAAGGGGAGAAGACTTTATAAAATCTCTATTTTTTGGCTGCCTTCTCAAAAAAAGATATGGGAAAATGGAAAAAAATATAAAACACATAGGAAAGTATTTGCCCTTCATAAACTCAATCTATATAGAAAAAAGGGAAAGGAATGAAACAATTCTTTAAATATATTTATTGAAATTATTTGTGTCCAAATCCCTGCTATTAATTTCTGTAGTCTATACAGTGACAAATATCAAAGAGTTCCTGGATATAAAAAAGGTAGTCTAGAAAAGAAAGTAAAATTTATGCTTGACAAAAAAGAAGTGCTAGGGGAAGCGCATTACAGGTGAAGTCCCAGAAGTGGTCAACACGGGGCACGTAGTGCATACACAAAATATTTCAGGTTGCTTGGAATGGAAAATGTTAAAAAGAGAGTGTTTCAAGTTAATTGAGAAAATTCTCATTGAGTCAAGATCATAGAGAACCTTCATGCTAATAGTTGGGAATCCTAAAATCATATTGATCACAGGAGCAACCAGAACATTGTTTTTGGAAGACTAGAAGAAAAATTGAGGCAAAAAGAGATTAGATGCAGAAACCAACTAGGTGATTTTGCAATAGCCCAGAGACAGGAATGGTATTAGGAAGGTTTATGGGAAATGTGCTTTGGAGGTAGGATCACTGAAAGCTGGCAAACAATTGGACGGAGATGATAGCAGGAGAGAAAGAGAGAAGCCACAGAAGTTGAACATTTGGGCCTGGCGTTTAGGAGATGATGCTAACACCAACAGCCTTAGAGAATTTAGAAATGTTAGTATTTTGGGCTGAACTAATGTGTTGAAATGGTGAGTTTAATTTTTATTTATACTTTTCACAGGTATTTATTGATATCCTATTATGTGCCAGAAACCGAGCTAAGTGCTGGGGATAAAACACTGTATGAGAAGAGAGAGCTTACATTCTGTTGAGGAAGACAGTGGGGCTATTTGATAATGCAAGCAAATATAAACCTAAAAGTGTAACAAATATGACAAGCACTGTGAAGGGGAGATACCTAGTTACACTGGAGGCTCCAGTAAATGGGGTGCTTTCAGTGATTTAGGGGAGCGCTCCTCCCACTAAAATGACTCTTTCACCTGAAACCTGAAGACTAGGCGTTGGAAGTCAAGTAGAAAAAGAGGGCAGCAAGGGGACTTCTAAGCTGTGTGTGTGTGTGTGTGTGTGTGTGTGTGTGTGTGTGTGTGTGTGTGTTGTAAAAACAGCCACCATCACTGCTGCAACACCCTGTGGCGAGGAGGAGGGTGGCATGTGTGAGAAACAGGAAGACAGCCACGTTGCTGAAGTAGAGACACTGAGAGGAGGGGAGGCGTGATCTTGGACAAGAGCGGCAAGAAAGAGCTAAACCATACAGACCCTTGTAGTTTGTGTTAAAGGTCTCTTACCCTAAGAGCAATAGGACGGCATTGAAGATGTTTAAGCATGAAAGTACCATAATCAGAGGATGAGGGGGTAGCACGGACTAGTGCGGTGGTCGGAGACAGGGGAGAAGTGAGCAGGTTCAAGAAATGTTTCAGAGGTAAAAAAGAGTAGTATTTTATGATAGAATGCAAGTTGTGCGTTAGGGAGAAGGAAGGGTTGAGATGAGTTCTATATTTTTGAATTACCTATGAGGATGGCTAAGATGGGGATCAGTGGAGAAGTCCCACATAAGAGGAGGCAACTATGAGCTGCATTTTGTAATATGCAATTTAAGGTATGAAGAGGATTTCCAAATAATGTATTCATAGTTATTAAAACTGAAGAAGTTACCATAACAGTATTTTTCTTTCTCTTTCTGGCTTACTTCACTTAGAATGACAATCTCCAGGCCCATCCGTGTTACTGAAAATGGCATTATTTTACTCTTTTTTATGGCTGAGAAATATTCTGTTGTATAAATATACCACATCTTCTTTATCCAGTCATCTTTCAATGGACATTTAGGTTGCGTCCATGTCTTGGCTACTGTATATCACTCATATGTGGAATCTAAAAAAAAAAAAAAGAGGACATTAATGAACTCATCTACAAAACAGAAACACACACACAGATATAGTAAACAATCTTACAGTTACTTGGGGAAAGGAGGTGGGAAGGGATAAATTTGAGAGTTTGAGATTTGCAAATGTTAGCCACTATATATAAAAATAGATTAAAACAATGTATTCTGTATAGCACAGGGAACTATATTCAATATTTTATAAAAAACCTTTATGAAAAAGAATATGAAAACAAATATATGTATGTATATGCATGATTGGGACATTGTGCGGTACACCAGAAATTAACAAATTATAACTATATGTCAATAAAAAATATAAAAAAACTGAAGAAGAAATGCTCAGGCTCATGAAATAGGTGAAAAATGCAGGTAAAGACTTGAAAGTCCCTGGTAGGGAAGCCATAGTTGAAGCCATTAGAATAGATAAAATCCTAAAGCAGAATACAGAGTAAGATGAGGGAGACTAAAGACAGAACTTTAGGGAATATTTATCTGAAGAAACAGAAGGAAGACATCCCTGGGAAGGTGGCAGGGAAGGAATAATCACAGAGAGGACTAGAGTCTGAATAATGAGATACCATAGAGATTCATGGAGACACAGTCGCCCACAGTGTTCATGTACAATCCTTGTTATTTAATCATATGAACGGCATCAAAATGTGCAAAATTGCCTTTGTCTTCTAGACACCCTTTCCCACACTCCAACACACACACACACACGCTCCCTTGCTATGTAAGTATAAGTAAATGGTTATGTAATATGGTTATATTCCTTAATAACAAGTCTGTATTTAGACCAACAGATTCTTACTATATTCTACTAAGATCTAAAAAAATCAGAAGTGAAAAATCATCTTTAGCTTTAAGTATCAAGAGACTATAGCTTTTGTTTGTCCGAACTGAACTTGTTGAGATGCTGTGGCATCGGGCCAGTTTAACTCGACAATGGGCGGTATCAGTGTGTAACAACAGTCACGGGCTTACATGGAAACTATAAAAGGATACTTGCTGCATTGTTCATGCCCTTGGAATGCTCCTTCCTTCCTTTCCTGTTTTGTTGCTGCTATAGGATGTCAGCTCAAGTTTACTGTCATTATTATTGTTTGGCCAGTGAATATCATGAAATGTAGTAGGCGCTTAACCTTGTGTGCGTTCACAAACAGGCAGTCTGAAATCTGACTCCTCTAAGGAGGTTATCGGGTTGGATGAATGTTCTTGGAATACAAATGTGACAGTGAGGTCTGTCTTTTTTTTTTCCCCCAAGTGAAATGTACCCTTCAAAATTGCTTTCCATTTCATATAAAAATTATGGTTTTAAAGAAATACAACCTGCTTTCTCATCAGTTTTGGGGTTTTTTTTTCTTTTTTTAAATTTTTATTGAGGTATAGTCATTTTACAATGTTGTGTCAATTTCTGGTGTACAGCACAATGCTTCAGTCATGTGAGAACATACATATATTCGTTTTCATATTCTTTTTCACCATAAGTTACTATAAGATGTTGAATATAGTTCCCTGTGCTATACAGCATAAAATTATTGTTTATCTATTATCTGTCTATCTATCTATATATTAGTATTTGCAAATCTCAAACTCCCAATTTATCCCTTTCCATCCCCTTCCCCGACTCGTACCCATAAGTTTGTTTTCTATGTCTGTGGGTCTTTCGGTTTTGTAAATAAGTTTGTTTGTCTCATAAGTTTTCAAAACTCATCTACAGATTTAGGTAACATCCTGAAATGCCGTAAGACTTTCCCTAAAAACAAGACCTATTTTTATGGGAAATAAGCCTAAAGCAGTGTTTCTTAACCTCAGCATTATTGCATTTTAGACCAGATCATTCTTTGTTGTGGGAGTTTGTCCTCTGCATTGTAGGATATTTGGCAACATCCCCGGTATCTTCATTTAGATGTTAGTGGTACTCCTCCTCCAAATTTTGATAACCAAAAATATCCTCAGACATTCTCATAGGTCCCCCTAGGGGGAGGAGGGTTTGCAAAATCACCTCAGGTTGAGAACCACTGGCCTAAGAGAAATACCTTTATGTAAAGTAAAAATAAATAGAATTTGTTAAGATATACACTATGGAAACAGAATTTAAATTTCTCTTTGTCATTCTGTCGTTACGTGTTATAATTGTACGTAAAGAATAAATACAAATTTTTAAACAGTAAAATCATCTATTTATAGTAAGATTTTCCTAATCTTTCCTGTCCTAATGAAAAACTAGGTAAACACTCGGAGGTGGTGTTTTGGTTTTTCTGTAGAGTTTTGACTTTTCCATACCAGCTTCATTCATTCATTCATTCATTCAATAAGTATTTACCAAGCTCCCTCTCTGTTCAGTGTTAAGAAAGAAATAGTGAGATAAGCAAGGTTGCTGCTGTTCTCAGAATATACATTTGAAAGAGGGAAAATACAGTGCATAAATAAAAGAGACTCAGAAGAGTTTGATGATGTAATTGAGCAGGCATTGGTAAACCATGTTGACCTGTTTTTGCAAATAAAGTTTTATGAGAACACAGCCACACACACTTATTTACATATTGTCTATGGCTGTTTCTCTGCTGCAGCACCGGTCAGTTGGTTGTAACAGAGAACATACGGCCAGCGAAGCATAAAATATTTGCTGTCTAGTCTTTTACAGAAAAAAATTGCAGACTCCTGTAATAGTGTGAGATTTGGTGCCCATTTTAGATTAAATAATTGGAAAACAGTTGTGATATTGAGGTTTATAGTAAATGTATTTTTGGTCTTTGCCCTATCTTGGCACACAATTCCCAAAATTCTTGGAATTTCCCAAGTGATAAGAGCAATTAAGAGGTCTTTCGCTATTTACAACAAGTTCCTTTCAACCACACTGTATTTATGTTATTGAGGAGATTTTTGGAAAGTCCTGAAGGATGGGGGCTGATTGCCAGGGGAGCCAACCTAGTGATTACAAGTGATTAATCAGCTTCACCCCACACCCCAGGCTCACCTACAGGAGGGGACTTGGGATAGAGAGTAACTTAATTACCGATGGCCAAGGATGTCATCGGCCATGCCTATGTGTTGAAGCCTCCATTAAAAACCCCCAAAGGATGAAGTTCAGAGAGCTCTGTGTTGATGAACAAGTGTGGCACACCCCAAACTCCACAGGGACAGAAGCTCCTGTACTCAAGATACTTCTGGTCCTCACTCTGGGTATTTCTTCATCTGACTGTTTATTGATGTCTTTTGATATCCTTTGTGATAATAACTAGGTAATTCAATAAGTAAACAATTTCCCTGAGTTCTGTGAGCTGTTCTAGCAAAGCAATCAAACCTGAGGAGGGGGCGTCATGGGAACTGATGTCTATCCAATAAGTCAGGAGCATGGGTAACAACCTAGATTTGTGATTGGTGTCTGAAGGGGCAGTCTAATGGACTGAGTCTCTGATCTGTGAGGTCCGATGCTAACTCCAGGTGTATAGTGTCAGAACTGAATTGAATTGTAAGACAGACAGTTGATGTCCATCACAGTTGAAGAATTGCTTGTATTAGGGAGATTAATAATCCAATAATTATCTGAAGTGGATCTGAGCCTCTTCCTTCAACCCTGGTAAAGAGATCCTTTAAGATATACTTGAAAAAACTTTCTTGAATTTGGGCTTGCTGTGTGGGAAAACAGTCCTACCCATCAGTGGGGTGTGGCTGTGTGTGATATGCGTGTGCATGTTTTAACTGATGGATAGAAAGTTACAATTAATGACTTTATTTAAACAATCAGCAAGATGGGTAAAAAACAGCTGAGTAGCATTTTGGATGAAACGTACTTGAGCTTAAATAAATGAGCTCACAGACCATACTAACAAACTCATAGTCTGTAAAGTGAAGAAGCCCAACTATACTCTGTGATGAGCCCAGATTTGCAACAGTATTCATATCTGAATATCATGTTTTTTCCAGGTTTTATTTTCTTAGAGCATTTTTAAGTTCACAGCAAGATTAAGAAGAAGGTGCAGAGGTTTTTCATGGCCCCTACCCCCACACACGGATAGCTTATCATTAAGATATCCCACTATCAACATCCCCCAACAGAATGGTACTTTTTTTTTTTCACAATTAATAAACCTACATTGACACACTGTAATCACCCAAAGTCCATAGTTTACCTTACATGAAGGTAAGAGATATTTTACCTATTTACACATATTTATTATTTTAAGAGGTAACAAATAAAGTCAAGGATGGCCAGAGAATAAACATCAAAAAGTGAAAGGATAAAAACCAGATAACTTGAGGACCAGTTTAAGAAAATTGAGGACAAATTTAAAGTCATTTATCCTAAAGAATAGATAGAAGAAGGTTCAGGAGACTCTATGTGGTCAAATTAATATACTGCGAGGAACTTTCAATCAAAAAGACAATTGCATTTTTTTCCAGGGTCCCCAGTGGCAGAACTGAGGCCCCTGAAGTACCTCAGGGTACATAGCTTCTGGCCCTGTGTAAGGAAAAGCTTTCTTCTCACATTCAGAAGTGTCAATGTGGGAATGGAATCCCGTCTTACTATGTTTAACGAAAGGCTATTACATCACTAAGCGGGGTTGTGTATTTGGAGTGGAAGCATTGGATCTTAACTCAGAGTTTTCCTTTATCATAAGATGTTTCTCCATCTATCAAACTGGTGATTATTTAGCTAGATATTGTTAGATATTATGACATAGAAAAAGCCAAAGTCAAAAAGACCTCTTATAAAAATGAACCCATTCTAACCCCTAGTCTGTTCCCCTTCCTGATTTCTCTATTTTTATCAGATACATATATGTGCAGACATATTATTTTTACTTCTTTAAAAAATCATATTCAATTAGAGTCCAAGGTCACGATCCTTCTTTAAATTATGTCTAACCGTCTTCCTTTTCATTTCTTCCTTTGCTCAACCTAACACATCATACCAGACTCTAAACTGCTCAAATCCAAACCAGGTCAACAGACTCCTAACAAGAGCCTTGCTGCTAGCCTCCTCATTTCACAATAATGTCAAATACTGATTTTATTTTATCTTTACCCTCTTCAGTAACCTTTAAAATTCCCTTTGACCACAGAATAGTACAAACTTCCAATTATATCATTTAAAACTTCCATAATTTAGTTTTTGTTATCTGTTGAATTTTGTAATTTTCAGTGTGAACTTTCTGGTGTAGGGGCTGATACCTTTCTTTCCCTTGGACACAGAGATTGGATTATTTGTTATGCTTCCTGCATGTACTCCATTCTCCCAGCTTGTATGTCTTTCCTTCAATATCCTGGAAGGTCTGGCTTACTTTCTCCATAAAGCCTTCCCTTACATCTCTTGCCCAAGTTAAACACTCATTTTTCCTTACCTTTAGAGTAGGTACTGTAATCAATTAATATCAAACACTTGTTGAATAAACTAGTAGCAGCCAATTTACAGTGTATGAGAGAAACTCCAGATATATCATGCATTCCTGTTCATTTTCTACCAATAAAATGGCTTAACTGCATATTGTAATCTGGACTCCACAATAACACTTATTTCCTATAACATTAGACTCTAAAAATACAGGTGGCAATTCTCTGTCAATATCCACGGGTAGGAGAAAGTGCTTCTTTCAGGCGCATTATGGCCAGGAGGCACAGGAGAAGCTCTCTACACCAGGACCTAGAAAGGAAGCTTGCTTTAAAGCTGAATGAGCAGCGGTAGCATCTCAATTTGTTATTTTTAGCTCTGCCAAGAAGTAGCTAATTTCGTGCAAGACTTACATTGCACCTGACCTGGAGCAAAGACCTTCTGGCCATTTTTTCTGTACATTGGTACAACAGTAGAATTGTTTAATGCTTCAAAAACCAAGCAAGGAAGAACATGAGGGAAAAAAAGAGACTTACGGGGTATGAACTATTTTGCTTCCCTCCCTCTCTCTTTTTTTTTTTCCCTCTCTCTTTCTTTCCTTATTTGTAACCAGAAAAAAGACTGTCAAGATTTAGCAGCTGAGAAGAATTGAAGTGGTTATTTTCCTGAAGATTTTTTATAAACTTTTTTTCTAATGCTCCTTTAGGACATTGACTAACTTTGGCAGGTGGTAGTTAGGTCGCTCTCTCTCTGCTGTTTTGACATTCACTTCAAACAATCCCATCATTTATCCTTTTATGTACATTTAAAAAATCAATGTTCACAATTCTAATTGCCTTCTCAGTAATATTCTGGCGACCTGTGAGTGTAAGATGGAAAATTGGAAAGAGGTCATTTAAAGAGCAGGCATGGGGGGAGGAAGAGTAGGAAATCAATTGTATTCATCACCTCAGTCCCTTCCCAGAGGACACCTTCCAAATTGTCACCTTTTATTTTTGAATTCATTTCTCTTCATATTTAGAAGCAACTGTACCTAGTAAGAAAGCCTTTGATCTGTATTTCATAGGTACATATTATTCATCTGAATATTCCTTTTCATTACTATAAAAAATATGAGCTGCACACATCTCCTGGCCGAAGTTTCTGTCTCTCGTCCTTGCTTGCTGGTCATAAAATCATATTTTAAAATAGCTCTGTTTTTTCATTAATACCAAGATTAAATAGCAACTTGAAGGCTTCTTGATCTTCCCTTTACATATTGGGAATAGATGCTTCTCGTCAACAGTCGAAACAAAACCAAAATGTGACAGAGGAGAAAATAAAAGAATGTGTAAGTGAACCAGGTGACTCCTGCTGGGGGAGTATCTGACTGGGGGCGGGGAGCGGTGTGCGTAGAACCAAAATCATCAGCCCTACCCAAGCCTGACACTTAAACAGTGAAGACATCCTGTTATCCTAGAGTGAATGTAACTGTTTGGAAAAAGGGAACACACTGAGCTCATACACGTACAATGTGAGAAACTTAGTCATAACTTTTCAAGGAGGCAATTAGGGAAGAGGGGGAGGGGGAGAGAAACAGAGGGAAGGGAGAAAAAGGAGGGAGAAAGAGAGATGGAGCTTCCCTGAAAAAAACTGAACACAATCTGAATACAGTGTGTACAAGTGTACAATTTAGGTGAACTCTGACATTAAAGAGCATAGACAGCTGAGTCCTAGAAATTTGAGATTGGTTTCGTAAAGCGGTCTTGGTTAGATGGGCCACATAAGGGCATGTGTGTATGTGTTTGTGTGTGAGATGCAGGCAGATGTGAAGGGGGTAACACTATGAAGTAAGGAAGGAGCGCTCAAGGGGAAACCATTGAAGATGATCAGATGATTCCCATCATAGTGATAAGGTCCAGTTCTGATTGAAAACATTGGAAATCTAGCTTGTAAATGGCATAGTCTGATAAAAATGTCTTTTGAGAAATGCAGGCAGTTGATGGAAACAAGGGTTTTGGTGATGGACATAATTCTGTTGATTTTTTAGGGGATGCTTTGAGAGAGCGGGGGCTTGATTAGTACCCTTTCTGATTCTTCACCGTGCAGCATCTAGTTAATGGAAATGAATCCTGCTAATGAATATAGACCCCTCACTCACTGGTCAAGAAGTTAGAATGGCACGTAGCAGGGCATGCAGTAGTCCAGAAAATTGTCCTTGGTGTGTTCCCTGTTTCTGTATGTTATCTTATGAAGCCACTTTCTTTTTTAGATGATTACTGTTTTACTTAGGGAGAAAGGACACCAAGTTAGTGGTTAGACTATACAACTGGATATAAAGTGAATAACCTGCTTGGGTTCTTTAAATTTCCTTTGTAATCTGGGGCAACCCATACATTTACAAATAGTAAAGTGAATTTCATAGTTTTGCTTTTTTTCATCATTTTGTGAAAAAATTATTACCATAAACATTTTAAATCAATATTTTATTAATGTGAGAAAGTATCTTATTTCTTATTTCACTCTGATTACTGGAAAATATGCTGTAAAAGAAATGTAGTATTTAAACACATCTAACTAGACATGAAAGTGTATCAAATGATATAAAATGTTATACATAACAATGTAAAATTTTACACAAGCACATGCACATGTGCCTGACCAAGTGGGATCATTTCTTTTGGGGTTGGATGATTATGACAGGGCTTTCCCAGTAGACTGAGGCATGTTAACACTCCATGTTAAAAAGATAGCTCCCTTTTCTTTCCTATATACTGTTACTTCCTTCCTGACCCATCTCTTGAATCCCATAGTTGGTCATCTAAACTACTCTCTCACTAGAACCCTTGATTTCTTTCATTCCTGTATTTCTCCAACACTTGCTCAGTCAAAACACAAGCCTGTTTTGAAACTACAATCTTACCTCCCCAGTGCCCTGCTAGAGAAACTTAAAAATCCTGCCAGGCTGGCACCACCACCCAACTTACTGCATCCAAACGTCATTGTGACCTCTGAATAGATTCCCTTCAACTTGAGAAGACAATTTTGCCCACTATATCATTCAGGAGAGTTGGAAGCCATCAAGCATGATCTGTTTCAACCGCTTACCATCTCTAGAAATGCATTTAAAATAAAACTATGTGTACATATGTATACATGGGTAAACTGTGTGTATTATAATTTATATGTTTCCCTGTCTCCACATTTCTATTCCCAGAGGTCTTTTTTCATTTTCATAGGATAAAATGTCCTTAAATCTCTTTCTTTCTCTTTCTCTCTTTTTTTTTCTTATTGAAGTATCGTCAGTTTACAGTGTGTCAGTTTTCAGTGCACAGCATAATGTTTCAGTAATACAAATACGTATGTATATTCCTTTTTATCTCTCAACATATACACTCATGCTTAAATTTCTCTCATTTACCTTTTACATCCTTATACAGATTTCTTAATAGACTAATCTCTACTTTTCAGTTCCTCATCTGCCATTTTTGTCAATCTATTCTTCACTATGGTCACAAATGAACTCTCAGTTGCTAATGCCAATGGATGTTTTGCAATTTTTTAAAAAATTATTCTTATTTTCATTAAAGTGTGGTCAATATACAATGTTAGTTTCAGGTGTGCAGCAAAGTGATTCAATTATACATATACATATATACATACATACATATTTTTTCAGTTTCTTTTCCATTACAATTCATTACAAGAAATTGAATATGGTTCCCTGTGCTATATAGTATGTCCTTGTCATTTATCTGTTTTATATACAGCAATGTGTTCCTGTTAATCCCAAACTCCTAATGTGTCCCTCTGTGCTCCTTTCCCCCTGGTAACCACAGTTTGTTTTCTATAAGTGACATCATATGATATTTGTCTTTCTTTTTTTCTTTTAATTGGACCTCTCTTCTGCATTTGAAACTGTCATTTGCTCCATGGAAATACTGTACTCATCTGGTTTGCATTATGCCACACTCAATTAATTTCTTTTGTGATCCTCTATATTTTTGTAATTTCTTTTTTCTCTATTTTTCACTGAATGTTGGCCTCAGGGTTCAACTCATTTCAGTGCTCCTCTTATCCCACGTAATCTCTCTTTATGGCATCCTAACTCTCAGGTATTCCTCACTCATCAGTGCTGCCAAACTTACGATCATATATATCCAATCATCTAATTAAAATATCCTTCTGCTTACACAATAAAGGCGTTAAATTTTTATTTTTAAAAACCAAATTAATTCTCCCTTTCCCCTGAATAGACTGTCCTTTGATATTCTCTAGGCTAGTTGCTGAGGCTAGGTTTTGTCAAGTCATTAAAGCTGGAATACTGACCATCATTCCTGACTCTTCCATTTTCTGCACTTTTCATATTTCCATAATTATCAGTGACAAAAAATTAAGTAATCTGGTTAATTAACTAATCTGCCTCAGTTGCTAATTAGGATCACTTGGGAAACTTTAAGACTATCCTAGCTCAATCAACGCAGAATCTCTGGGGGTGGAGAATGGAAATTTGTTTTTCAAATGGGCGGAGAGGAGTGAAAACCACTTTTCTCAATATCTCACTTGTTTTTTATTTCCAGTACCACTGCCTCATGTTAGGTCATGATCATTACCTATTGCACATGTCCTAAGTGGCCACTGTGCCTTCAGTCTCATCCCTCTCCAGTCTATTATCAATCTGACCATCAGGGTGAACATTTGAAAATATACAGTACAGTACCATTTCCCTTGCTCTTCTATCCAATACAGTCTCCCCTAGTTTAAAACACTTTAGTGGCTCCCCTTTCTGCCTTTTATTTACCTTTCTGTGCTTTCCACAAAAGGGACTCACCCATTCCCTGTACATCCATGTTTGTTTTCTGTCTTTTATGCCCTTGCTCATGAGATCTTCTCTGACTAGGATGACCCTTTCCTTTTTAACTGTTAATCCTAATTATAAGTCACAGCTTTGTAATCACTTTTTCATAGCTGGAATAAGTGCCTTTCCTCAGTTTCTCGTAATGATCTCTGCCTAAAGAAATTACTGCTTTTACCACTTGAGTCTATAATGATCTTTTATATGCCTGCTTTTTCTTTGGAAACAATGACCAGTGCTTAGGTATCTTTGTATTCCCTGGTGTCTAGCATAATGGTTGGCATATATTAGATGCTCAAAAAAGGTTTGTTGAATAAATGAGTGAATGAGCAGTTAGAAGTCATAGCTGATAATTATAAAGATGAATGCCTAATATATGTTGTGTCCTGAAACAATCAAGAGATTTAAAATAAAAAAGGATCATTTTCATACGTTGAGAATGGGAAACTGTGAAACCAATAGAGAAGACTTTCTGTAGGTTTGGAATATATTAGATCTTTATTGACATTATTTGAGTTTCTCCTGCAGGTAAATTGCTTCTGATTTATACATTCATTTTGGAACTTTTTGGTCTTAATTTGGATTCTTGAGAAGAAAAATGAGTATATAAGTGGTCTATATGAATACTGATCTGATTAGCAGTTATATTTCGTGCACAATTAACATAGTTTTTGTACCACACATTAATCTCCCGTGAATTTGAGTATATTGTCTGTATTTTTTAGGGCCCAATCATCCTGGATAAATTTGCCAATATCCAGATTTGCCAAACTAAGTTATATGATAAGTATGGAGATCCCCCTCAGCCTTGAAATTCTGAATTTATATTTTGTTTAATTTAAAAATTAAAGTTCAGTGTTGTATTAATGTAGCATGAATCAAAATGCATAGGAACTGTAGATAAATTAATATGACAAATTTTATCACATTTTACATTCTTCACACAAACTCTTTAGAGAAAGAAATTTATCTATATTTTTCTGAATCAAGGCACGTTAGGAAATATGGAAAATATACTGTGAAATAAAAAGAATGCAATAGGGATATAAAAGAATACAAAACTGAGACAAAGTAGTAGGCTTATTCCAAGTTTTGAAGTAGCTATACTTAACACTTTTTTATAAATCCATTTTATTACAAAGAACAACTGTCAAATAAATCACTGTCTAGAAAAGAATTGATCTGGGAATAAATTGCCTAGGAAAGAAAATCACAAAGAAGTGATTTTGAAGATGTTATTTTTTTCCCAGACATGTAACTATTTAATCTGAAATCTGATATGAACTTGAAGATGGAAATGTATCAAAGGAGCTGTTTACTTAATTTTGCCCATTGTGCACCCTGTAATATTGAAATTCTTCAGGGTTACTGAGCTCGCATGCTATAATGAGAACTGTATATAATTTACTGTATTTATTTACATACAAGAAATTTTAATGATAGTCATGCCCAGTAATAGCAAATAGCAGAGGCTGGTTTCTTCTAAGGAATCCATCTATCTACCTACCTACCTACCTACCTATCTATTTCAGGTATATATGAAATATATCTCACATATAAAAATATATCTCCTATGTATCTCATATATATAAATATCATATATCTGTAACATATATATGTTGTCTGGTATCTGGTATCTCAAATTTTTATTATCTCACACCACCTGCAATCGCTAGTTTTTGTTCCCAGAACTGATTCATTAATCATAAGTTTAATTCTTGAACAAGACGTTTGTGGTAGTATTTGCTGGTTTCTTGCCAAGAATCTATTCACCTCTTTCTCTTTAGAAACAAAACTCAAATAATTAGCTGGTTATATTGCTTCCTATAATAAAAATCACATTGCCTTCCAGACATTTTAGCAGCTAAATTTGGTCATGGGACTGAGTTCTGGCCTTGAGCTATTAAAGAGAAATATTTGTGGGAGTTCTCTGAAAATTGATTAAAGGAAATTGATTCAGGTGGAAATTTGATATACCCTTGCACTTTTCCTCTTAGCTTTTAACCTGAAAACAATTGGTGATAGCTGGAGCACCAACAGCCATTTAGAACATAAGGTGATTTTGAGGGTAAGAAGCAGGTGCTGGGATGATACAAAGGAAGGATAGGAACTTGGGCCCTTAAAAAGAATTGACGAGCCACCATTCTTACCTGTGATTTCTACTTTCAGACTTTTTCTATGTGTGGAAGAAAGATCTTATCTTGTTTAAGTCATTGTTATTAGTTGTTGTTGTGGTTAAGCAAGAATCCCAGTTGAGCCCAAACTAGTACTCAGATTCTGATTATGTCTTATGAATCCGTAGATCAACATCCCTCACTGTCAGCTGTTGGTATGTGTTGTTAAGGAAAGATGGAAATCTGTAACCCTTACAACGGACAACTTGTTAGACACAAATATGACTAGATAATGATCCTCATATTTCTCCCTAACCTGTGAATGTGTGTCCACATCCTCCCTGGGAGATTAGTGTTTTTGTTTGGGCAAATATTTAGACTTATTTCATTCAGTTTATTTAGTAATTCCACTTCTGGGTATATATCCCCTCCAAAAGCACTAATTTGAAAAGATACATGCACCCTAGTGTACATAGCAGAATTATTCACAATTGCCAAGGTATGGAAGAAACCTAAGTGTCCATCAACAGATGGATGGATATATACCACATTTGCCTAAATAATTGCCTTATTTTTTTTAAAAAAAAGGTTTTTCTTGTGTTTAAAGACAGGATTATAATCTGCATGAGGGAAGGGTCTCACAGGTACTTATAATCAGTTTGTTCATATTATTCACCTACTGGCTGTTACGGTGCTTGGAAGACTCTTTGTTAGGAGTCTCAGTGTTTTCTCTCATGCTGGGGTCTTCCAGGAAAACACTCCTCTCCTGTAAAGATGCCATACCCAAATTCTCTCTCTAGGTTACAAATCCCCATGCTGCCAAAGGATACTGCATTCACGTTAAACTGCACCATGTTGAAGATTGACTTGTTCTACGTAGAAATGAGGAGAATATTTTTCTAGCCAATCCTGTCACCTTGAAGTACTACTGCTTATGCTGAGTGTCGCAGTTTCCCACAAAAACATCTCCTTATGCACTTATTTATAGCTCTAGCCTGCATTCCTCGGTCATGTTCTGTCACTTGTGTCTTCACTGGAGGCATCTGGAGTATGAAGTTTCATCCCAACAGGCCTTTATTCTTCCACGTTCATTAACTCATGTTAATCGTTTGCAGGGAAGGCTACCACCCCATCAGTTTATCAGACATAACCAAATCCTGAATCCTAGTTTGGGCTCAAATGGGACTCCTACTACACCAGAACTCAACTTGGACTCAAGATGGTGTTGATAAAATACCTAGTTGAGAATGAAGCTGCAATTTCTTGACATTGTAAATATATCTATGTTGTGTGTGTGTGTATTATATATGTGTGTATATCTATCCATTTATGTATTACCGTATCCCACAAAACTTGTAATTTGTGTCAATATGACATGCTTGATACCCTAGGCAGTGCTATTTTTTGTCATCTCTTTCAGTTGCAAAACTAATGTCAAAGGAATGCCACATGCTGTAACATGTATTTTTCTTACTCTACATTAATCTAGATATGAATATGAGTAATGTACTTAGTTACAGTGTTCTCTTAAGCCACTCTTTTCCTACATGCTGAAAAACCTTGTATACATATATTCTTCTTGGGTTTATTTAAAAGGTGACCCAGTAAGTTTTTTCCCTTTTGCAGTCTCCTTGTAGTAAATTTAGCTACTGTTACTATGAGTAAAGGAGATATGCATGGGTGGAAGAGATACGGAGAGGCCAGTACTTTTGTAGATAAACACAATGTGAAAACAGGGAACTGCTTTATAATTATTGGCATAGAAATAATGGCAAAGAAACAAAATTTCTTCCTGAAGCACATTTTATTGCCTGAATGGTTGCAAAGAGCACATTTTCGCTTGTTTAATCAAATGAAAATCTTAACTGTCTGAATTTAGGGCTGTAAAGAATGTTTATAACAACTCAGGATCCTTGACAGTAATGATCACAGTACTAAATGGTTCTTTATCTAGAAAGTAGTTAGAACCATTGAGAAACATTTTAGCAGGTCAACTGGTTAGAGAGATAAAAAAAAATTTTTTCAGACAAAAAATATCACAACACCCGAGACACCCGAAGTGTAAAGTGTATTCAGCACTACCAACTGTAGTGAAAAGAAAATTCCAAAGCATGACAATCCACAGCAGTTGTTAGTAGCACCTGTGGTAGGACTAGAGTGAAACATAAAGAAATAGACAGCATTTGTTTTTTCTATAACCTTGTTGAAAGAAGGGTCCTGGTACAGAGCCTTCTACTTTAAAGAATAGCCGGATGTGGGCCTTTCTAAAGGCATAGGGATGAGGCCACAGAGAGATTACAAATGCTGGGAGAGAATGGCAGATACAAAGTAAAGGTGACTCAGACAAAATACGAAAGCTGTTTTCTCTTCAGTCATTTATACATTATCTTCCACTAAATAAAAAGGTGCAATGTATGAATTAGCAATTCCCATGGTCTGGTTCTTTTATTGCTCTGGCATAATCCGTAGATACGATTTGGCCAGCGTTGTCAACTGTCTACTTTTTCATCATCCTGATGTTTGAGAAGCAAATCCTCTAGAACAGTAAAAGGGAGACCCTCAGAGATTCAGGAAGTTTTGGTTGGCAATCAGGGGTTAACCCTAGTCTCTTCCATGAAAGGTTTATACTTCATCTGAGAAGCTGGGTGATTGCTGCTCTTTTTTGATAGCCCACAAGAAGCAAGGCCTTAGACCTGTTTGGCTGCTGTCCTGGGTAGAAGAGTTTGGCAGCCCTAGGGAGATGAAATTCTTCAGTCTGGGACCCGCCCAGAGTGAAGAAGCAACACCCTCCCAGCCACTACTCTGTTGCTATGAGACAAAAGACTAGGAAGGCGAGTGAAGCAGGAAGTCCCGCCTTTTAGCCGGAGTCGGCTTTGGCCCGGGCTCCCAACGCTCACGCCCACCCGCCTACTCCTTATTGGTCAGTTCCCTAGTGCCTTGCATCCTTTCTTCCATTTCCTTTCTCTTTTCCACTTTCGTTCTCGGGTGAGTCCAGTCCCCGCGTTTCCCTCCGAATCCCTTGCCATTTGGGACGTGCGGCGAGCGGCCTTCCTCTGGGGCCATTGTGTACTGTGGAAGACGTGGACGGGGTGGTGGTGCGGGTGGGACGGGCGCCTCCCACCCATTGGCGCCGCCCGCTGTCGGGCAGGGCCCGGGTGCGCGGGATTGGCCCAGTCGCGCGCGGCCCCACCCCCGCCCCGCCCCGCGCCTGGGTCTCTGTGTGTGTCTGCTACAGGGGTGGGGCGTCAGCGAGTGGTCTCCTCCTCCAGCTGGAGCTGCTGCGGCGTCCCGCGGCCTCCCCTAGAGTCGGGCGGGAGGGGAGAGCAGGCGTGGATTGGGCTTGACGGTAATTGCTGCGTTTCCCCGTCTCGGTGGCCGGCGCTCTGGGTAGCTCCTTCCTCGGGAGCGGGCTTTTTTACGGCAATTACACACTCCCTGCCCCTGGCTACCCACGCACCCTGGGCTCGTGCGTGTAGAGCCGGACCCGTGCACACGCGTGTCCCTGGGCAGCTCCGGCGCCGGGAGGCCAGGAGGGAAAGGGGCGCCAGGGGAGGCTCGACGCTGCTTTCCGGCCAGGGGGCCCTGGGGCAGCCGGGCGCGGACCACGGAAGAAGAGGGGACAGCCCCGGCTTCCAGCTGCCGTTGCCGCCGCGGTCACAGTTTGAAGAGGGGTATTTAAAGCCCGAAGCCGGGCAGGGCCGGGGGAGGAGGAAGAGGGAGTGGAGGGAGACGGGCGGCTGGGATTGTAGGCAAGCCCGAGAGGCGCGTCTGCCCGGGAGCCGAAGGCGGAGCGCCTGAGACGGTCGGGGCTGCGGGCGTTGGAGGCGCGAGGGGATACTTTGTCCTTTCTCTGTCCACCTTCCTCCCCCAGCTGAGGTCCGAGAGTGGCAGGGGAGGGACCCGAGCAGGGAGGAGGCACAGATGTCCCGAAACAAAGCTTTGGACCCCCTACCCCCACCCAACTTGGGTGAGAGGAGAGGCAAGGAGCTAAAGAAGTGAACTCTCCTCCTTTCTATACCCGCTCTTGTCAGTTTCTCACTCTCTTAAAATGGGTTATTTGTTGGTTTATTTGGCTCTTAACTTGGGGGCAACTCCTCACCCGCGTTGATTTAAGAACTGTGTGTTCGTGTGTTCATGTTCACATGTCCGTACTTGGTGGTTTTAGCGGGGAAAATCCAAATCCTAAGCCTTTGTTGACAACAGATGTGCCCCTTATGCTCGTGTAGAATAATCTGTACGTTAATATGACTTAGCCATATCTAACAGTGAAAGTGCAGTTTTTGAGTGAGGCTCCCAAAATGTTTTCTAGGGGCTTCTGTTCTAGTCTTTTGAATTGAGATTAAGGCAGGAAGGGGAAGAAACATTGTGTTCTTTTCTAGTTGGAGAAAATCTATACGAGTTTGTTGTTGTGATTATGAGTTGGGTACTAATCAAGCCTTCGCTACTTGCAGTGTTGAGAAGGATGCATTTTTAAAACTCTTAGTGTTCCAAAAACAAATCTGAAGTCTTTGCTCCTACACCTGTTTGTTGTGTGTACGATTGAGAGTGCAAAGTCACACGCTATTGAAAAGTTAAATCTGGGACCCTGGATTTTGTTCTCATTGATGGAGAAGTAGGTAGTGGCTACAAGTTAACCTGTTTTCTGTTGGGTAAATATTTTCATGACCAACTAACTTCTGTTTCTTTCTTTTTCTTTCATTCTTTCTTTCTTTGTTTTTTTAATCTCCCTTTCAAAGAACAAAGACTCCAGATGGCAAATTCTATGAATGGCAGAAACCCTGGTGGTCGAGGAGGAAACCCCCGAAAAGGACGAATTCTGGGTATTATTGATGCCATTCAAGATGCAGTTGGACCCCCTAAGCAAGCAGCAGCAGATCGCAGGACTGTGGAGAAAACTTGGAAACTCATGGACAAAGTGGTAAGTTGTTTCTGATGATGCTTGTATTGTACACAGCACAGTTCACCTCAATATGGTTTCTCCAGTTTTATTTGTATTGTTAATTAATAATAATTATTGTTACAGCAACAGTCTTTTGCCTTGGATCAACCATTTTTCTTACATCCACTCTTGGGTGTTTTGAAAAGTTGGATTCAGAGCAAAAGACTTGTCTTTTTTTTTACTCTTTTGTCCTACTCTTCAAGGTTCAGAGTTCCTCTATGACTCAGATATGCAAAGTGTTTACTATTGGCTGCTTTTTGTGGGTGCACAGCCATAGAATAGTTTGGATGTTCTTGTTACACCTTATGTAAGGTTGTGTTGCTGTTTGATAACAAAAAATTACAAACAAGTAATGTAAGAAAAGTCTCTGATGGATCACTCATGACGGCTGCAAAGTGTGATGCTGAAGGTGAGAATGTTCACCGGGGAAAAAACCAGATTAGTCCTTAAGTGAGGAAGCAGTATTTGAGAGAGTTTCCATTCCATTTTCATCTTTGAGAATTCATCTTCATTAAGAAACTTTTTTGTTGCTGTTAATGGTAGAGTTAGTTTTTTTCATCTATTCCATTTTGAAACAGGAAACCTTTTTGATTGCACATTGTTTATTGTGAAAGGAAAATCTATGATGGAGGTGGTGGGACTGAGAGTATCAGAAACCTCTGTGGTTTCTGCATGTTGCTTTCAGATGAACTGAAATTTTACAAGAAGAAATTGAGCTGGATGTCAGTACCCAAAGAAGCCTAGGCAACCTGAATACTTTACAGGGGTCTGCTGAGAAGAGTTTAGTTGTCAGTGTCCTGTCTTACTCAGTAGGGTTATGAAATAAATGTAATTAAGGCGTAGCTTGCTGCTGTGCAGAATTAATAGTTTTGCTTTTGAGGCAGTAGTGCTGTCCCCTGTATATGGGTAAAGGGTTGTAACACCTGATGGTTTTATTTCATAGCTCTTTGGGGCTAATTATAAATTAAGTTGATGCAGGACTCTTGATATCGTTCTAACTGCAGAAATGGAGGTTTAAAAAAATAATTCCTTTGTAGAGATGTACTCAAGACATGAAGTCACATTTACTTTGCTTTGTAATTGTGTACAAATATTTGCCACAAAAAAACCACTGTCAGTGGTATTAGCAATACAGGAAGGGGATGGGATTTGCTTTGTTTTCATTTATCCTTATGGAAAGTACAGATAGGTGGATGAACAACAGGCCTGTCATTCTATGGCCACTTGGTGCTGAATGCAGAGCCAGACAGTTTTTGTCAGATAAACATCCTTAGTTTTGGGCTTCAGTGTGACCTGTTTAAGCTTCTGCCAATTTATTCGAATTGTGATATTCAAGTGCTCCAGACAGAATGATGTCATAGGATCAGAACATTGCAACTTGCTGCTTGAGGTCAGGTTTTGATTTTAGTGTTGGATCCTTAAGGATGAGGAGCATGCAGTTGGAAAAATTGTATATATTTGGCAGGCTCAATACTAGCTGTCTTTGCTTTTCTAAGGAGTGTGCAATTTAAGGTCACTTTCATGCTGAAATCATTAGTTGGGCATAAGAGAAGGAATTCAAGGTTTTTGTTTAACTTATCTGTTATATGAGTGGGCAAAAAATGGATCAGATTCTACCAGGGAGCTGCTCCTCCCTCCACAGCCCTTTCTCTGAGTGGTCAGAATTTGTACAATGATGAGTGAATCAAATGAACATCAAATGAAAAAGATTTATATAAGGAAGTGGTAAACTGTAGTTAATCTAGAGTCATTAATTTTGAAACATGAAAAATTGTGTGTGTAATTTCGGTCTGTAACTGATTGTAACCTAAGTTTTATCTACTTTTAATGATTTCACTGTGGGTTATGGTAAAATAGATGGTCATTTGATAGTTAAGCTTCTGCCATTGTTTGTTTTATTAACCCTTTTGTGGGTTTGGGTTTAGCCTCTCCAGTTGAGAAACTTGACTCACGAGGAAATAGATTATCTAAAGTCTATACTTAGTGGAATGCGGGTATGCATGTTGGCAGAGGTGCATTGTGTGAATTTCCCTATTTGTCTTCATTATTTGTCAGGAATGAAGATCTTTGTGTTCATTTATGGATGCATCCGTGCGCTTTGTAGAGGGAAATTATATAAATCATTATAAAAGAGTCCAGTATGTTTATTGCTACCCTGTCTCACAGTAATAAAAAGGCATTGATAATTACAAATTGGAAATATGTTTCATTCAGTGGTGTAATGCAGAAGCATCTCCCACATGTGTTTATCTTTTCTTCTTTGTCAGTGTTGAAGGAAGTGGTTCATAATATCAACACTGTCCCGGTGATTACATCAGGAACTTTATTATTAGTCCAAAAGCTAATCCCTTGACACATTACCTAACTGTTTTGTAAAATAACTGCCATAGTGTGAGTTTAGCTTGTGAATAACAGAAGATAGTAGCTTTCAAATCTAACTGACAGTTATGTAAAAGGCAGGGGTAGGTATTTAGCATGTTTTCTTTATGAAGCCTCTTCAACAAGATCAGATCTTAAAGAGTAAATCTGAGAACAGGTACAGTGTGTCTCAGCTACCTGCAAAGTAAAATAACTTATCTCACAGGGAATATGAAGTAGTCTTAGACCATAAGGGAACTATCTAGTAAGTATGTAGTTTCACCATTCCCTGGCCTCTAGAATTTTAAATAGTCAACTGAGATTCCAGTTCCAGCTAACTGTTGCATTTTCAGAGGTTAGGCTTTCTGTACAAGGTCACTGAGAGTAGGAGGGAGTAATTGCTCAGTTGTGTTCCTTGTAAGATGTAAAGTGTTTTTTAAGAAAACATTAGTGGCAAGGAGTTAGTTTAATACATCTATTGAGAGAAAGAATAGGAGCATAAACTGGAGCATCTCATTTAGATATATTTCTAGTCCTGGCTCCATCCATCAACAGCTGACTCCAAACTCTTCAAGCCAGTGGATGCCTATTCAGTATAGAAGCAGAACTGTTACTCCTGAATACATAGCAAGGTTCAAATACACTCTAGAATGTAAAGTCTATTCCTGAGTCATTGGAGAGATGGAGGTTCTTAAACATCTAAACATTTATTGAGGATGTATTGTGTTCCTACTAAGTGCTTATTACTGGGGCTGCAAAGCTGGGCAAGCTATAACTTTGCCTTTGACTTGTCAAGGAACTCAGAGACCAGCACCAGAGCCAGGCATATGAATGGATGATTGCCAGTAGTCTGGAAAGGGCTGTAGTGCAGACCTGTACAAAGTACAGGGGGAGCAGAGTAATGGGGAGCAGAGCAGAGAACATCCACCTTGTTTTTCTGGCCGCTGCTCAGACAGTAGCCTGTCTGGATTCTGCTGGCCACTGCCTTCAGGAACAGCATTACTGTACTCTTGTTGGAAATGCTGAGGTGAGGGTAAGGAAATGATTGCTAATCAGTATGTTAGGAATGATAATTTATTAATGTGAGGTTCCTGAGCATGGTTTTTACAAGCATCTTAGCCAGGTGATGGAAAATGGGAGAAACAGCTTTTCATCTAATAGATACTAAAAGTACTGAGCTCACGTGGATGTTCAGGAAATTAAGACATCATTAATTGATGCCAGAGAGCAAAGCAAGTTGAGTACCTGCCTGTGTTTTTGTCTTGCTGTCCTTGTCATTTATTTGAAATCACATGACTGAAAGAGTTTTAAAAGCATTTAAAAAGTGATGATGCCACACAGCCTTTTCCTGCCTTTTATCCTCAGTACATTCAGTACATTTGTCAAGCTTGGAATATAATTCATTCATTTATAATTTCACTTTAACCGTAATATATTTAAAAGTTTTGTCAGTCAAGATGCTTGTTATATACAGCTATGAAAAGATAAGAGTAAGTATTCTTTTCTAAGTTGAATTCCTCATACCTCTGAAAAATATCGCACATGGAGTAAAACTTAGGTTTTGGATGTCTGTTGTTTGTGTTTATTGGATTTGAGAATATCACTGTCCTTGGGCCCTTGGAACAGGGAATATCATTTATTTGAATTATTCTTCACGTACTTGCTTTTCCTCACTGAGGTTGTTCTATATTAGTAGAATCATGGGCCCTCGTAGACTTGGATAGATATTAGCACATTAAGTGCCTGGGTAATTTTTTGTTTAGTACTGAATTAGATTTTGAATTTGTGCTTAAATAAATGAAGTGATCCCAAAGCTGGGCACTTGTCACTTCTAGGAAAAGCTTTTGAATAAAGTCAAAGAGTTAAAGGAATCCTCCCAAAAGTTACCTGGGCTTATCCTTGTGATACAGAGCATACATTTAACAAAAGCCTTAATCAGTTCGTAATCTTTTAACTCCTATAAAATTTAACTATTCAGATTTTGAACCAACTTCTTCCTTTCTTTTGTTGTTTTATATGCTATCTATTGATTTCATCATTCATTTGTCATATCCCAAGTGTGGAAAGATAGAGGTTTTTAAATAACCGTGTCATCTTGTAGTAAGTGCTGTAATATGATCTAAATAAAGTGCTGTGACGTGGTATGTGGTGGATGTTAATGTTGCGTGCTAGAGGTGAAACGCTGGTGTAGCACGCAGCTCGGAGGAGGTGGAGGTACCACCCAGCTATTCTTTAGTGGATTGGATTCCAGTGAGGTGGAGGACACATCAGGCTGAAGGATTGATGAGTAAAGGGAGATTGCTGAGTGAGAGAAGTTAAGATAGAGAAAGGTGAAGAGGCTTTGACTGCTTTGTCAAGGAATTTGGACTTTATTTATTTGGCAGACAGAATCATTGAAATCCTTGAGCAGAGTGAAAGTCAAGGCTCTGCTGTGATAAAGTACTCTGTTGACTCTCGAAAGGATGGATTAAGAGGAAAGAAACTAAAATGTAGAAATAATGATCAAGAGGAATTAAAACACACTGGGCAAGAAATAATGAGGGGCTGAGCTAGAGAACTGACATAGGTGTAGCAAGTGTAGGTTCAAATGTGGGAGGCACTTTGGAGTAAAATCTAAGGTCCTGGTGACCCTTCAGAGATAGAGGATGAAAGAGAAGTTGAAGTGAAAGTGACTCTTGAGGTTTTCAGCTTAGTTGACTCTAAAGGCAGTGATGGTCTTTATTAACATAGGAAGAAAAAGAGGAAGCTTGAGAGTTGGTGCATGGTAAGTTTGTTTTTGGCCGTGTTGAGTGTGACATGCCAGAGTGAAATCCATTTTGAAGTCAGAAAATTGAATGTGCAGTTAAAGAGAGAAGTTGAAGTTGGAGACATATGTTCGGTAGATATGTCATGGAGGCAGCATTTCAAGCTATGGCCAGCAAGAGATTTGGAAGGCAGAATAGAAGGTGGGAGCTGGAGATAAAATGAGAGATTGGAACTTTGGGCTGTGTTGGGGTGTGTATCTATAATTAGATGGCAGTGAAGGGAAGAGAATCCTGCAAAGGACAGATGAGACAGATAAAAAAGAATCAGAGCCGGATTGATTTCCTGGGTAGAGATAGCTTTACTAAGGAGATAGTTTCAAATTCTGAGAAAACGAAGATCAAGTTCAAGTGGAGAAACCAAGCAGGATGAAAGTTTGAGAAGTCATTGAGTGTCTTGAGTAGAGGCTGTTGTTGATCTTTCAGAGTAGTTTTGCTTATGTAGTGGGGCTAGATTAAAACAAGTATGTGGATTATTTTAAAAAATTGTTCTAGAACTGGGACAACTAGTGAAAAGAAAGTTCTGATGGACAGCTTGAGGGTTTGAGCAGAGCATAAGTTTATGTGTGTTGGGTGTGCTGTTGGAGAAGTTTGTGGTTTGAGGGGAAGGAATGTAGGTAGGGAGTAATTTACGATGTAAGGCAAGAAGAAATAATTGATAAAGTGGCATCCCCTAATGTGGAAGGGAAAGGCTGAGGACAAGTAGAAGGGTAGTCCTTGTTAGATAACTGTAAATTCCACTTGCAGAAGAGGAGAATAAGGAAATACACAGAGCAGTTTTGAGGGAACTTGTAAATTTAATGTTAGATTGTCAGGAAGTGATTTGACATGTAACACTTGTAATGTTTAAAATAATGTTTTAAAATTGTGTGTTGTAGAATAAGCAATATATATTTTAACAGGTTTTCTAGCAGTTAAGTACATAATTAAGTAACAAATTGAAATGGAAATCAGTTCTGAACCTTTACATTAAGATCATCTTAAAAACATACTGTGACTTAAATGGTGCTGCAGTGCTATTTTTATCTACTCTGCTTGGGCATTTATTTAAGGTGTTTTTTTTTTAATGCATTTGTGAGATGCTGACTTTTTCCTAGTAATTAAAGAAGCATTTTGAAAATATCCAACTAAATTTTTAGCTCTTTCACATGTTAATATTTAAATAATTAAGCTCACACTGTTTTCCATTAGGGATCCCAAAAATAGTTCTTAAATATTCTACTATTTAAAAAATTCCAGATCAGCTGAGTACCAGTGTACTGACTGCACGTCAGGAGTAAGGATCTGGACTTATTAGCCTTATTTGCTGCTTTTCTACACAAAACAGGAGACTTTTTAAGGGTTTCAGGTAGTATGATGAACTTTAGGAACTAAATGAAAGAACTTTTCATGATCCCCAGCAAGGAGGTCAGTGCCTTGGCCTAATTCTTGTACTTTTGCAAAACCTGCAGGTATTTTGCCGTGTTGTGGTATAAAGTGGAAGGAGAAGAAATCCTAAAAAGTTGTCAGTGCCCACTGTGTGCAGAGCACTCCACTTCTAAGAGTTGTAACATCCTAAGGGGTTTCCAGAAGAAAGTGGTCCAAGGTTGTAAAGCTAGTTAATGACAGGGAAAGATCCCAAGATTGACTGATTCTCAAGCCTGTGTTCTTAGTATGCAGATTCAAGCACACTGCTTCAGGGAGTTATATGATTCTTCCTCTTTCCATGAGAAGTAAATCAAAATGATCTTTACCCCGTATGTTTGAAATGATCAAGCCCTTCTCCAAACTTTGTCCTCATTTGTAGACAGGTTTATTCAATATAGAGATACACATATATACTATTTGTGATATTACTTCTGAGAAGTTCCTCCTTACTTTGCTCCTTTCCTCCTTTTCTTCCCCCTTTCCTCCATCAAATATTTGTGAGATTCTACATTAGGTGATAGAGATAGACCAGTCAGAGGGAGATGCTCTCTACCCCGAAGGAAGTTCCACTCTCATTTGGAAGAAAGGTGGTGAACAAATGAATACACAGTTGACAGCTTAATTACAACTTTCCAATTATTGAATGATGTGTTTTATATGTCTTCTAAAGAAACCTTGAAAACCATAGAAGAATTGATAGTTTCCCCCCAATCGTACTATGATTAATTTCTAGACTCATAACCAATTATATGCTAACCTTCTTGTTTTGCCCAGTTAATATTCTGTGTAGAAAGAGTTCTATATTATTTTAATGTTTTTTTTAACATTTTCTGCTGTACACATTTTTATACTTTTGTATACTTAAAAGTGATTGATTTGTTGAACTAAGATGAAGAGAACCCAAAGAACTCATAGATACTTTTTATCTTAACGATGTACTTGTAAGTAACTGCAGTAAGGAATCTCTTACAACAGTACCTGAGGAGCACAGACAAGGGATTCTTTCAGGCTTCCTACAGTGTCTTTAAGAAATAGGATATTTCACTTTGCAGGTACAGTTCTTGATTTAATATAACTGAATGCTCCGTGAAGTGAGGTGTGTTTTATAATGAAAGTCGGCTTCGGTATAGGCACAATTCCTTACTGTTGAAGTTTCCATTTGCTTCAGTGGAATTTCTTTTGTAGGTTTCAGAGGCTGGTTTGAACCTTGTTTGCAGGAAATATGTTAGCTGACCTAATACCTCTTTGTTACCTTTTGGCTGGAAATTTTAATTAAAGCAGAGTCAGGAAACTTTACCTGCAAGAGTGTTCCAAGAATAATGAATGGCTTTGAAAATCCTTATAGCCCTAGTAAATCCTGTGTTTATATTTGTGCCTTTGCTTTGATACTGTTGAATATATATTTTAGGTATGTGAATACATATTCATATATTTATTGAAATACACACAGTATGTATATTATATATAAAGTATGTATTTTTATGTATGTGAGTCAATGCATAGATAGGCATATACAGAGAGGTCTACTTAAAAATCTTTGAATACATTTCAAGAAATATATCGGGCAATAGTATACTGTTCTGGAGAGAGTTCCTGACTCTTAGATCCAAACACTAGAATTCTGAGCAGTAAACTCAGCTAGGATCCGTGTCTTTGTTTTAGCATTGTCATGTCACAAAGAGGGAGTTGCTCTTGGTGATCTCCAAGGTCCTTTTTAACTCTAAAATCCTATGAGTCAATGACTTTAATGAAATTTTTAGCCCAATTCCAATGCTAAATATTTTGCCTTTCAGTTCAAAAGCAAAGAGTAACATTGCTAATGAACCAGTCCTTTTATGTGGCAGTTGGTGCCCTAAAAAGTTCATCATTGTATAGTGTGAGAGTAGATTTGTTCTTTGTGAAAGCTCTGCTGTGCTGGGACCCACTTTCATTCTAGGGAGCGACTCTGAGATCTCTAGAAGAGGTCTCAGTCATTTGAATCTGAACTTGAACCTTGCGGTGAGCTTGAGTTTTCTCCTTAGAATACTGTCTGTAGAAAAGCAATTTTTCTTTCCCTGGCGTTCACAGTTCCTTGCACATAGCAGGCACTCAATAAATATTTATTGGATTGAATTGAATCTGACCTGCTTAGAAGTCATCGTCCTGGTGTAGGGTTATTCATTTTCGGCAGGAGCTGTCATCAATCACAGAGTTTAATACTAATCCAGCTGATGAACTGCACATTCAGCGGCATATAGCAGTAGTTCAGCATTTTAGGTTGCACTTTCCCAAGTGCAAATTTAGAAAACCCCGTGGCCTATCCAGGGCCTTGACAGACTGACTCTAGCCTGTTTCGAATCTGCTCGTACCACTCACCTCTGGGCTGCCCATGCCCCGACCTTTTAGAATGACTGCGCTGACTCCTCTTCACACAACTCAGCTCTCTGGGGCCTCTGAAGCCTTTGCACAAGCCTTTGCCTGGAATATTCCTTTTGCAAACTTAAGTACAACTTTCGTGGCTCTCCCACAGAGATGTGTCTGCGTCACTCCTCCTCCGGCACTTTGTACGCTCCTCCATTACAGCTAAGACTCTCCTGTACTTCTGGTCTAAGCCTCCAGTCTTTTTCACTAGAACACTCCTTGAGGACAGGTCTGTGATTTATTCCTTGCTGTATTCCCCACGGGCCGGAAACAGTGCCTGACACACAAATGTTTGTAGAATTAACGAATGGGTCCTGAAGTTCATGTAAATTTGCAAATGGAATAAAATAAAAATGTAAATGAGTTTGACCAGGGATCATTAATTAGATGCCTAATTCTAATTGAATTATGATATAGTTAGAAGGAAGATCAGCTCAAGATTCATAAGATGCAGGCTCTGGTGTTGGATTAATGATTTTTTAATAGTCCCTTAATCTTTGTAGTTCTTAGTTGCTTTATCTGAAAATGAATAGATTGGACAGAATCTTTACTCAGATCCCTTAGAGCAAGAATTACATTGCTCCTAAGTTAATTACAGAGAACTAGGTCTCTTCTGCCAGACTGCTTGAGGCAGGAAGTATGCTCTAGTCATCTATAATTTCCTGGCACTAAGCTCAGTACCTGGTGTATAGTAGTTATTCAGACAATTTCACTGAATAAAGCAATAAATTCTCTGATAGAATTACAATTTCAATGAAGCAAATGAGAAAAAGGTCAGGTAGAGAATAGTAAATTACAAATCTGTAACATTTAAAAGAATCTCTTAAAGAACAGTACTTTGGAATGTCTGAAAAAAATACCTGAGAGAAATTTTTCATTTATCTATTAAAAAATTTTACCAGTTGGAGGAAATGAATTTAAAACTGCCTAGACCCCTAACTACAAGTTAATAATTTATCAATCTGTGACATGTTGTACCGAATTTTATGTTGCTGAAATTAAAAGGCTTGCTGTGGAATGTTAGTGGTGATATTTTTGAAATTTGTGTATATTTGTGATACTATCTTTTAGTTTTAAGAATTGAAAAAAATGTATCTTGTTTCAACCAGGATTTGTTAAATCATTGAGGTATTTGGGACTTTATCAGCCTTTGGGGGAGAATGAGCTTCTCTGATTATATCCAAGTGTCACAAAAATAAAAAGAGGGCAAAAAGATTAATTAGCCCTTTTAACTATACTTTTGTAAAGATCTGGCATTATTTAATAAATGAGGTACTCTCTTACCATTTCCAAGAATTTCTTTAGATCAAAATGATACTCTTATATTCTTACAAAGGTATACGCCTATACCTTTGGGTTATTGATTTGAATACTATTATGTGTACCTTTGGGTTGTTGATGTGAATACTATTGATTATGTATAGTTCAGTCATGAAAATAAGGAAGTAATATCATATTTATGTGTAAAAATGAATATAAAGAATTTTAGAATAAGTCAACCAGATCATCTACACGTGCACTTGTTAGTTCTGTACTGTATGCTAGACAGGTCTGTTTTGGGCACTGTATACAAAGAGGAAGGAGATAGAATGCCTTGGTTAATGTGGCAAACAGTTCTCTTAAATTAGGGGCTGATGCTTGATAGTTTGAGCCAAACTTTTCTCCCCACAAAAGATGACAGAATTATTTCTTAAAGAAAGCAAATTTAAGAGTACCTTTTCCATTTGTTGTTTCCTTGATTTATTGCGTTTGTGGTTCTTGAAATTATTATCATTCAGCTCTTTCATTTGGCCCAGGCATTTTTATGAGTGCCCCTAAATGAATGCCTGTTTTGTAGAACCTGAAGTTTGGAGTGGTCCTTTCAAAGAACAAAAGTGCAGATCCAAAATTGGGTATGAAAGTGATTTTTTTGAGAGCTATAAAAAAGTCACAGCAAGTTATAAATTTTAAAAAATGGATAAGTCCACAGAGAAATAATCAGAGAAATAATCTAGTCTCTGTACACTTTATACCTTGATTCTCTTCCCCTGCCCACATACACCTCCAGTCCTGGGGACCACGGGACCCAATCAGATTGCCAAGTTTGAACAGGACCTTCCTGCTCTGATGCTGGTGTAGTTAGCACTGCGGACACTTGAAATATTCCTGAAGCCATTCTTTCATCACAGCTGCTGACAGTAATGTAATTAGTTCTAGGAGTGACCTTGTACCTCACTTAAATCTTCCACTAAAGCCAAACTAAGGATATCTTCAACTCAAACTCCCATTAGCCAGATTCCAAAAGTGTCCCTGGCTACTTCAGTGCCACCCTACAGCAGGCTAAGTTTGACAGAAGGAAAGTCACTCTTGAAAAAAGGGCAGAAATCTTAACCAGTTGTGTTGAAAATATCTTACTCTTGAAAACTCACACACAAAAAAACTTACGACGAAAGCTTTAGCAGAGGGGCTAGCTTCTCAGTAGATCTGCCTTTATGTGTACATTTTGCCTTTTTTTAAGAGTGCACACTGTACATACACTGTGTACACACTTGTGCAATTCCCAGTTACACACTTGTGCAATTCCCAGTTATTTCATAGAAAAAAATTGTTTAATTGGATGATTCTTTATGCTCTAGTTTGAAGGGTAACTTGGTTCTGACGAAGTCACACGAGCTTGTAGAGGTGAATGCAGTGGCAGTATCACTACAGTCTTCTTGCTGGCAGAGGGTGTTTTCAGTTCTGCAGGCAGCCCTGAACGCCCCAGTGCCCGGGCCGCACCTGATGGAATGACTGAGCCGTCACGTAGCATGTGTTGTCAGGCCTGGGTTACAATGTGAAGAGGTGGAAAAGACTCGTTCTGACCTCACCCCCATTGACTACTTAAGGATTCAGTTATTAAAATTGCTCCTCTTTGTTTTAGTCTCCCAGGGTTCAGGAACAGTACACCAAAAAATAAGTTAAAATCCCTGAAAGAGCTATAGCTGGAAAATGGTATCTGAATGTGAGGTGTTAAGCTGGGCCGGCAGACGAGGCCCATTCCCTCATTTTTGTTTTAAACAGAGACTGTTAGTGGTTGACAGAAATTTCCACACTGAAGTTCTGTTAAGCTGCGAACACTGGGATGCTGGAGACAAGAGAATGAAAACTTTCAGGGTTGAAAGTAAAGGTCCAACAGAGGAAAAACATATGGGAGGAGAAGAAAACAATTTAATTGTGTTAAAACAGATGAGAATGTAGATTCTTTGTAGATAGGTAATAGTAACTTTAAGATCAAAATTTATATGATGGAAAACAAGGAAGTAGTACATTGTTTGATAAGTTTCTCAGTTTTTCTGTAAAACAAAGTGTTGCAGTTCATATGAAAATGTTTCATTTTTTGTCTTTTTTTTTTTTTTTTTTTAGGTCAGACTGTGCCAAAATCCCAAACTTCAGTTGAAGAATAGCCCACCATACATACTTGATATTTTACCTGATACATATCAGCATTTGAGACTTATATTGAGTAAATATGATGACAACCAGAAACTTGCCCAGCTCAGTGAGAATGAATATTTTAAAATCTACATTGACAGTCTAATGAAGAAGTCAAAAAGGGCAATAAGACTCTTTAAAGAAGGCAAGGAGAGGATGTATGAAGAGCAGTCGCAGGACAGGTAAGAATATTTCAGATTCCATTTTTCTCAGTGTTAGGGTTGCTTATGCTGCTTTTTGTTTCACAGTTAGAATAGTGTCATCATGTACTTGTTTTGAGAGAAGTATCCTTGCGTTTGTGTATTCGCTTTTCACATTGTTTAAACATTGTAGTTTTACACAAATTTATTTGTGTTAATAGCTAATTCATGAGACAGTGGTCTTATTTTTTTGGAGCAGTTTGATTTTGCAGAAAAATGACTCAAAGTAAAGTTCCCATGTACTCCCTCCCCCATATGCGTTTTTCCTGTTACTAACATCTTGCATAGTGTGGTACATTTATTTGTCACAGTGATGAACCAGTATTGATGCAGTATTATTAACTAAAGTTCATAGTTTATATTAAGTTTCATGCTTTGTATTGCACAGTTTGATGAGTTTTGAAAAATGTATAATAATGTCCTGTACTTCCCATTACTGTATCCCATAGAGTAGTTTCACTGCGCTAAAGATGCCCTGTGCTGCCCCTGTTCATTTCCTCCTCGCCCTCCTGCCTCCCCTGTACACCTTCGGAACCCCTGGCAAAGGCTCATCTTTTTACTCTCTCTCTAGTTTTGCTTTCTTCAGAATGTCATGTAGTTAAAACCATATAATATGTAACATTTTCAGATTGGCTTCTTTAACTTAACAGTATGCATTTAAGGTCATTCCATGTCCTTTCATAGCTTGATAGCTGATTTCTTTTTATTGCTGTATAATTCTCCATGACATGGGTGTAGCACAGTTAGTTTATCCATTCACCTATTGAAGGACATCTTGGTTGCTTCCAATTTTTGGCAGCTATGTATAAAGCTGCTATAAATATTCGTATGCAGGATTTTGTGTGGACATAAGCTTTCAGCTCATTTGAGCAAATACCTAAGAGCATGATTGCTTGGTATTAGGGTAAGCCTTCATTTAGCTTTGTAAGAAACTCCCGAACTGTCTTCCAGAGTGACTGTGCCATTTTGCATTCCCGCCAGCAGTAAATGAGAGTTCCTGTTGCTCCACATCTACCAGCATTTGGTATTGGACAGCATCTTCAAGACACAGTCTTGACTGGATGTGTGGTGTGGCAGGTGTGGGTGAAAGATGTAACTTCAATTCCTGTGCTTTGACTATTAAGTACTGGACTGGCGTGGCGATGACTGAAGTGATATCAACTGAATCCACATTTTAAAGCGAGGATTCTTGACTTCATTAAAGTCTATTTGGCTATTTCAATGTTAAATTTTATGATCTATCTTAAACTTAAATAAAGAAGATAATAGAGTTTTCCACTTCTGGGATATTTTAATTATATCTGAAATAATTCACTGATAGTGATAGTCTATTGAAATTTCCAGATTGGAAAACAAATATTAATTAAAATATATAATGTCTTAACATAGTTGAGTTGAATTTTAGTTTAAGACACTTAACCTCTCTAGATTTTAGTTTCCTTAGATATGGGAAAACGTCTTAAGAAATCTCTAATGTTTCTTTCAAGTCAGAAAAACTAGCCTCATTTAGTCTAATGAAACATAGGATTATATGACAGAAAATTCAGTTACCTAGGGGTGTAGACTCTGAAGTTGTCTGTAAATACCAGCCAAACAAATACCCAGAGTGAGTAAAACCATCAAATTCAAACATAGAAAAACTCTCTGCCAAATGTAAAATGACATAAATGTTTACTTATTTATAATTTACTCTCTAAATTAGTGATGAATCCTAACGTACTCGTAGGAGTCTAGCCAATAGTGTAACTAGGCTCATCACATAATATTCCTGGACCACAGTTTATACATCTTGTGGGTGGCAAATCTTCTAGTTAGTCGCCTTTTAGCTTCAAAGCTCTAAGATTCTCTCCAGGACTATTAATGGGCATTTGAATTGCCAGCGGGTGCCAGAAGTAAGGAAGAGAAATATGATTGTTTGCTCTTGTAGACTTTTCAAGAAGGGTCAAGGTTGTGGGAAGCCAAATGTTTATATTTAAATCTGTATTTTTACTTTGTAGTTTTACCAGTGATCTAATAAAACTCAGTTGATTTAGAAATTATCTTTGCACTTCTTCAAACTTGGTAGCCCTGAAATTTTTCTTGATCCAGCAACGTAATCCACTAAATTTTACTTTTTAGGGAATCAGGGCAGTGAGAAGGTGCTTAACTTCTAGGACTAGGAATTTGAGTGAATACAGTGTTTTAACTGGATGTAGTAATACATGATGTGGTAAACTTGTACCCAACTTTTACGTCTTTTTTTTATAAACTTGAAACATTTTCTAACTCAGCAGATGTCTTATAACTACCACTTCATTTATAAATTGATTTTTTTTTTTTTTGGCTTTTTATGTGGGGATTTACCAGGGGGAAATTTTATAAACATTGGTTGATCGTGTGTTGAGTCCCATAGGTGACGGTAGATTGCATAGTGCTAACTGAGTGCGTTGAGGCAACTTTGTAAATTCTGTGTTTTAAGCATCCAAGTAAATTTTGTCACTGTCTTAAATTCAACCCTAAGACAAAGTTTATTTAATCCTGTGCTGGTGTAGCATGTTCCTAATTGGATTTTTCTGTCATCATGTTCCATTTTCTGACAGTGTTCAGTGGCCACTATGTTTATGCAAAACTTACACTTAATAAGTGTCTGACCATAATTCATAATAATGTGCCATTCTTACTATACCAGAACAGGACATAGATTTTTGATTTGTGTCTCTTTTCGTAGTAATATACTTTTAAGGGTTCACTTCTGTGTTCCCTTAGTACTCCAGATGCAAACTGAGACTAAAACTTGCTGTTTTACAGGGAGCTTGGAGGCATTTTGTTCTATAGAATATGAAAGAAGCTTCTTAGAACATTCTCATGGTTGTTAGGCAATAGAGTGTTCTTTCTACTTAGTAGAATGACTCTAATGTGTATGACACACTGATTATTGGGATTAATAAAAATTCTCTGAACAATCCTTTTTTAAAATTCTATAAATAATGTCACTAGGGACATTAGTATTTTTAAGCTAAAAATGAAGGACAGTAATAGTAGAAATAGTAATTTGGAATTCATTAACTAAACCAGTACATCCTTGAGTGATTTGTATTTTATTGAAGAAAATTTTGCTGGACGAATGAATGAATCAAAATGTTTGTTTTAATGTTCCTGTTGTATGGAAAGTAAACTTCTTTGTGGGTGTGTTTGAAACGTAAGGGCAAATGGGAAAAAAAAATCAGGCATCAATTTGAACTAGCTGTGTTTTAATTGATTGCTAAAATGAGTAGCCTAAAGTTTTAAAGCAATTTCATGTAAATGTGATAAATATGATACAAATAGAAAAATAAATAGGTATAGCAAATGGCACATAAGGTATTCCCTGCATAGAGGGTGAGAGGTAGAAATTGTAGTTAGATAAATTTATTTGCTACTGAAATAGATATTAAGGGCACACTGTTCAAGCCTCTTGCTTTGAGAATAGGTTGAACAATGATCTCTGGTAGAGGCGGGCTGCATGACCTGCTTGACTTTTACAGTGAGCCTCTTCATTCTCTAGTATTGCTTTTTCCAAGCCCCCCATCTCTCTCCCAAACAGTTGAAGCTCACTGCGTTGGTGCTTGTCCAGTGTTTAAACCATTCTGAGCTGTTAATTTTTGGAAAGAGTAACTCAGTGATTTCTAGCGCACATAATGGTTTCGAGTGCATGCATGGAGTGGGGGTGAGGAATCATGTAGAGAAGGGACAATTTATAGTTTCAAGCACAGAGAGGAGGAGAAACTTTATAATATAACTGCTTAAAGTTTAAGAGCAAAAGTCAAAATGGTGTGAAGGTAGTTGCAGCTGACAAGTGTGAAAATGACAGGAGATTCTTTTCTTCAGCGATGTGACTGGCAGTTTCATCAGTTGACCATTTTAATAGAAAAATTTACTCTTTCATGTAAAAAGTTATGTATTAATCACCTGCTCTGCAGCATCTTGTGTCGGACACTGTGTTTTTGTAGAACACCCGGAGGTGATAGCCTCACGATAATCAGATTTTCCGTATTTTAGAACTGCTTCAGTGAACCAGAGTGCTACAACCCATTTTTCCTTCCCACACTCTGGTTTTCAGCCACTGAAACAAAACCAAAAGTCAACTGAGGTGGAAACATAGCTCTGTGTTCGATAACCTATCTGTGAAGAAAATAAAAGCTTTTAAAAAATTCATGCCAAAGAGTAATACATAGATGTTGTCTTACTGTTAATAACATTTGAAAGCCCCTGGACCATTTGTTATGCACATGTGTTGTAGGAAACAAATCATGGTTTGCATAGCTTGTGTAATAATACTCATTCCAAGTAAGATTTTTAAAAAAGTATTTTAACATTAGAAAATTAGTCCCAGAAGGTGCTGGCCTTTATTTAAAATCTTCAGGAACATCAGGCAAAGTATCTTTTTCTCTATTGACCATTTGGTTGGAAAAATTAAAATACATAACTAGCTATGTTAATAAAGTGTCTTTCCGCCTAAAGGACTACAAATCACTGTGCTTGCTCTGTACACCTGTGTTGTAATTCACAAGGTAGTGTACTAAGAGCATTTTGGAACTGACGCACTGAAGATAAGTGGTCAAGTTAAAAGTTGAATCAAAACAACGTCAGTTATAACAATAATAGCAATAAGAGCAACAACAAAACACAAAGCTGCACACAAACCTGCTTGCTTTCCTCATTCCACTGTATGACAACATTGCTTTGGCCAAAGAATAATGGGGTCTTAATTGAAATGTTTAAATTGGTACAAACCAAATACATGTTGATTGCATGGTCTTTGAAGCAGGTTTGAAATTCCTCATGGGTGTTCAGTTTAACCCTACAGAGGGAGTAACCTGTTTGCACAATGTGGGCTCCATGTAATAGTTCTACTTATTACTGGACCTCACGGTGAATAGCCTTGTTTATGATCCCACATGAAGTTCCACATCTTCTTCTAGGCAGCCCTGAACATTGTGAGCAGGACACAGGGACAGAGTGCTGTGGAACTGAGTGCAGGAGTCTGGTGGTCTGATGCTCTTTCTACTCCAAGTGTTCTTTGTAACCTTGGTTGCTTTCCTGACTCCAATTTGTGTTTTTAGTCTTTAAATTACTTTCTGGATATTCACAGTATTTGCCGGCTCAGACATTTCAGCATCAGAAAATGAAGATGTAGTTTGTTTCAGACTAAATGTTACTGTTGCTCCATCAGTCTAGTAAATAATTTTTCAAATCCAGTAGTAGTTTCTAGTAAAAACACTGTTTTTGTTATTAAAGTAATCATTTGCTGGAGAATTAATCTTAAGGAAGTTATGTCTTTTATAAATGTTTTGCATAGTCCTGAATGTATTCCATTTGTTTTTGAAATATTGTTTAATGATGCATGAGAGGGAATGGTTTATACTCTCTGAAAAATAATTTTATATTTTAAAAATTAGCCTAATTTTTTCTGTTTCTCTTTTTATTTAACTAATGGTGAAAGTTGCAGTTCTTTCGCATTTCATGAGGACAAGGGACAAGTTGCAAGTAGAGAAGTATGATTTCTAAATAAATCAAAATAGGTCACTGATAGATTTTTGAACACAAGTATTTTTTGAACACAAGTATTTTAATATAAACACAGTTGCTACTTAATTGTTTCTATATTTATCTGCATTCTAGGCATTTTTCCTTTTCCATGGAAGAACAAAGGAAGTAAAGATTAATTTTTGATATTTTTAAATGATAATATGTAATTTGGATTCAGAGGACAAACAATAATCAATCCTTTTAAATGGAAATGTGTCTGCCAAGTAGGAAATGGAATTTTCTCTAGAAAAAGTGAACATCTTCCTGAGATTAACTTATAAATGAATTAAAAACTTCATTTAGTCTTGATAAGAATGCTTTCATTCATATTTCAAGAATCAGGGAGATGTGAATATACTTTTCTAAAGTTTGGAAATGAAGGGGCTTATTTCTTTATGAAAGTGGAGGCCACAAGAAAGTTATTGAGACAACTGCTTTCAAAGTTAAACAAAGAGAGTCTGTTAGAGTGGGCAGGTGAGAGCTTGCAGAATCTTTCGCTGTTAAGGACTTTATGGCTAACTACATCCATGCGGCTTGGCTTTGCTAACTGAATGCAGAATAATTTACTTGTTGATTTTCATGTAAGTGAAAAGTGAAAGGGGTTTCTCCAGCAATTTTGTCTTTGGGATATATTTTCAAAATACAAAAGAAAACAAATTATTCTGATATTCAGGTATTCAAATTTAAAACTAAATCCACTGTCCACTGGTTTTAAATTTTAAGTCAAATATTTACATTTAATCCATTTACTTACTGTTTATTTTATTTACTTTTTTTTCCAGCCCTGTGTTAATACCAGTCTCTTACACCTGGTTTATTAGCTATTAACAAATTTTATTGCAATTTATTTAAATTCCTTCCAAGTCAAAATATATATATTATGCACACATGATATTTTGATATTTAAATTGGAGAATTTTTTTCCCCTGCAGTTGAGAGTTGATTAAACGTTTATAAATTTCTGAGTGATAACCACTGTATCATAAGACAGTAAGCCAACTCACAGGACTCAAGTGAACTTGACTTTATGCTTGAATACCTTTTCTGTTTTTCAGTCTTAAGACAGCTTATTAAAATTGATGTTTTTCCTTTCAGTAAATATCTGGTGACATTCAAATTTGATAATTAAAATCCAGAAGCACTCAAGAAAGAGTGCCTGTTTTTAGTTTCATAATAACAATACTCCCACAAAGAAGGTTGATGAATGATGTCTTTCAAGTGGCAGATTTGTTATTTAGTTAAAGAGAGCTTCATTGGCAGTTTTTTATAAAACTAAACTGAAGTCTATTTATAAAACAGACAAGCTGCACTGATAATTCTATAGCCTGAGGAATACTTGGAAATCTAGCCCAAGAAGCATCTTTTTTTTTTTCAGTGACTTAACATAGAAGTAGAGTTGCTGGGAATCGAGACAGATTAACATCCAGCACTAACGGGGTAGGTAGGTCATAAAATAGTACTCATGTCTGATTGTTTTGAAATAAAATGCTTCAGGAATATTCCATTTTCTAAACCCATTTTTAATATTAATCTTTTGTCTTTAAGCTCATTATTGTTAGAGCATGAGTTCTTGTTGGAGTTTGTATTTATACGTCAATTGTTTATAGATGTGTTAATTATAACAGGATATACATGTAAGGTCATTATAGAAAGTACCCATTTATAGATTTAAATAGTAAGGAGAGAGGCTGCCTGTCTTATTTGATAGAAGCACTGAGGGACAGATTAAACTGAAAGATAATTTAGATTTATTACTTTTTTTTAATTGAGGTATAGTCAATTTACAATGCTGTGTTAATTTCTAGTGTACTGCACAGTGAATCAGTTATAAATACATATATTCCTTCTCAAATTCTTTGTCATTATAGGCCATTACAAGGTATTGAATATAGTTCCCTACGCTATACAGTAGGACCTTGTTGTTTATCTATTTTATGTATAGATAGTATCCAAAAATCCCAAACTCCCAATTTATCCTTGCCTACCCTCTTCCCCCACCCCATAACCATAAGTTTGTTTCCTGTGTTTTTGAGTCTGTTTCTGTAAATAGCATATGATATCACTTATAATAATCTGAAAAAAAGTACACAAAAAAGGATTTATTTACGTAACAGAGACAGACTTAGATTTATTACTGGAATGTATCATTTTGAGCATCTGATCATGTGATGTAATCACATGTAACCGTAGATGTGTGACTGCATTAGTTTCCTAGGACGTCCATAATAAATCACCACCATGAATGGCTTAAACAACAGTTTGTGTTGTCTTCAGCTGATTCCCTCACACTTCTGGAGCCCAGAAGTCTGAGATCAAGGTGTCAGCAGGGCCAGGCTCCCTCCATCCCTCTAGGGCAGGGTGCTTTCTGGACTCTTGCAGCTTCTGGTTGCCCCAGGCATTCCTTGGTCTGTGGCAGCAGAACTTCAGTCTCTGCCTCTGTCATCATGTGGTGTTCTCCTCTGTGTGTGTGTGTCCAGATTTCCCTCTTAGCAGAAGAGCACCAATCACACTGGATCAGGGCCTAGCCTAATGACCCTGTCTTACCTTTGTTACTTCTACCCTGTTTCCAGATAAGTTCACGTTTACGAATAGGGCCGAGGTTAGGATTTCAACATATCCTTTTAGGGGTCACAGTTCACCCGTAATAGTGACCAAATAGGGCAGTGTAAAATTTATACTAAGGAGGGGGAGGAAAATTGGAAGTCAGAGTGTGTGTCATGAAAGTGTGAAAAACATTGCTTAGTACAAGATAATGCCAAACAAATTACTTAAAATTATTTTTTAGGGGTCTGTAGCTCAATTTTTGTAGTTTTTTTTTTCAGGTTTATAACAACACAGTGAATGAATGTATTGATTTTTTTAATGCAGATATTGAAAACCACGGTGTCAACTTTCATGAATAGTAAAATTTTCATATAAATTGAAATAAATGAATTTACAAGCACCTTGTTTTTAACATCCTTACTGATTTCAGTGTATAAAATGCTATCTCTTTAGAAATTATTAATGCTATGAATATGTATTTTAAATTTAAAGTTATAACATTAATACCTGTGATTATACCTTGATTGAGAATCCCTGCTTTATTCTTTTATTTTGTGATAAACTCTGGAGGATTAATTAAACTAGTTAATTATGACACATCATCATTAAGCCTGTCTACGAAGTTTTCAGTACTGCAGATTTTAAATAAGAGGTGGGAGGTGTTTTCCATGTTGGTGGCATAGATCAGGCTACACTTCACATCTACTTTGTGTCTTTAGTATTATGATATAAAGTATTAGAAGTTTGATTTCAAATTAAGATTTTAGAGAATCAATACAAAGATTTTAGAAAAACAAGAGTAAATTAATTCTAAAAATGGCTTGCTGAGTGGCTTAAACCAGGGGTCAGCAAACTGTACAGAGCTAGATAGTAAATATTTTAGACTTTGCCAGATGGTCTCTGGCAACTACTCAACTCTGCCATTGTCGCAGGAAAGCAGACATAGACAATATGTAAATGGACTGGAATGGCTGTGTTCTGATAAAACTTTATTTGGAAAAATACTGTGGTAGACTACATTTGGCCCATGGGCTGCAGTTTGCCAACTCATGGCTTAAAGTATTGATCTAAATTTTGCACAGTGAAATCTTCAAAGTGTTTTATCAACATAGGCTGAGTATATAAGTTACACCAATTAGTACTGTGTTTGGAGAAAAGTGAGAATACCCTTCCAAGAGCGGTTTGCGCACATGGGGATGGATACTCCTCAGCATTGCTGTCAGATGCCCGAGCTCTTTCTGGCTCTGTAATCTCCTTCCTGAGTGTTGGGTTTGTCCTCATCCTAGTCACCTCATGGTTGTGGGATTCCCGCTGCAGCTCCATATTTTTTTAAGGCTGCAAGACTCAGGAAAGAAGGGCAGCGCCACATACATACGCCTGTCCTCTCTCTATTGTTGATGAAAAAGCTGCCCCGAACCTTTCCACCAACTTGCTCCCTCCAACAGGTTTCTCTTGGTTCTGTTTAGGCTGAAAAATGGGATATCTAGATAGTAGTGAGAACATTGTGGTGTAAATTTTTTCTTGTTGGTTTTCTAGAGGGGAGAAGTATTTAAAATTAAAAGAAGGAACAAATTTACGAAGACAGCTTCATCTCAAATTCGTTATCCTTTGAAAGAAAACAATTCTGTTTTCTTCTTTCATTGAGTAATACCTCATACTCTTTTAAACTTTGACAACTGGAAACTTATGTTCAGACCCAAGTAATTGAAGGCAAATCATTAGTTTCAACAGGAAAGAAAGGTGGAAATTATGTTTTATAAGACTTGTATTATTATCTTTGTTATCAAACATACCTCAAAGGTGAGTGATAAGTTTTCCAGTTCCACTTTCTTTCTTGAGAAGTTCAGTGGAATGGAGATTACGTGACTTGACAGGAATTGAATATGTTCACGTGTGATGTATTTGTAAATGATGCCGCGTTACCAGTTGGCGTGTGGGAGCCTGTAGCTGTTAGCATCCTAAGGGTATCAGGGTTGTAAACCTTTTTTCAACTTTATTTCAGGAAGACTCGTTTGAACAATTAGCACTTTTTATACTTGTAAAAATGAGGTGTTTTCTCATCTTCATTCAGCCAGTATTGATATTATATGTCAAATAGTCAGGAAAAGGAACTTTTTTTTTTGCAAGACCTTTTATATTAGTTAAATTCCCGACTGTTAATTTAAAACTTCACATAGGAAGCTTGCCTTTTCTTTGTATTTATCACTGTGAGTGTGTATGTGTGGGACATGTTGCCTGTGACTTTTTAAACTTTTAGCTTCTCGAGATGAGCAAAGTTTTTTCCACTGAGGAAATAGGAACATTTACCTGAATATTTTTTTTCTGACATATGTTAATGAGAATAAAATGTTAACTCATTTTGCAGATACTGCAAACATTTCAGTTTTTATTTTAAAGGTTTTTTGGTGGGGTATATTGATTTTCTATGATTGTAACACGACATGTGGAACTGTCCAGTTCATTCTTTTCCAGAAAATTTTAGAAAACTTGAATTTGACTAAAGATCTCTATTCTGGTCAGCCAGCTCTCAATTATCTGCTTAAAGTAGGTTTGCATGAATTCAAGTCCTAAGAAACAGCAAAATCTCCTTACCAATTTTTCTGTGATTTTCTTTCCCTTGTATAATTCTAATTTTAGTCTGTTCTCCCGCCAGTTGGATATGTAAAAATTTTGTCTTTATAAAGCAATTGAAGTCTTGAAGTTGGTAATTTGTCATAATGCTTTTTTTCTACCTTATCAATATTTGGTAAACTACAGCCTGTGGGCCAGATCCAGTCTGTGCTTCTTTCTGTAAAGAAAACTTGAGTGGCACGTGGACATAGCCATTTTGTGGCTACAGTGACAGACATGAATAGTTGCCACAGAGACTGTACGGCCCACAACACTGAAAATATTTACTATCTGAGCCTTTATCGAAAAAGTTTACTGACCCCTGCGCTGTTGACCTAAGCATTTTCAACTTAAACATTTGTCTTCCTCTTGATTTTCTGTTCTGTTTCTGCTAGTGATACTTTATGAATTGCTGATCATTGTGATCTTCTAAGGACAATAACATGTTCATGGCAGGTGACTGAGAGCTAAAGCTTTATTAGACCCCCATTTTCTATCTAACGTCAGTATTCTGATGCATATCATTGTAAAGTGAGATAAATTTAAACTTTTTTGTATATATATATATATTTTTTTTAAACACAAGATGCACAAGGTATGTCATTAATGCCTTTGGCAGTCATCTGATCTAGGGGCTTCGGTACATAGACCACAGCCAGACGAGGCATTCTAATCCTCTAAAATGGTTAAGTACAGATCCCTGACTTCCTACAGTACTTCTGTCTTTATCAGATGGGATCTGGGTACCCACATTTTAGAAAACTGCCCTAGCTGTTTCTGATACCCTGCCTGCTCTTAAAAACCCCCGATCAAATCATCTCATTTTATGTACACAGTTACTTGGGACCATTGGGATGGCACAGCTGAGACTAGAATCCTGGGTCTGTTCAGAACTCTCTTCACTTTTCTAAGCTTCCTTTATCACCACTGTAGGTAGGTGACCACTTCCAGTGGGTAAGTCATTTTGAAGGATCCCCAGATGGATAAGTTTCTGAAAGGCCTTTGGAAGAATTTTGTTGGAAAAGGATTGAAATTCTTTTTTGTATTCATTTCAGATTGGCCTAATCTCTGACTCGGGAATTGACCTTTGCACAGCAGCCTCTCTGCCGTTTCCTCTTCACCTTCCCATGTCCCCCATTTATGCAGATCCTCTTTCTTGTCACTGATATGGCTGAAGCTCCCACTTTGCCCCCAGCCTCATCTTATTTCAGCATTTTCTGATCACTCCAGCCAAAGTATCTCTTCTTCCTCTGACATTTATCAAGACCTTTCATATGACCCTTAACTGTATATTGTCAAATATTGTTACTTTTTTAAAATGGTGATAGGTCATTTTCAGTGTCGCATCATAAGTTGTTTAAAGGCAAGAACCACTTCTCCTCTGTATCTCTCGCCATATCAGGAACAGTGCTTCAGAGCTGGCAAACACTCAAAGACAGATGATTGCTTCTCTAGAATAACTGTCGGATTATTTGAAAACTCTGACTTATTCCTTGTTTATGAGCTTCTAGTGCCTGGAAACAGGAGAAAGTGTTACATTGGACAGTGTCCAGTGACGTGTCCAAAGGCTAGCTCTTATAATTTGTAGATAAACTCTGAATAAAATATCAACTTTTTCAGATTTGGCAATCAGTGCCATTGATTTTGGAAGGAAAAAGTGTCCATGAGCACAGTACTACCATTATGATTGATTATAGAATGACTGTATTTTACAGCAGTTCTTAATGCTACATGTATGCAGAATGTCCTACATGTATCCAAAAACGTATGCAGACGTTTTTGGATAAACTTGATGAGGTTGCTATGATTTGAAAGTACTTTAATAAAGTGTCCTTATGGCTTCCTTTAGTACTTACAAAGTTAATTCCCCAAAAACCCATAGCGTCACCATTCTGCCTGTTCCCACAAACTGCACATGGCAGTGAGCAAATTTTACAGCTTTCCTATTGACATACTGGTTCTCCATCTGAACTCTCATGGGCGTTTTCACTTCCTCTTACTCTTACTGTAACATTTCTTCAAAGAGTGTTTTTATTTTTATGCTGTGTTGTATTTTGACCCTGAATACACAGAACTTTTCAGCAACTGGGGAATCCTCCAAAAAATCTATGCTTTCGACATGAATAGTCCAGTTTCACTTGGTGTGTATTATTCACAGAAGTGCTTCATCCTCTTTGTAGCTTGTTGTGCAGCAGATGGTCGTTATATCATTTCACAACTCTTCAGGGAATGCATGAAGACATGTGCGCAAGTAAAAAAGTCTTATTGTGGCAACCATCTTGTGTGCTTATTGATGGAGTTCCCTGTGACAGATAAGGCTTTTCAAACTGGAAAATTAGTTTTCAGTTTTCAGTGAAGTTTTTTTGGGGTAGTTAGGTATTTACTTAACTGCCACCTTTTTCCTTTTGAAAGTCAGGGTTAGATGGTTAGATCTGGAATTCTTGCTATATAAGCTGCTTTTTTTCCTCTCCCCCCCACCCCCGTTTTTTTTTTTTTTTGTTTGTTTTTTGGCATGAGCACACCAGCTCTGAGGGCCATCTGAGACATTCTGAATCTGCAGACGGGGCTTTTAAAGAAAGAAATTGCTGTTCTCCTACATCAGCCATGCAGACTTAGAAACAGACTTTAAAGGAAAACAGAGACATGTGTGTTCTCACTGTGTATTATTGTTGCGCCCCCTCACATAGCTGTTAGGATTTGTCAGCAGTTTGTTTTGACTCACTCTGCTGAGGTGGGGGATGGTTTTGTGTGTTTTTGTAAGTTAACTAGTGTGGGATGTCAGTAATCTCAACTTTACCATTTTGATTGGCCATGATCCATCCATTTCTCAGGCCATATATTAATACTGGAACTTGCCCTGAAATATTAGCCAAATAATTTCCTCTTTCTATATCCATGGAGGTCAAAACCGGGTCCTTAAGATTATATCCTCTTTTTTGTTTCATGATGCCTCTGTGATGTGTTCATGGTATCTCCCTAGACTAATTTGGGAACCTCCTTGAATTGTTCTTTTCAATTTATCTTAATAGTTCTTCTCACATAATAAAATTTAATGTTACTTATTTTGGCAAGATGGGAAATACCCCCAGGCCCACATTTCATTTCTTGGGAGGTAGGTTTAGACACAGATAGCCATGATAGACTGTTTTGACTGGGGATAAGGAAGTCTTTGGTAACGTGTGAAAGAGATGATGGAGTTCCTGGACTTGACTGAATGGGTTTTCTGGTTTCAGAAACCATTAACAGAGGGAAGATGACCTAGGCAGATCTGCCTTGATCCTTTTACTGTTTCGTAAGAGAAATGACACTCTAGGAAGTTGTGCAATGTGATGCTCCTAGTACACCTTTGACATGACCTTCAGGTTGGAAAGTAAAGTTTTGTAGATGAGACACAAAAGGCACACAGTGTTTTCCTTTAGCTCACCCAAAGTACCCATTACATTTAAAGATCAGTGTAGATGTCTTTTGTCCCCGATAACTTTCCATTAGATAACTGCTCTTTATTTACTTCCTCTGCTATATGTGTGGCATCATTCCCACCACAGGTTACAGTCTTCTTAGTATGCATTTATTGTAAACTGTCATTTACGTGGGAGTAAAATAACTAGAATTCTTTTCACATTTTCAGTACTTGACATTTCAGAAAGAGACAGATGGCAAGTAAACAAGGTGAGAGCAGGGCTTTATTTGCTGTGTTACAATCTCAGACTAATGTAAAGAATTTTAATTAGATGTTATTTTAGGAAGTTTCCAATTCCCTGCAGGTCATTGAAGCTTGGACAGAAGCAAAATGTATACCAAGTATTTTAATATATCAGCAGTCTACTGCATGTAGTTGAGAGTTCGTCTGGAATGGGTAGGTTATATTTTAAGAGGATGAAAAATTTTCTGGGTCCCAGTGTGCCTTAGAGTAAAACTGTTTTTCTATGTAATTTTAAATGACACTGTTTTAAATTTCTATTTGGAGTTCAGTTAAGTTGGTTTAATTTAAACATTAAAAAATTTCTTCTGATAGCATATCTCTCCTTCTTAGTAAACTCACGGTCATTTTACTTCATGGTGATTGTTTTTACATTCCCATAGCTCTCGTGGAGATTTTCTTCGCTGTGAGATAGTAGTTGCTACAGATGATTCAAAATTCAGTTCTTTGGTTTTCACAAAATATTTCTGTGAAATATGACTTCAGAGTTTTTTTGTTTTTTGTTTTAGCTTGAAGTTAGTTTTTTAGAACCATTCATGATATGGGAAAATAAATTCATGTATGATGCCTTCTTAGGTCATTGTAGAATTACATATTTGTTTTCATCTGTACAAATAATATGAAGATCTTGGAAAAACATTTGCTTCTTACCATTGAAGTGAAAAATAGAGATCCTTGTAAAATGCCTGGTGCTGATAGTTCGTGGAGGTTAACGAGTGATAAGCAAAAGGCAGACTGTCCTTCAGTTGCAGAAAGTTACGAAGTTTGTACAACTCACTGGCTCTGGGGATAGCATGTATTTATTGTTTAACTGGTGAGTAAGGAAAGCTTCTGATGAAAGGTCCAGTAGATCATTTTTTCCCCTCAAGATTACAACATTTCTGAAGAATGCAGAGTCTCTCATGATCTGGTAGTAGTAAAGTTAAAATTGAAAAGTGACTTTCTTTCATTGGTATAAACTCAGAAAAGATTAACAGAAGAATTCTGAACTAGACCTGCACACACTATGTGTTTTATTTATTTGTTTTAACAAGACTGAGTCCTTTTTGTTTCCTTCTCATTTTAGGTGTGTAATCCACTTTCAGGTTTGTGCTAAAATTTGTTGTAAATACAACATGATGTCAATATTGTATAGCCTCTCCTTTTCCCCCATTTAGTTATATTAATCTCCTGATTTCTCTTCAATTACTGGGAATAAATATATGCTTCCTTCAGCACTTTTGTTGATTTAAGGAGCACTACACATTGCTCATCTGAATAATAGCACCTACTGTGTACAACTCTGTAAGAAGTAGTTCCTTGGATTTTGAGTGAAAGCCTTGCAAAATCACGATCAGAATCTGTTGTACTGCTACATGAGCTGTTTCTCCAGGTGAAGTCGGTATGGTAAAAGAGGTGCAGAGTCCTGACGTTCTTATGAAGGCTTGATTTTCCTATGTAACCTGTTTTCTTCTTATTAGAGGTTAACCCAGTCCTTAACATGTGTTTCAGATTCTTGAGCTTATTTTATATACACTGCAGGTGTTTTGACTGATACAATTTAGAAGGATGTAAAGATCTCTTTTGCAGTAAAAAAGAAAAAAATCAGTAGTAAAACAGCAGAGTTATTTTAATGGATAATATGAGGAAGCCAATTCATTCGAGACCTGATAATCTTAAGATCTAGGAAAAATAGTTAAATTTTCAGGGTTTTTTTTTGGTAATTAAAGGTTTTGCTAAATTATCAAGTTCTAATTCCTTGGGGTACTGGTCTTTAGTGCTCATTTAACTATTTGAGAGGAATCTGTTATGTAAAGCTTAGAATTTTCATTTTAAAATTTGTGCTGCTCCAAGATTAAAAAAAAAAAAGAAAACCTTATCTTTGACTTGTTTATTATTGATGATTTAATTTAATTGAGATTAAAAAGAGAAGCATATCGAAGTTCTGAAATTTCCATGAATAATAAAATAATAAAATTATTTGGATTATCAGGAAAATGCCTAAGAACGTGAGTCTTATTTTTTTTTAATTAGAATTAAGCGCATTCATACTTGCAATACCCTACCCCTAGATACTGAAAACAAACCTTAACAGCATTTCTTATTCAGAAAACGGAACTGATTACAAGCAGAGAGAAAATATCCTACTGAGTGTTTAAAAGCCAGATCCGTTGTAAAAAGAGTAAAAATCATTAATTTTTATCTTGCATTAAAGTCTCTGATTTTGTCTTTAGTTTTAACTGGTCATGGGAATTAATAAACCTTTTTGTCCCAGAGAAAGGTATTTGTCCCAGAGAAAGGTCTGCTTTCACTATGATTCCTGAAGCAGGAGTCTGGAATGCTCTCCAGAACCATTGTGCTGAATGAGTTGTCATTTTTACTTGCTAGCCTCAAAATCTGTTCTCATTATATGAGCGCATCTGGTGGAAGTGAATAGAAACCGTGATGGCTATAACCTTGATGTAATAACACAGCACAAAGCACTGCTTCTTCGTATGAGTGGTTTATCTTTTATTATTTCTTCATTCTTTGCTCTTCTACCCCCATCTCAGAACAGGCTCCCTCAGGTCTTTTTGTTCCAGCCACTCACCATTTTTCAGTGTTTCAGGCCTTTAGGACCTTCACATCCACAGCTTCATCTGCCTGAATTTTTTCCACCTATCTCTCTCACCCTTGCTCACCCTTCAGATCGTAACTCAAATGTCAGTTCCTGAGAGAGGACTTCCTTGACTGATCACTTGAAATTACTCTGCACGTCGTTTTCTGTCATGGCGCTCTATTCTCTTCTTTCCAGACCCTCCCATAAACTCTGTGTTAAGATTCTTTTCTTCACACTCCTCTCAGTGCCTGCTCCAGTTCCTACACGTAGTAGGGTCTCAGTCACGATGCATTAAAGGAATGAGGGGTGAGCGTACACGGATCTCAGCCTAGGTGCTATTTCAGCAGCATCATAAAACTTGGCAGGCAATACTAAACCTCTCACGGACAGGAGGGAGTGTTGTTGATTTTTGTTGTTGGGGTGCAGTTTTGTTGTCTTTCTGGGGATGGAGGGAAAAATTTAACAGTTACCAAGCCACATAAATTTAATTAAATTGGGCTTGTTAATCTTGTATGGTCCAGAGATAATTTCTTTTAATCAGCAGAGGATTATATTTTCACGTGACATTTTAGAAAGGGTGAAAAGGGCCTTGCAGCCATATGCATCACTCCTTTGCCGGCTGATCCATAATTAGAACCAGGGATGGAGAATCTGCTTAGCAGAGAACCGAAAAGCAGACACAGCAGAGTTACAAGTGAAACCACTTTCCTCAAATTTCGTTATTTGTTTTCCTTTACTGCATAAAATTGGCATGTTTAAAAGTTTTACTGAGATGGAACCCCAGTGCATCCATGTTACATTTCTTCTTAATACAGATTAAACTAAAGTTTCAAAATCCCTGTGACAGAAGTGCTCTTGGGTAGTTTCTTGCTCATGACTCTGAAGTTAATGAACGTAGTATTATGAATATACACAGGGGTCCTTGGTACAGCTCATGAAACAGGTGAGTAGTATTCAAGTGTTACTTTATACCTTTTTGAAAGAATCACTGTCTTTATATAGAAATAATTGTATCATGCCAGATTTTTTTTTAACATTTTAATAAATTGTTCCTTGTTTCCAGTTGTGTCAACCCGAAATGCTTTGACCAGCTTTTTGACTTCTTGCTACTTTTCTGAACCATATTCTGTACCTCCAACCATTACTCAATATCCCATATGGCAGTATTTCCTCTTTATAGCTTTGTTTCTTTGGTTCCCTTAATTTGAAATAGTTTTTTTTAAAAAAACCATGGTACTCTCATGTTACTTCCTGAATAACATTTAAACTTTAGCCTCACTTGTCTGATTTCAGTTCCTGGAGTATGTGCCCAGGTCCTTTCTACCTTGTTGCCTCTTCCAGTTGCCTCCACTTCCTGAAAAGTGATTCCTCTGAGTCTTCACATTTTTGAGAGTAGAGGCACACATCCGAGTATAAGTATCACCTGCTTAGATGAATTTTCTTTGGCCACTCTTATCGGGGCTTATTGTCCCAATTAGTATTTTGAATGTTTGCTGATGGTTTCTCCCTTTTCCCAACTGTGTTATCTGTCTTTCAAGGTATAATTCAAGTTCTTATTCTTAAAGTATTTTCTGAATACTTGAGTGTTAGGATTTCAGTAGTGTAGAAACAGAGTTCGATCTTGGTTCTTTGATGTACTCGATCTAGTTAAGGGACACTCAGGGTCCTCAGGACTCACAAAGGAGAGCACCTGAGCTCAGCTGGAGGTCACAGAAGACCTCAGTGGGGAATTATATATGAGTAGGTAGCAGTTAGAGCTATGCAGGGTAAGGGTGGAAGACATTTTCAAGGAGCGGGAAGTCACACGTAGCTCAAGAGTATGTAAAAGCAGGTTGTGTTGGGGTTCTGAGGTGTTGGGCATCTTAGTAGGGTGGGAAGCTGGGGATTTTGGTGACCTCTTGATACTTTTTCTCTTCTGACTTTTCGGCTGTGAGCATGGTTATGTTTCTGATGAGGGGTAGAAGGGAGAGGGATACCTCAAAGGAAAAAAAGCAAGTGAACGGCCCTAATAGCGTACCACATAGTTTCATATTTAAATGACAGAGTTTTGCACTTTGGATATTCACTGTTAGCTAGCTCTTCATTTTGAAGTTGGGTGTTGTTGATGAGTCTTCTTGGTACTTCACTTATTTTAGCTTTGTACTAGACCACGTGCCACATACGCACACTGGGCACTCAGTTACCACCTGAAAGCACTGACCCCCGTTTTGAGAACAGAGTTTGACTTTTAAGTTTGGTGAGTTTTCTTCATTGAGCCCTAGTCAAGTTTACCGTGGACATCCATTCCACTTCCATCGGGCTCCTTCTGGGATACGCCTTTGATTGTATGCAGGTATGCATCTTGCTTTGCTACCCTAAAATGAAGTTAGAGAATCAGATATTTTCCTGTCTTAGAGCTTCAACTTTAAAATTTTATCGTAGATGGCAGGGTTGTTTCAAAACAAACTTTAAAGACAGACATGTTTCTTTAAAAGAAAAAAATGTATTTCTCATCTGTCTGCTCTCTCTCACAACAAAATCTGATTGACCTTTCTTGTTATTAGATGATGCTTCATACGATGATGGATCCTGCATCCAGGTAACCGACACTTCCCCTCTCAGAAAACATTCAGATTCTTGTCTTTCTGACTCAGGGGAAGTATTACATACAGAGGAAAAGTCTTTGATAGGAAATGTTGCTTCCTGTAGGAAATGAAGTACAAGGATCTACATGTCCGTCAGATAAACAAGGGACAACCTTATTAGGCAATTTTGGACACCTATTCAGTGGCTTTATTCGAAGACTTTCCCCATGATGATTCTCAGGGATTTATACAGTGATTATACCATAGACAGTCTTACAACTTGTTTTGATGTTGACAGCAGTGCATTATGGGAGAAGTAGAAAGGACAGATTCTAACTATATATTCTCTCTCTCATTGTTTCTTAACGTCTAAAGCAGTACGATTCCTGAGTAAATGTGCCAGTAAAAATGGAGACAAGGCAACTAGACTTGATTGTGAGGGTACTTGGGTTTACAGGTGTGCTAGCCAACTGCATATAAAATGAGCTACCCCTTTAAGTTACGACTGTCAGTATTTAAGGGTAGCATTTCAAATGTTATTTGTTACTAGGGCTGTATGGAGTTAAATATTCAGCAGTAATAAATAATTTGCACTTCTTGTAATGGCTTTCAGTAGCAGGAATTTCTCATACAGAGGGATAATCAATTAGTGTGAAAAATGCTTCCGAAATTAGAATAATGTATCCTGAATTTTTTTTTTTGTAATATGCTAGACTGCATGATAGAAAAATTTAAGTGAAAGTAAATGCTGATTAACTTTGAAAGGATTTTCTTTTTAGGGTTTAGTTTCATCCTAAAGGTAGTTGGGAGAATGGTTAAGTGACACAGGGTTAGGAATTGCTACTTGTATTGGGTCTTATTCCTACAGAAGTGGAGAAGATAGAGATGGAGAATTTTCACTGTAGAAGAAGCTCTTCCATATCATGAAGATAGCTGCAGTTTTGAGAGTAGGAATTGATCTTCTGCCTTCACTTTGTATAGACAAACAGTATTCATTACATTTATTTCACCTGTGTGTTTGATTCTAAAGTGCTTGTCATAAGCTGCAAAACCAGATTGGAAAACTTAGAGTAGAGATATTTCATGAGCTTAATAAAAATGGTATTTTACAATGTTAGTTTATCATTACATTAAGGGATATCACAGTGTCTCTTTAGCAGTTACTACATAGAGAGAAGGGAAAAATTTATTGTTATTTAAATTTTTTTTGTTTGCAGGAAGAAAAAAGAACTGCAGCAAGTTGTTCATGTTAAATTTTCTGGTGTAGAAATTTGGCACAGAAGTTCCCTAGAAGCTTCTGTTCCATTGTGGTTGAAATGTTTTCTCACCTTTCTGAACTACCTCATTACTGCTGATGTAGGTGGTATCTTGAAATGTGCCTAGGGAAAGTGTTGTAAAACTTCCTTTGACCTTTTCTGGACTGAGGGTGAGATACCTTAGACCTGCTGATTATTTTTAAGCTTAAGTAGGTTGTGTTTCAATAAGAAAGTTTAAGAAACTTCCATCTATGTTTTATATATAATTGTCTTTTGCTTCTAAATTTATCACTGAAAGAAAGGTAGGGGGTGTTTTGTCCCAGGGTCAGGAGTATGCTATTTAAACTTATTGGTGCATGTTTGTTTATTTTCTATTCTATGCTAAAAACCAAAGTTTGAGACTAAAATGGGAAAATCTTCATTTTGGTGGTAGTCTTAAAAAATGTTTCGTATTTCATGTAATCCTACCTTTAATGTCGCTTGGCATCCATCTTAATACTTTTTTGCTTTAAGGAAAGATTATCTAATTTGGCTTAATTCACCCAGTGAAACTTCTTTGAACAGCTAATGAAAATCAGTTTGTAGTGTCCATTGTCATCTGTACTAAAGACTGCTGACTGTTCCCCAAATTCATTTTGCTGCTTTGTTTCATCATATGTTCCCCCATTTTTATCCACGCATAGTAAAGAATATTTCCTGGGCTCACATGGATCTGATGTGGCCCTGTGAGTAAGTTCTGATTGGATGTGAATGGACGCACAATGTGCAGCTTCTAGATCATGCCCTGAAAGGAAGGCCACGTGCCCTCCTCTGCCCCCTTTTCCTGCTCCCCACTGGCTAGAATGGTCATAAGTCAGCCTGGGCCACACGGAGGAGAGCTATGGCCTAGGAATGGCGGAGCCTCGGTCGCTGACCACCTCATAGACTAGAGCTGCTGTAACATTAGGTGAGGGGGGAATAAACATCAGTGGAAGTTGCTGCTGTTCTGTGCCTCTGTCACACAAGCCAAAGCTGTGTGCTAAAATCTACCACTGTGCTGAAAGCGGTCACTGTTTCTGTGGCATTACTTTGAACTTTAAGTTCCAAATTTGTACTGTAGTAATACGTGAAGTCGTGGCCATATGAAGTACAGCTTTATTAACTATGCCTTGCTTAGCTAAAAGCAAGCATTTGAATTCATGCCACTGAGACTCTTAAATATTGTTGTGATTCACATGATGCATTTATTCCATATTAAATGAATTTGTGACCGTCCCTAACTGTGTTGTGTTTGATGACGCATTGAAGGTTAAACAGGATATTGTGTATTGAGAGTCCAGATTTCCTGTGTTTTTGTCTTTGTGTCTGCCCTCCCATACCTTCCTTCTGTGATCTTTGTCCCCCAAGTCTTTCTCTCCTCCTCCTTCATTGGCCGGTTTCTGGGAAAGCTCTGGTGCAGCCCTGCCTGGCCTGCTCACCAGAGCCCTAGGACCTTAATAGAGACCAGGTGCCTGGCCCTAGTCCTGAACACACACACTGGTGAAATTCAGTTACTTGCTTGGGGAGTTTGTGGGCTTCTATTATAATGGGTGGAAAAATGCTTTGCAACCTTTTAGACTAAGTAATACCACTTACAAGAAATTCTGAATGTTATAGGAACCAGCTTTTGTGTGGGAGATGAATACTAGGGGAAAAAAAAGTTTCATAATGATGAGTGAGAAGTTTTCAGAAAGCACTGTTCGGTTTGTCATTTTCATCCTCGCGCTGGGAATGGGATATAGCTTCACTGAATGATAGGGTTTGGTCTCAAGTAATTTATTATGTTTCATTATATTAAAATACTGTGTCCTTGCAGAACCATGGTAAATTATGTGTGAAACTCTCCATAGAGGCAGTTGAAAGGCAGTGTTCTATTACAAGAACAACTCACGTCCTTCTGTTGATGCCCTTTCCATTCTCTGTATTTATGGCGGTGCCAAATTTCATCACATTCTGTGTGCAGAGATAGAACTGCATGCAAATACCAGGCATCTTGCATTTTAAAGAAAACTAGGGGATGGCCACATGTAATCTTCCTTGCCTATGATTCATTCACATTTTGAAATTCAATTTATATATGAATGGAAAACAGGAAACATTTCCTTCCACATCAATCTATATACAACCTTCAAACACCACAGACTATATCCAGATCCTTGGAGCAATATGGGAAATCTCTTGTTTCGCTGGATCCACTTAGAGACCATCGTTCTTCTCTTTACTCTCAAAACCTCTTCCTGCCAAGGTTTCCACAACGTTCTGACTCCCATAGCAGGCATATGCGTGGAGACGTCAGCATTAGTCTTCACAGCACACTCCAGCCTCTGGAAGGAACTTTTCCCCACAGTCTTTTTACACTTCAGATGTTACCTTTGTTCTAGGCAGCTGTAATTCTCCCCTCGTTGACTTCACTATCAGGAACTCTTACCAGTATCCCACTCAGCCATGTGTCTCCTTGGCCAAGTCATGCTAGCCTTTGGAATCCTTAATTCCAAAATCTCATTCTACAAACATACCCCTAGTTTTTCTACCTCACTTATTTCCTTGTACCTGTGAAATCTGCTTTTAAATTTAATCGGCATCCTCTGTTATTCCTACTCCATTCTCTGGCCTCTTGATTCTCTTCAGGCTTCATTCATTTCCATACCCACTTTGGAGCCCGTTAATCATTAGGCAGACAGATCTGAGTTCAAACTTTAGCTCTCCAAGTTACTAACTGTGCAGCTTAAATAATTTACCTGACTTCTCTGTGTCTCAATATCCTTACGTGTAAGAAGGGTATTATAATACCCAGCTAGTGGAGTGGTTGAAAGTATAGTCTAGTATATAGAAAAATTTTGGCTAACTGCCTAATATAGTTCAAGGCAGTTAGTCATTATTAATATGAACTGCATTTATCTTTAATACTATTTGAGAGAAGGATAAAAGATGATGACAAAGTGAATGAAGTTTGGGAGAAAATAATGGAGAGTTAAAGAATATGGATTTGATTTTACAAAAGCTGTGGAGAACCACTGTAGGTTCTTCAGCAGTGAAGTGGCACCATTTAAAATTCATCTGGAGGATTTACTCCAGGACAGTTTACGTGATAGTGGTAAAGACTAGAGCATAGAGCAGGAAATCTGTTGGATTATACACTGAAGCTATGGTGTTTCCAGGTTAGTGTCTCTTGTTTAGTATTTTCTCTCTTTTTAAATTAGATCATGTTTTACACAGTATTGTTACATTTTGTACTGCATGGTTTTATTGCTTCTTTATGAGTGACTTAATAGAGAACATTTTATGTATGTAGTAAATGTGAGTTTATTTCTCTAGTCAGGGAGACAAGTGGATTTCTTTTGAAGTATCTACTATCTTGTTACCCTAATGGAGTTGTACAATGAATTTGAGTCTCCATAAACAAAACTGGGGACCTATCCTGCTGGATTCATTTAAAGGCCCAAAGTGCTTGGCTTTAGATTTCCAAAGCATTTGGATTTGTTGTTTAGGTGCTAGATTAGAGTCATCTTCTCAATAATTTAAATCTTGATGTTATCTAACTTCTCTGAATTTATATGTCATCAAAATACTCTCTAAGACGCCATTCAGATTTGAAATGAAATATGAGTGGAAAGATTGGAGGTTCACTTGCGTATGTGATGCATTGTTTATTATACTGGAAAGTGAAGGATTAGCCTCAGCCTAGGATGGTGACATAATGCTTTCTTATACTTTGTCATCACACATTTTCATCAGGAGCAGCCAGTGAGAAGCAAATAAGAATTTCAACTAATGGCAAAGCATTTTGTACCTTTAAAGCAATTTAATAAGGAGTTGTTTTTAATTTGAAAACTGAGACAGGAAATACATGGCAGTAAAATCTGCTATTATTAATTTACCTTACTCTCAAATTTTTATGAATTCATTTATTGAGTCATTGGTTCCTTGATGTGATTTGTTGAATACCTACTCTGTCCTGGCCCTGTGTTAGTCATGCAGGATAATTGGGAATCATTGAGCCTGATTCCTCGTACCTTGTGGATTAGAGAGTAGACAGAAAATGGCAGGAAAACTAAACAATATCTACATTTTGCTTTGACTGTTGTTTTCCTTCTACTCTTCCTTCTCCCCTCTGTCCTCTTCCTTCCTTCTTCTCCCCATCCCAGCTCCTCCATTCTTCCCCATCTCCGGGTGCAAGGAGATGAGGGGATGGGAACTTGGAGTGGAAGACTGGTTTGAGGAAACTGTTTTCCCACCCTAAGTTTGGATCGCGGCACAGAGTCTGATAAGACACTAGCTGCCCGACTATGAACAGAAGGGATGACCACTACTGGATCAGTTCCTGCCTCCTGCTCTGGTCTGTAAAGGGCTCTCAGGGCGCCAGTTATGCTCCAGGCACGAGGATCCAGTGGCGAACATACCAGATGTGGCTCCGGTCCTCACTGAGTGTACGTTCTAGTGGGCAGGGCAGACGTCAAAATCAACATCCACAAGATGCTGTAATTTTGCGTAATCTAGGATAAAGAAGTGAGATGGTTACACTATAGGATTGTGTGCCTGGCTGTCATTTTTTAACACTTCTGCAAGGTGTGGGGATAGTTCTTCTTGTAAGTCTGAGTCTGAGAGGGGGAAAGCGGAAGAGGGAAGGTTACTCAGTGGCTGGTGTTTAGCAGAGGGATGGAGGAGGCTGCCCCCATGCTCAGTGCCCCGGCGACCCCAGCAGGGTTCCTAGCAGGCTGAGCTGTCTGCTTCTCCCTCAGTTTTCACCACTTCGATGTCCACAGTTGGTACAAAAATCCTCTTTGAAGTTGCTGCTACTTTAAGCCAGTGTGAATAGGAATGGGCTGGGTGATGGGCGGCAGGAAAGGGCATGAAGCAGAAAGGGGTCCAGAGAGTGGAGGGCGGAGTTCCCTGCAGACAGCTTGAGTCTGCTTCACAGCATCCCTGAGCCAAGGCTGTGTGTGCTCTTCAACCCTCTTAAGGTGACAGAAATATGTTGCATCTGGTTAGTTTCTAGGTACACGTTTGTTCACTAGAGCAGCCTTGCTTGGACAGCAGAAAACCAGCCTGTTGTTCATTTTCCATGCACAAGCAGGGGAGGTGTCTGACACTGGAGTTCAAACCTGTGGGAACAGTCTCCACAACTAGCACCCTCTCCATGGCCCTTAAACAGAGCATTGCTTTCCAAAGGAAGAATACGTGCGTACTTCACACTCACCCCTGAAGAGTAGGCAGGGCTGCAGAGGGAGTTCCAGTGGATCTGACAGCCTGTAAATCTAGAGTTTGAGGGCTACAGGAAGAAAACACCAGTAGGCTTAAGTTTTAAGAGTCCCAATTAACTGCTTGCTCCTCTGAAGACTGATGTGGAGAAGGGGGCAAGCCTCAGAATGTTTGAGTTCAAAAGGTAAAGTCGGAACAGAGACTATGTGGGGTGAAATGGGGAGAATTAATTTGGTTTTTTTAAACAAAGAAAGTGAAGCATAGTGGGGAGATGGAGAGTCAGCTAATTAGCACCAGTATTTGGTCTAGACTTCAGAGGTGGGGCTGGGGTGGTGGAGGTAGGAGTGAGAGGCATTGAGGAAGATGAATAATGGAGAAATGATAAGAGTGGAAGCTCAGGGGTGCTCTGTAGGGTGCTTTTTACCCTGAGCTGGGGAGCGTTTCTGGGCTCAGGGTTTAGGAGACCTTGGCACAAGAGAAGATGAGTTGCAACTTGAAACAAAGAGGACAATGGTAACCAAGACAGAAAAGCATCTTCCTTTTCAAAGGTCAAGACTGCAGAGGTGCATGACTCAGTCCATGTTTGCAGTGAAAGAGTAACCCAGTAGGAAAGGCAATAATAATAATTGCCTGTTTATCACAGTGTACAGGCAGCTGAGTGGGGAGAGGGGGTTGGAATAGACTGATTTGTAAATAGGATACACCTTCCATGTGTTTCTTAAACCGATGACTTTGAACTCAAGATTTTCTTGTAACATAAAAATAGTTTATGGACCTGAAAATGTCTGTGTTGAACTTCTGTGGCCCGGAACAGGGTCTAGGGTAGCAAGAGAAATGCAAATCCTAGTGGTTCTGTCTGGAGGGGAAGCTGTAATTCTTGCCCTTTCCCCTTAGTGGTGTGGCTAGAAGGTCTCCAAGAGAAGCAGAGATGCGATCAGGCCAGGGAGCCTTCTGTTCTGTGTGGTTTCATTTGTCAGTGACACTGACCATAGCCAGAAGCAGCTGTTTCAGTGAAGTTCATACTTGCCATCTATTTTCGGAAGAAGCAGGAAGAATGTCAGAGGTGATGTTTGAATTTTAGGGCTTGTTTATAAGAGCCTAAGATAAAGCTGTTTAGACCTTCTGTCCTCTGTCATTTCACTTATCAAATTCAAGTACAGACTTTTAATTTCAAAACACTTAACTTCTGGAGATGAATAGGTCATTGAACGGGTTCTGTAAGCAAGTACATTTCTAAGACATAAACAGGAACACAAGCAGCACAGAGATAGCATGTCAACAAGACGGGGGATGTGACAAGAGGGACAAGGCCTGAGAGCCTTCTCCACTCCAGCCTGGGGAAGCAACTCTGTGGTCTTTGATTTAAGGAGCAGTGAAGTTATATATCAGAAAATGCTGATGTACCAAACTGCCATTATTCAGCTCTCTAGACAGTGCTACAGGGTAATATACAAATAATATTATGGGTTGATTAAATGCATGTTGCTTTTTAAAGAAACCACAAGATGGAAAGGCAAAACAAAATGGATAGAATTGTTTGCGTACTAAGAATAGCAGAGGAGACTGAAAAAAATATTAAATCCTATCACGTGGGAGGGTTATTTTTCCATCTTCATCTGAAAGGGCCCTACTGTTAGCCCTTCACTCTATTTTGGATTTAATTTGTTTGTTTACTTTGGCTCTGAGTATGCCTGAAGAGAGACCACCCCCCAGCAAATGGAACTGAGAATATTATTTTCGTTCACTCTCAAGGGGAGGTGATTCCATTCACAGTACACAAAATACAGAGTATCCAGTTCATTCCAGAATTGAGGAGCCATGGAAAGACAGCAGCTTTGCCTGGTCACATGCTCATCCTAAGCATTCTGAGCTATTAGAGTAGTTAAAGAATTAGCAGGCCCGAGAACGGTTAAGGCATTTTCTTTTCTTTTATATTCACCAGCTTTTCTTGAGCAGCTTCCCTGTGTTTCTTGCATTTCAGGATATTTAAAATGCTATATCCCATTCAGAAGTATCATTTGTTGTTAAATAGGTTAAACATCATTGTGTGTGTGTGTGTGCTTGTGTGCGCGCACACACGCCTTGTGCACACATCATACCTGTTCATATATAAATGCATAGGAATAAAAATAATTATAAATAAAAGTTGTAATCTATAGTAGCAAATGACGAAGAATCAGTTAGAGAAATTATATGTCCATACTATGGAAACTTACATTTGTAAAAATACTGAGCTGTAGCTGTATCTGTATATGCTGGTATAGAACAAATGTCAAGGTTTTACAGAAATAAAAAGAAAATAAAACAAGATACAGACAAGTGTGTTTACTATGGTAACATGTGAACAGGAATGTATAGAGACATACACATTTACATCTGTGCTTGCTTCTGTTTGGACCATGAGAAGGATTGGAGTCATGACCTTGGAAATGAAAAGCTCTGTTTCTTCCTCTGAGTTAGGAGGGAAGAGGAAATTGGGTACAGATATAAAGAAATATTGAAATACTGAAAAATTAGTTGAGGACTAAAGGAACGGAAGTTAGTGAGGACAAATGCACATTTCAATACCTGGGAGTCTTGAGAAAGCAGAGTCACTGGTTAGATGATTGCAGAACCTTCTCGTATGTTCAGAGAGGAGAGTACAAACACATGCTTGGCACTAGCATGCTGAAGTGCCCCTGACCTTTGTGAATTAAGTTCTTTTTCTACCTGCCTTGCAGAAATTTTCTTTCCTTTTCTTTTCATCTTTGCAGTAACATGAGTATGAATCTGTACTCTTACTGTGAAATTTCAACATCCTGTCTGTAGGACAGTTTTTTGTAATAAGATATTGCCTATTGGTAGAACTAGAAGGCACTTACTGGTTAGATCCTTTGCTCTGGCATTTGACTTTTAGGAAGGTGAATGTATAAACCTTTGAACTGTTAGGCACTGGAATATTGATGGATCTCTTAGACAGTTTGTTCAGTATTTGAATAGTGGTTTATCTGTCTCTGACTTTTTAAGGGACTAGGATTTTGAATAATGTTAGCCAGACATCTAAATTATTTTGTGTTTGGATGTAAGGGACCCAGTGATTACCCAGATCAATTTTCTGAAGCCTATAAAATTAGGAAAATAGAAAAAAATGGAGTATTTAGTTCTTATTAGGCGTGTGTGTAAAAATCTAAATGTTGGAGATCACTTCATGTCCTACCTTTAAGTTAGGAGTAGGTAAATTTTTTTCTTTAACTCAGATCTTAGAACCCTCCATTATAATTATTGAATTATTAGATTTCTAAAATTAAAATTTCACTTTCCGAGTAAAGAACAAGATGGAATGGGGAATAGCAGAGATGGAACAAACTCTCTAGGACTTTTTAAGCCATGTGAATTTTCATGTTACCAGTTCTGTTGATTTCCTCACAGTGAGGCAAAGTCTAGTTTTTGACATGTTTTATCTTGATTTTATGGTACAAAATTCTTTAAAATGATCCTGAAGAATTCCTTTCTGTACTCTTTGAGGTTTCACACTTTAAAATTTTGTATATGTGTGAAATTCGTACAACTTAGCTATGGCGATGGGTTTAGAACAAATGAGTGTTCTCTCTATAAAGCTGGAAATGGTGGTTTTCCAAGTCACTGCAAGAAGAAAGGAGGGGATGAGTGGGGGCGGTGGGGAGAAAGCTGCTCATTGGTGAGGATGAACTTTGATGTCCTAGCCATTCATTTCTATGTGACATCTTTTTTCCTTAAAATTTAATTAATGTAACTTCCCCCACCCCCTCACCAATCTTGCTTCTACTTCTTTAAACTTTTTCTGCTAGCTGCCTCTTTCCGAACCCTAATATAGTCAACATAAGTGAATTTCATATATAAAGATAACATTTTCATTTTAGGAATATTTTTTCTGTGCGATATTAGGAAAATAGTGTATCAACAGAATTTTAGAATTGTTTGGTATTCATAGGTAGAGGGAGTAAACCTGAAAGGAACCGTGGCATCCATTTAAAAAATGTTGCTACATAGCAATTAGTGAAAAGTTCTGATGATACTGTAGTTCTCAAAATGAAGGTTGAAAGTTTTCAGAGCAAGGCAAAAAAGATACAAGAAACACAACAGCAAAAAACTATGCTATTGATTACTTTTGACCAGAAGTTGAGTTGTAGAGCCACTCGAGTGTAGAAACTAAGTTGTATTACCTACTTTCGCTTCATGATGTATTTTTTGACTCTATTAATTGACTTTCAGAGAAACTTCATGCTTCCATTTTAAATATTTATATTTATTCTTTCAAGTGGTTTCACAATGGTTGACTATATTTAGCTGATATATGAGTCAAGACTTAGTCAAGTTTTATCTAACATTTTGCCAAGTATGTTGGAAACATAATGGAGTTACTGTCTGCAGAGAAGTGGAAGGATTCCTGTTTTGCAGATTGACAGGTGCAGTTGTGAAGTTAAATCAGAGAGTCAAGCTGAAGCGGACTTTCTCACTTTCCTTTTGCTCACTGACAACCAGTTTCTCTGAGGACTTTATACAAGTCAGTAGCAGAGGCAAACCTTCACTGTTCTGAATCTAAATCTCTAATATTTAATTTTTATATCCCCTATCCTATACTTCATCAACTTCTAAAGTTCTTAAAGTGATAGAGTAGCTTTAAATAGCTGTCTACTCTGTTGTTTATAATTGTTAAAATAAAGTTAACCTTCACGATTATCCATTTTTCTAAACTTCTATAGGCTTTTGATATTTTAATTTATTGAAGAATTCCTAGTTTCTCTTGTGTTTTGAATTATTTACACAGTGTTTGGATTAAACTCAGTGGTAATACACAGTTGCATTATTGCTATATTTATTATCAACAGTAATTAAAATCATATGTGATTTTTTTTTGCTTTTAGTTTTGACTTTTAATTTGTTGCCTTAATTTAAAAAATGTCAGTACTGTTTCTCAGAATTTTTATTGATGTACAAAAACTGTGTAGTCATTGTACTTTATTTTTAAATCACTCTCTAACTTTCAGTAGGGAATACTATTAGTATGAACCCATTCCATTACCTTGTTAATATCTTTCCAGTTTCCCTAACTACCTTGTAAATACCTGGAGATTTTATGTCTCAGCCATTCTTTTGTCAGTACAGGAATATAATCCTAATAAATGTTGATCGTTGATGATAATGAACCATTAAAATTAATGGTTTAGGAGGAAGGTACAGCTCTAGTGGTAGAGTGTATGCATAACATGCAGAGAGGCCCCAGCACCTCCATTAACAAACAAGTAAATAAACCTAAATGTAAAGAGTCCTCAGAGAAACTGGTTATGTCAGTGGACAAAAGGAAAGTGAGAAAGTCTGTTTCAACTTAACTCTTTCTGACTTAACTTCACAACTGCACCTGTCAATCTGCAAAACAGGAATCCCACTTATATGCAGACAGTAGCTCCATTATGTTTCCAACATACTTGGCAAAATGTTAGATAAAACTTGACTAAGTCTAGACTCGTATATCAAGCTAAATATAATCAACCATTGTGAAACCACTTGAAAGAATAAATATAGATATTTAAAGAGGTTCAGTCCCCAACACCTCCATTAAAATAAATAAACCTAATTACCTCCTCCCCCACCCAAAAAAGAAAAATTAGTGGCTTATTTACTAAAGTTGAATTATTACGGAATGCAGTGTTTTTTGTAGAATCTGATTTTATAAGATTATGCCTGTAAATATATTTTATTATTACTATTAGTTCCCATTCTTTGGAATATTTATTGTTTGAGGTTTTTTTTTCAGGACAGATTTTCACTAATTCTGATGAAGTTTGTGGTATTTTTTTTAAAAGCCACTTTAGTAGTAGTGTGACATATTTAAATGGAAGTACATGGATTTCTAGAAACCAGAATATTTAAGCAAGAGAAAATATAATTAAAACCTTTTGAAATAACAATTGTTTATTTTCAAAATTTATCTTTATTCCTGGAACCAAGTTTCAGCATGATTTAAAATGATAAATTGATACATAAATCTAATAATGCAAATTAGATTTTCCTGGCGGTGACTGTGTTGCTGGCCTTGCTTTGTGTGTGTGTGTGTGTGTCTGTGTCTGTGTATGTGTGTATATATATGTTACCTTAGACACTCAAAATGGTTGTTAAATACCAGCTTCTTTCTCACATCAAACTGAAAACTTGCATTACTCACTTTTCTGCCTGCCTTTATTGACAAACTAGTGGTGTACACAACTCTTTAATTTTTCCTAAACTAGCCTTCTGTTACTCCTTGGATTTGGGTTTTGTTATATTCCAGTTTTCAGAGCTTGCTGTCAGATTTCCTTTAACCTTATGGTTCAGCTCAGTGGCTTGGCTTCTGCTCCACCTTCCACTGCTTTTTGATGTATTGTTTTTCTGGTTTTCAGTAATTTCTATGTGTCTCAATTCCTTTCTTTCTTTTTTTATTGTATATATTTTTTAATTGAAGTATAGTCAGTTTACAGTGTTGTGTCAAGTTTCTGATATACAGCATAATGATTCAGTCATACATGAACATACATATTCATTTTCATATTCTTTTTTTTACCATAAGTTACTACAAGGTATTGAATATAGTGCCCTGTGCTATACAGTATGAATTTGTTGTTTATCTATTTTATGTATATTAGTATCTGCAAATCTCGAACTCCCAGTTTACCCCTTCCCACCCCTTTTTTCCCTCTGGTAACCATAAGTTTCCTTTGTTTCTTTTCGTTTTCTATGTCTGTGAGCTGTTTCTGTTTTGTAAATAAGTTAGTTTGTCCTTTCTTATCTCTGAACTACTCCATCTGCATTCCTTTTGTTTGGTTCCTAAATGCCGGTATTTCCCAAGGCTGTCTTTAACCCAAATCTACCCTTTTCTTGGTAATTTCATTTCACTCTCAATTCTCCTTGTCGTGCTTATGGTTCTCTTGTCTCTCATTCTTTCTGTTCAGCTTAGCTCTAGTTCAGCATTGCCAGTGAACACGCATGCTTGGAAATGATAACATCTCAAATTGATGGGCCTGAACTCCTCCTCCCACTCCCCAACATCCTTGCTTCTGTTGATGTCAAGCTTCACGTCATCTGTGACTAATCCTTTTCATCTCTTTCCCCTCCTCGTGTAATCCTGAGTTTCTACTGAATCTCCTCTCTTTTAAAAATAATCTTTGCTGCTGCTTCTTGTCCCCGTTCTTGCAGCTGTGTTGTTTCAGCCTTCCCTCACTTGTGGCTCCGTTACTGTTAATGGCTGGCTTTCCAGTATCTTGTTTCTACACTGTGCTAAGCTAGGGAAGTCTTTTTAAACACTTTAGTCCCCACTAGGGGCATTTGCCTTTTTTATAAAAGATTAAACACCTTCTTTGTAACCTGGTTTACCTTTAATATTCTATCTCATTTCATTTCCATTTCTTTCTTTTTATTATTTTAAATGGAGGTACTGGGAATCGAGCCAAGTACCTTGTGCATGCTCAGCATGCACTCCACCAACTGAGCTATTCCCCCACCCCATCTCATTTCTCACTACTCCAGACCTGTCTCCGTTTCTTTTTCCTTTGCTCACGATCCTAAAAACACGCCCCGCTAATTGTCTGTATGCCTTTGGTTATGATTTCCCCTCCCACCCATCTGGAATCTCTTCATCCTTCCCACCCAGTTTTGGTCCCAGCTCTTCCGTGAGTCTAGCTAGACCATGCTGATTTCTCCTTTTCCTGAACCTGGTTTAGCTCTTAAGAGCTGGACACCGATGTATGCCAAAGTATACTTTGTGTTACATTGTTGGCACTTGTGGTAGACTTGTCACTTCAGTTGGAATTTGGATTCCTTTGGCAAAGATCATTTATTTTTGGTACCGCCTTCAGTTGTGCTAGGCCCATATTTTGGTGCTCAGTAAACTTGATGATTGATTGAACTGAATAAAGAGGTGATGATTCAAAATCCAGATTTGTTTCTTAAAAGAACTTAGCTTGACAGTAGGTGAGCAGCCCATGTACATAAACACATAATGTAGAATTTAGTTTATGCACCATTTATTCCTGTAGTTACTTCTGAAAGACACTTTTTGCTTCTCTCTCTCTCTCTTTTTTTTTTTTGTAGAATACTTTCTAGAGTGCTTTTATTTTATTTATTTATTTATTTAATGTGTTTTTTTAACACGGGCAATAATGAATAGTATTTGTAAGAATTTCATTAATGCACTTGGAATCTTAGGTGGACCTCAGAGCCTAACATAGGAAAATTAAGCTTTTGAAGAAAGAAAAGGTTTAAGTGCAGAATACGAAGATTGGGCAAACCTGTTCAGTAGTTGTCAAAATGTTTTAGATTAAATTAATGGACAAGTTTGCTTCAAGTGGCTTTGGGGCAGTCAGCTTGCTCTTATTTTCAGTTTAGCAAAGTGGAAACCAAGACTAAGTCAGATGACACCATGCGACCTTTGTACTTTTCAGTGGAACTGATAAAAGTTATCATTGATATTCCATTGTAATTGAAATTCAGTAACAGCTTTTCTTGCGGTTTTTGCTTATCATCCTTTGAATGGGGTCCACTCGTTCATTTATCTCTCCTTTCACTACTACACTCAGAGGGAACAAAGACATTGTTATCATTCAATAAGTAAATACGGTGCCTACAGGTGTATAAGTCACTCTCCCTAGATTTAAAGCTCAGTCTGCCCTGAAGAAGTTATCAAATCAGGGAAATAATGTAGGTATACAAGAGACATTATGATTTTGCCTAGAAGGGTGCTGGAAGTGCTTTGAAAGAAGTATGAAGAACTCCAAGGAAGGGAGAGATTCGTTATGCCAGGCTGGTCCTGATCGTGGAGAGTTTTGTGGAGAGCATTTGATTTTTAGCCCCAGAAACAGATGGGATATTAGTGGACAGAGGGTGGGAGATGGAGGGACTGGACTCTGCAAGGCACAAGGACAGCAGAAACAAGGTCTGTGGTGGTGGTGTGGGGAGGGATAGAAATTTGGCTCTGAGATAGGTGATACCAAATCTTGGAGGTGCCTGAATCTTAGACTAGGGAATATGTCTCATATTCATTAGGATGTGAGGTGTAACTGAAGAGCAATGACATTACCAGAGGTATGTTTATGAAGATTTGACACCACTGGGCAGGATATGTTGGAGTTTGATGAAATTGGTCTTTGGAACATTTGTGAAGACTGTTGTGGTATTACCAGTGAGAAGTGATTGAAGCCTCCGTCTATGATAGTGGCAGTGAGAATGGGAAAGAAGGAATGAGCACAAGAGTGCTTTCTGATGAATCAGTGAAACTTGGGGCCACATCTATTTATGCTGCCATGAATCTATTTAGATATTTTTTTCAGCATGTATACTATTCTCCTCCATTGTGGCCAGTGGTAGAAGATACTTCATCAATTAAAAAATTTTACTTATAGCATCAAAGTTTATTTATTCTCATGAAGAGTAACTTAGATCAGATTTGTTACAAAATTTAAATCAAGTTAAATACACTACTTTGCATAAAACAAAACAGAATGAAACCAACAGTTTACTTAACCTCTGTGATGTTTGTTAATTGATTTAAGTATATTGACAAATCCTCATATTTGTGTTCTATCTTGTAAGTTTTATTTTTCATCATTATATTTTTCTTATTATCTTTGATGAACATCTAAACATAAAGCACATAAAAGCTTTGGTTGGGAGAATTTAATCCTATCCAAAATCCTATTCTGATTTTGAGTCTCAATCCTTGATTTCTTAGATTCTGAGACATGAGTATTTGAGCCTAAAAGCCGGATTATCTTTCTTTCCATTTTCATTAGAGAGAATTAAAAAAAAAAAATCAAAGTGTTTAACTGAACTGCATTTTAAGCCAAACTGCATTTAAGTTTCAATACCGTCAATCACCTTATCCTATCTATTCTGAGATCTTTCTTCATGGGAGAGTCTAGTAGGCTTTGCAGGCAGCATATAAGACAGATTTTATTTACTAAAATTTTGCCATTGATGGGAAGGAGGAGAAAAGCAGATTGTGCAGGGGTAGGGAAGACAAGCAGTCACAGTTTCTCAAAGTAGTTGAGTGATACCCAACTTGGAGTTCTTGTTATTGAACTGGTTTGGTACAGGCTTACCAGTTATCTCCCAATACTAGTTCTCTGTGTGCGACTGCTATTTGTGCCTCAGATGTGAGTCTTTCTTTACAAAAGTATGATTGTCTCCTATTTCTGTGATCAAATGTAAATACAATCTTGGTTTTGGCCCTTGGGGACATAATCTTGCAGACCTTGAAAGACAAATTTGTAATTGTAATTTTGACTAATATTTTCATAGTCAAAAATGTTAATATTTGGGAGGAGGAGATGGCTTTTAATAAGCCTACCTTGTATTTAGTAAAAACTAGAGTAATCAGTAGATATTATCTGCAGAGTGGGTTTTCTTTTCGTCTCATAACTGTCAATATCAATATTTAAAAATATTCCCCTGCATGAAAGAAGCCAATAGAGATAAGCCCCAAGACACCTGTGCTGGATTTTGTTTGATCTAATTAATTTGATTTTTTACCATTTTACGTTTGTATTTGTCACTTAGAAAGACTGTGTTGTTAAGATAGTGAAATATTCTCCAGTTTTTTCTTAGTCATTTTGCCATCCTTCTTCCTTCCAGAGAAAATGATCTTCCATTGTTTCCTTGAATTTGCTGAGTTAGTTGCATTTACCCACTTAAAAATATTATTTTGGTTGGTTAATTTTAATAGGATTTGAAATATCACTGTAGAATTCATATACTACTTTATTCTTTGCTTCATCCTTTACAGTGCAATTTTTCATTTAATTCTCTCAGTATCTCTGAGATATAAATGGGCTTGCTTACTCTGTTTACATTTTATAGATAAGGAAATTAATAGACTGTCAGTTTAAGTGACCTGCCTAAGATGACCAAGTTGAAATTAGAAATTAGGACTCTGAAATTAACACATTGATTTTATTTAAACCAGTAGTCAAGGAGAAGCTTAGAAGTATCCTACATAAAATTTTTATGGAAATAAGAGGAACAAGGAATGAATCTCAGAGCTTTGGTAGATTTCAAATCTTAAATGTAATCTATAAAATCCTCCCAATTCTCTCTCTTATTATCCCTCTAGCTTCATCTTGCACAAGATTTCCCTTGTTTCTTTGCTGTGTCCACACTGATCCTTCTTTTCCAGTCCCTTGGAATTGCTCTGTTCCCTTTTACCGCAGTGCTCATATCTGCCTGGACCTGTCATTTCTTCCTTTCAGTATCAATAACTCCAATTTATTCCTCAGATCTGATCTTCAGCAAAGATGTTCCAGACTTCACTAGGTCAAATTCCTTTGACTAGTCCTTGGTACGGTTGCAGTGTTAGTTTAATTTGCCTGTTGGTTTGACTCCGGTCTTTCTTACACTGACCTGTCAGTTCTTTGAAGACTGTGGTATGTCTAGGTCTGTTTTTATTTACTTTTGTACCCTGCAGTGACTAGCATAGATACTGAGACAAATGTGTGCTCAGTATTTGTTGGACGATTGGATGGGTTGATGAAATTATCTTTGCTAAAATTTCCACCATGATCTTTTAACGTTTATAATTGATGAGTCATCTTTGTCAGTTTCTGCACTTACTTATTTTCCTCTTTTACTCTGTGTGCCACTAGCAGCAAAGCAATAGTGTTAGTATTACTGGTAGGCTTGTCATTGGAGGGTGAGTGAAAACAAACAGACAAGCTTAAGTAAGCGGAATGGAAGAAAGGGAGGGAAACCAAGTAGAAAAGACAGAGGAAGTGATTTTCACAAAGTTACAGAATTTCAGAGCTAGATAGAAATTGGAATTTATCTAGGCAAGTCTTTTTTTTTTCCTGATTTTTATTTTGAAACTTTACCTAGTCTTCCCCAATGTTAGCATTTTGCCTAGCTGTAGCACAACATCAATAGCAGGAAATTTCTATTAGCATTGTCCACTGAGCTCTTTCAGATTTCTCCAGTTATGCACACTCAAGTTTGTGTGTGTGTACGTGTGTATGGTTGTGCACATGTGCACAGGTCAATCATTTTTAACATGAGAAAATAGAAGTTTATAGACTTCCTTCAGCAACTTGCTCAAGGTCACCAGGCCATAAGACAAAATAATCAATTCTTAAATTCCATGTTGCTATCTGTTCACCAGCCCTGAGTTCTGTTATAGAACTTCTGCAAGTATCAGGATTGTTCATTAGCATTAGTGCCAGAATTTGACTAATCTTCCCATATTGAAAGATATTAACTATGCCTCTTAGCCAACTATGTTCATACAGACCGAAAACATTTAGTTTTCAACCTGGATCTATGTCAGAAATTGGAATTAAAGCCCCACTTTTGTTTTTGCCCAGCAGGGATCCTCTAATATTCAGTGAAAGGCCTAATTAAAGTTTCCTGAAACTACTCTTTAATCACTTGGATTAGTATAAAAAAGAAATGTTTTTAATCACATACATATCTGCTAATGCTTTTCTTCTGGTAACTAATTGCCTTGATAATATAAAGTAATAATAAAAATGGAGGCTTAATGGATTTTAAACATGTGGTTTTTGAACTATATATATATTATAGAATATATATACTTAGTGCATTAAACAGTATTTTAAACTTACACCTATGAAGTGCTTAAGGTTTAAAATTGATCAGTGGGCAACCTCAGTGTTTCCTGGAAGTACCAAGTGTTTAATCCTAACAAGAAGTATAAAGTAATTAATATGACTTTGATTTAGTATTGGAATCTAAAATCAAATTTCTTCCTGTGTTGCAAGCAATTCTGTTTAGCCCTTTCTACATTTTGTGATTATAGAAAAAAATGGTTTATAACTATGGATTATCTTCTCAAACTGGAATATCTTTAATTGGGGTGGTTAAATTTCTAGCATTTGACATGTTGGACAGAGGGTTTACGCTTACCCTGATTTTCAGTTTCGAGATTTAGAAATAAAGTTTTACTTGGTTTAGTTATTTTCTCCCCTAAGTTCAAGTTATACCTGTACAGTAGCTTCTAATTTCACTAAAGTAGGCTTGTTGGTAGCTTACAGAATACAGCTTGTCTTTTTAAATGTGTGATTCTTAAGAATTTAAAATAAAAATATTAAACTGCCTTAAATAAATTTGATTCAAAAATAATTCTGGATGTTTTAATTAAAAGTCTTACTTTTTTAAGAGACAAAAATTTAAGATTTGGGGCTAAGACACTTTAATTTTAGTAATAAAATAGAGAATGCTGTAGTGGATATAATTAGAAATGCAAACTAAATCATTAATTTCATTGAATAAAAATGAGGGAAAAACACTTCCCAATGGAAAATAGATTGGCACTATTTCCAGGCAATCATTTATTTTAAATAGACATAAAGCCATAACAAAATGAGTTTCACTTAATTTGTAGAGCTCCCAGCAAGACTTAAAGCACGTTTCTGGGTGTACTCTTTCTGTATTTGGTGGAGTTTCTTCTTGAGGTCAATGAGGAGTTTTGAAAGTTTCTTTTGTCTTCTAATATTTACAAACACGTGTTTCTTTAGGAATTTTAGATTTGCTATTTTTTTGTTCAGCTAGCTTCTTCTTAGTTACTAGATAGTGCTGATTCCCTGTTTCTGAATGTCCCATCCTCATTTTTAACTGAATCTTTTCCTTTCAGAAGCATGACAGTGGGACGTTAAAATCACATGTGGCTTACCATTGCTTTATTGTTTTGCTACCAACCATTAAACAGTGTATGTGACCTTTGCCCCACGTGAGCCGTCATCTGTTTGAGAAAGCAGTTAACTAACCAGGATTTGCAAAGGAAAACAATAAGAACACTGTTTGGCAGTTTGCTGGGTCGGCCTGGGATTTGTACGCATTCCTATCTCCCAGTCATTGGTTTGATGACTCTAATAATCGTAAACAAGCGCAAGCATAAAGCAGACCTTTTATTAGATATAGTGGAATGTAAAAAAAATTCAAGACAGTGTGAGGTTGTTATTATTATTTCTGTATTGACTGTGCTTTATAAGGTTCACAGCAAAAATGAGGCGAAGGTACAGAACTTTCCCATATACTCCCTGTCTTGACACAAGCATAGCCTCCCGCATTATCACCATCTCCCGCCAGGGTGGCAAGTTTGTTATGACTGATGAACCTAAGTTGATAGAGCGTAATCAGCCAGAGTTCATAGTTCACGTTATATAGTTCAGTCTCAGTGTTGTACATTCTTTCGGTTTGGACACGTGTATGATGACATGTACCCATTATTAAGTCAAATGATTACTGATACCAATGATATTTTTGAAGTAATGATACTCCATTCATGTCATTCAGTTGGACAATTTTAATAATCTCCTATGATTGAACTCAAGTTTTATATATATTTGTTTTCTGAGCTCTTTGCAGATGGAGTATTGTTGCTTTTGTAGTTCTTTAAAAAAAAAATCTCTGATTTTACTGTAACAAAGTCAAGTATAATAAAACCAAAGTAATTTTTTTATTTGTCTATCTGTTTTGATATGACTCTCCTTTCATTTATCCAAGTGTCTTTCTGTACATTCACTACTGTATCACTGTTGCCCAGGAGTGTGCTGGACAGATAGCCAAACTCAATAAGTGTTTGATGAGTAAATGAATGAATGAATCCATTTAATGGTGGGTTATTTTGTGTTGTCATTTAAGCAACTGGCAGATAGCATTGATTCTGATCTTATAATCTAAAAGCTACAATTATGTTTTCTATTACTTAGTTTTAGGAATTTTTCTTAGTTTACTTTCAGTTATCCTAGTATTTGAATTTAGTTTAGTCTTGGATTTGTCCTAAAGTGATTTTTTAAATTGTCACAGGAAAGCTTTTGTATTAATAGTTACCAGTTTCTATAAAGAAAATAAAACCAACTAAACAACAACAAATAATAATAATGATTTGATTTTTGGAAGTGTTAGAAATGAGTAACATCTACTAATGCTATTCTCATCTTTAAAGTACTTTAAATTGAATGTGTTATTGCTGGTGGTTTGAAGACTGTGATCCAAATGATAGATTCTGTTTCTCTAAGAACAGCTAGTATGTATCTACTATGCACAAAGCGTTTGGGGAGAAACAAAAGAAATAGGAATTATGATTCTTTCATGACACTTAGGAGTATAGATGGATAAATCCAGTACAATGACACAAAAAAGTCAATGGTAAGAAACCGATGAAAAGTTTAGATTATGAAAACACAGAGGTTGCCCCAATGGTATCTGTGGTGAATGGATGATTACTTGGACAGTTTTGCCACTAAAATAGACTGTAAAACACATGCACATACAGATCCTTAGAGAAACAAGTATTTCTAAAGCATATGGGACAGAGATCAGGCACGACATGAAGTTTGAGATAGGGAAAATAAAGTTAGTCATTTCACTGAGTTTGTATAGTTTTTATGTTAAGGTAATGCTGTTTAAGACAAGTTGGGGGAGGGTTCTTAAGTATTTAAAAAAACATTTTAGGTAAAAATTCTAATAATTTTTGTAGAAGGATGGGAAATTAATTTTTTTTCTTTTGAAATTTATGTGGAAAACCCTTTCCTATTGGTTTTAGAAGGAAGGCTCACTGAAAGAGAGATTTCAGTACTGAAACCTGAGTAGCCCAGCCCAGACCAAGGATCAGCACTATCTTTTGGGAAAAGTTTTGTAAACGTAGATTCCTTCTTGGGGACTTGTTTTCTGATTTTATTACATGAAACAGTGACACATTTATTACACACACAGCGATAGCATAATGAATGAGTACTGACTGAGGTATTTTGAGATTCCCAGTCTAGTCCTGGTTATGCTTCCAGCCAGTTGTGTGATGTCAAGCAAGTTTCCTGGGCCTTTTTGCTTATCTGTGAATTCCTAAAGTTAGACCACATGCTCTTTAAAGTTCTTTCCAGCTCAGTATTGATGTGTTAAGAGTCTACTTCAAAAGCAATTATTCTGAATAATCTTTGTATTAAATATTTAGTTCACTATTTGTTAAATTCATTGTTGTAGTTAGACAGTGAGTAAGCTTAAAAGAATCTAGATTTGTGTTTCTCAGTAGCTCAACAAAAGTAGCTTAGTAATTCATATGGTTCCACTTTTAGGTTTGTAATGAAAATGAGTTGCTTCAAAAAAGGTGTTTTTTTTTTTTTTTAAATTGAAAGTTAACAGTGAATATTTTACACAAATCCATAGCTAGAATTGGCTTTATTTAAGCTTCTTTAATTCTGGTAAATTAAAATTTAGTTTCCAAACATTTCTATATTATTGATCTATATTTTAACAGTTTTCAACATTTTTTTCCTGCATTTCTTTTTTTTTTTGAAATTTCTACCCATTCATTTTTAACTTAAAAATACCCTGGTTTAACATGTACTGTTTTCCTGTGGTGTATCTTTTTTTTTCTTTTTTTTTTTTTGAAGAGGGTTGTTGCTTTTCAACTAGCTATTGGGCAGCGCTTAGTGAGGGGTTTAAGGCTCATCGTATCTTCGTGACCTTTAAAAAGAATATCTGCTTGCTGATAAAAGATAGGGATCTCAGACTTACCATCTCTGCCTTTTATGAGATGTTTTAATGTGTCAGTTCATTAGACCATATGGATAAAGTAACAAGATCTACTTTTGCTTTGAAGTGGAGTTGTTCTGTATTTGAGAATATAGGTAGCTTTCCTTGGAGGACTGTGTTCATTGTCCTAAAATTTCATTTGTGTGGTAAAGATGGTTATGTCTATTGAAACCTTTCCAGGCAAAAGATGTCTGTCTACCTGAGTAGATAGGTAATTCAGTTATTCAACACATCTTATATATAATGTCCTCAACACATATTATATATAATGCCCTGTTAAAGTAAGAATTGAAAATCTCTTTGAATTTCTTGAGTTTTTAAAACCAGAAATTCCATTCACGTTATTCTTTATTTAGCAAACATTTATCCTCTTGAGTGCCTGCTACGTGCAGATCATGAGAACAGGTACTGTGGGCACATAGTGATCAACATGACCTGCTTCCTCTCCTTAATAATCTTTTTATATTTTTTTTTCCTTTTACTCCCTCTGTCTCTCCCTTCCTTCTAGCCTCCCTTCCTCCCTCCCTCCCTTTCATTTTTTTTTTTTTTTAAAGAATCACAGCAGAGGAGATGGATATGTGATAAAATTCAAGGGAATGAAAACTCTAAGTGCTGCACTGTTTATGCTGGCAAAGTGGTGTGGGGCTGTAGAGTGCAGAGTGATTAACTGCAGCTTCGGGGACTGGAGACAGCTTCACTAAGGGGCGAGTGGGATTTGGATAAGCACCCTTGTGAGGGAGGGGTCCTGCAGTCTGAAGCAACAGGACGTGTAAAGATAAGGGGTTCTGAGTGTGCCTGGTGTTCCCGGGAATTCTAAGTAATAGTATAAAAAGTCAGTCAGATATTTTAAGAAGAGATGCAATGAAAAATGTGGCTGGGATTGTCAGTTCAGGCTAGAGAGAATGAATGCCATGTTTGGAAATGTGGACTTTATATAAAAATTAGGGTACCACTGACATTTATTTCAGGAGGTAAATGAAGTGCTCAGACCTGTGCTTTAGAAAAATAATCATAGGGAAAGTATGCAAATGTTTCAGAGGGGATCAATTGGAGGCAGAGGAACCAGGAGGTACATGGTTATGGACTGGGTAAGAGATGGCGAGGGTCTGACTTCTGAAGAACAGTTATTGTGGTGGTGGATGTGGGAGTTACTGTGTGGTGAGGAAGACCAGCTGAGGAATGTAGTGTTGGTTATTTTTCTAAGTATTGGTAACCAAGGGTATTAGAGATAGGATACTGTAGAGGGTAGAGGAACAGCTGTTGTACAGTAGAGGAATATCTAAGTGGATTCAAGGACTTTTTTTTTTTTAATTGAACTTTTTTTTTTAATTGAAATACAGTCAGTTACAATGTGACAGTTTCTGGTGTACAGCACAATGTCCCAGTCATGCATATACATCCATATATTTGTTTTCATTTTTTTTCATTAAAGATTATTACAAGATGTTGAACATAGTTCCCTGTGGGAGACAGAAACTAAAGAAAAATGGAAACAAAGCACTAGATACAACAAAAAGTGGGAGCAGATGAGCTCAAAGGACAACACTGTCAATTGAAACACAATGCAAGGCACCTGAAATTTTTTTTTTTTAACTTTTTTTCTTTTTTCTTTTTGGCTGGGGGAGGGTTTACCTGTTTATTTTTAGAGGAAGTGCTGGGGATTGAGCCCAGGCCCTTGCACTCTAGCTCTTGTGCTGTATCCTCCCCGTCAAGGCACTTACAGTTTTAAATGGTCTAATAGCAGTACTTTTAAAAGTAAAAGGAAGCAGATGAAGTTAATTTAAAAATTACATTTTGTTTAACATAAAATGTTATTTCAACATGTAATCAATGTAACAAATTCTTAATATTTTACATTTTTTATACAAATTCTTGGAAATCCAGTGTGTACATATTTGCACTTATAGCAGATCTCGGTTTAGACTAATGACATTTGAAGCACTGAATAGCACAGGCACCTCGTGCCTGCCGCTATACCACAGTGAAGGTTTAGGAAGTCATTTTTTTTCAAGTCTTCTATGATTTATACATATTAACAATGCTGGAGGCAGGGGCTTTAAGTGTGCAGTCAGTGTGCTATGTGAGAACTGCTAATTTTTAATTAATAATTAATTTAGTGGAATAAAGTTTAACTTAAGAGAGAAAAACACAAGTTCTTGAATGAATCGAAGGAACTTCCAGCATTAACCTAGGAACTACTCTTGTAATTGACTGTCTTGCTAGTTCCAGTGACTGTTCCTAGGTTCAATTATCTTTAAGCGAGCAATACATTTTTGAGGGGAAAACGTAACTTTGATAAAGAGTGTAATGAAAAAATAAGTTAAAAAAAAGTACCTCAAGGGGTAAAACATAATAAAATTTAAGTTTACTCCTTTATCTTTAAGAATATATACCCAGCTTTATTTGTCACGTGAATCAACTTCAGATTATTTGAATTTTGTATTCCACTAAGAATGCAGTGCTTCCTCCCTCTCTACTCCCCCACCCCCAACCTGTTGGAATAACAACAAATAATGAAGATTAGCACTTTAAAGGATTCCAGGACACAGCTGAGGAAGGCCCAGTTGCGCCACAACTTAGCTATATGACCCACCTGACTTTCAGCCCAGGAAGATGGCGGGCGTGCTCCTTTTTACTGAGCTTTGGGAATCATGAGGAGGTGGTTCAGTCCCTGAAAATCAGTTCTGAGTGTCCGTGATACCCTTGCCACCTTGAAAGAAGCTGTGTTTGATAGCAAATAGTGGTTCTGGCCAGGAGTCAGAGACCTACAAACTGCCATACGAAGGTAACTCGGTGGGGGCTTGAAAAATAAACCTCGTAAATTCAGTTTCTCTCCTGAAATGTTTAGCCTGAAGGCATAAATAGAGGTTCCATAGTTATTCTACAAATTGTATATTCTAAATCTCTTGGGTAATTATCACAACTAAAAATTATACAACTAGCAAATTACCTGAAATTGCTTGCTCACTGAATATCCTCAGTAACCAAAATTTGTACCTAAAATGACTATGCATGAGAGCATTGGCTGGCAGGAAGGCTCTACTGATTTCTCTAATTTAATTTTCATCAACACCATAGGTTTAAAGGTAACTTGCCTCAGTATCTAAGCCAGTGAGTTGTCCCAGTCTTTAGAATAAAACCATTAAATTAAACTGGAATGAAATCAAATACTATATTAAAATATATACATTATATTTATAAATTCCAAGAAAAATACTAACTTCTTTATTCACATGGTAATCCCCTTGCTAACTTCAGTAAATTTTTATCTATTATTAAATGCAAATTTTAGTGTCTTCTAAATGTTTTAGAGAGCAAGTAATTTAGTAGTAGAATCCTCTGATACTATGAAATGTCTGAGCTGCTTTATTCAGCTCGGCTGGTTGCATCCTGGAGTATGACTGAAGGTATGCCTGGACGGAACCAGCGACCATCTCCCTTGTCCCTTCTTCTGACCTTCTCTCCCAAAACATGGGAACAAGTGAGTGATTTTTATGGGTGGACTCTTTTGGGATTTGAACATTTTTGTCACCTTTTGGTCCTGGCTGTGAGTCCCTTGGAAACTCCGTGGGACCTGCATTGGTGGCAGACATTCATGTCTGGATTTTAATTTGGTATTTGACACCTGCACATTGTAGAACTTTCACTTAAGTTTTTGGTCGACAGCTCTGAAGAGAGTGGGTTTCTAACCTCTTTTGGCTGACACACACCTTGAAGAATCTAGTGGAGACCTACAGATTCTTTTTTTCAGAAAGATGTACTTAAGATCATGAACCGTTTTGCGTAAGGCCAGGGAGGAATCAGTAAGACTCAGACGCAAACTGAGAACTATTTCAGCTGGAGGGCATTAGATGTGACAAGGGACACTGTTGCCTGAAACTGAACCCCCTTTAGGTGACTGTAAATCGTGTGTTTGTGTGTGTGTGTTTGTGTTTGTGTGAAGGTTGCGGTAAGGAACAAGGCTAGAGGCAAGGACCAAATAATGAAGAGCAGGAATCTGACGTTCAGTCTGATGTAGGCGTATGTGGGTGTGGGAGTTTCTCCTTGAGGTATTTTTAATTTATCTCACGTTAGTGGCTTGCTTACAGGATTATCCTGAAAGTTATTAATATGACTCAGCTGATTATTTTTGGCAAATTGCTGTTTTTATCATCTCTGATTCAGGTGTGTATGTTTCCCTTTATTATTTGAAGAAATCTGTTTCTCCTCCCTGTTACAAGCCAGGCCACCTCCTCATCTTATCCGAGACATCCCTGGCAGCTTTCAGGATTCCATCCTAGGTTACAGCGCAGGGTGTCCTGCTGACAGAGGTGGAGTCCTCAGCCTGTCACCATTTCTGAAGCCTGTTTTTGAGTAAATGCCAGCCTTCATTCTTACCTTCAGGAGTTTTAACAAAATGTTGTTGCTGGCACTAGGTTAACTTAGAGTTGTGTCTTGCCCCTGCCCAGACAACTACACCACCACCTTGCAAACGTGCCTCCAAAATGAGTAGTGGGCCAAGCCCAGCCCATTTTGGGAAGTCCCCGAGCTGTTCACCGCACCATGCTGTGTGGAGGGAGAAGACCATTGCATGTAAATGAATTCAGTGATGTGGTTAAGCACAACAAAGTTCTTTATAAAGTGAAAATTAAAATTGTTCAGACCTGTCTTAAGGTCTGATGAAAAGGCCAAATGACTAATTTGACTAGCCACTTGTTAGAGGATTACTCACTGTACCCTTTGAGTTCATTATCCTGTAAGTAGCTAGACATTTTAAATAGTCTATACTACATTGAAATCTTAAAAAAATATGATTTCTCATTAAAAATACTGCCTTTTTCCACTTTTATAAGTACGATATTCAACACAGTGATTAAGTATTGTTTTGTCTCCTACACCTGGGCTTTGGAAGCTATTAAAGTTATAGGCCATTTATGTGTTAATAATGGCTGTTGCTGCTTTTTATGTTATTTTCCTGGGTTTTTTTAAAGATTACTTTTATTAATAAGCCAGTCTGTCAGTGCCAGAGAGAGGGTAAATCCTGTCTAAAATTTGGCTTTTGACCTGCTCAAGTCATGAGTGATTTTAAAAGTTTTTTTTTTTTTCCTAAAAACTCATTAGTCACACATTTAAGAAGTCTGAGTGTTTTAAATCTCTTCCCAGGATTTTTTTTTTAAACCTGCTGAAGTAGGATTCTCTCTTTCTCTTCAGGTACTTGAATAAGCCAGGTCAGTCAACATTATTCCTTCTTAAAGTATGCGTTTGAGTTTGACAGTTTGTTTTTTGGTTGTTGAGTTGTGCAGTAGTTTTCTAAAACCCAAATTATATGTCTTTACACTTGGGCTCTGTCTGTCTGTGTGGTCAGTATGCTATAATTGTAATTTCCCAGTAGGTCAGATCACATCGGGGATTTGTTTCAGAATTATCAGCAGGTGTCCTTGGGATGTTACTTGGCTCACACTTTTGGATTGGGGTCAGTGGTTTTCTGTGTATTTTCTTTTCCTAGAAATTTGTATATAATTCCAGGTTTTTATCAGCATGCCTGTTGTAACCAGATAAGAGCTTGCCAATTAAAGAATTTTGAAGTTAATTTTTCTGTAAATTAAACTTGTGAGTCTTGACAGTGGTTCATAGCCATGATCCATCAGAATCACCAGGAGAGCTTCACCGGTGCCTGATGCCCTGTGAGGCTCTGACTGACTTGGGCTGGAGTGGGCCCTGGCCGTGGGAGGCTGCACCAGCTTTTCAGCTGGTTCTGCTGTGCGGCCCTTCTTGGGAACCACCGAGTGTTACAAGCTCAGTGGTTTTCATCCTTGGCTGCACATTGGTATCACTTGGGGAACCCCAAGCAACTCTGATATCTTGGGCCTGCCCCCAAAAGTTCTGGTTTAATTGTTCCTAGGGTATTGTCTGAGCATGAGATTTTATAAAACAGCCAAGTGATTGTAAAACAAAGGCAGGTTGAGAACCACTGATCACCAACTCCCCCACCCTTTTTTTTTTTTTTAAGATGAGGAATGAGTGACTCAAACCAAAGAGATTAAGTGATTTGTCCAAGATCCACAAAAGAGAACCAGAATTCTGATCTTTGGACTTACAGTCAAATGTTTTTATTAGGACATCCCATACTTTTATTTTGGTATGTCAGAAGTACCCATACAATCATGTTCCTTGGCTGCTTAGTCCAGAAAATGACAAATATTTTCTCTCTTTTAACACTGGAAATGTGTGAGTTCATAGCTGAGATTCAGTCATTACCTCAGTTATAACATAAGAGAAATGAAGAGCTAGGAATCAGACACATTTGTGTGTTCTAGAACTCACGCTCAGTATCTGAAAGCACATTAGGCAAAGATAATTCAGCTGAAAATGCATTAAGATGAGTTAACGCCATGCCATTTCTATAGCAGGAGCCATAAGTGCTTGTGTTTATAACATGGGTCATTGTCTGGGAGAAGGTTGCACAGGCCTATGTGGTTGGAGTTACAACGACAATATACATTACAAAGCATACTTTATCAATAGCATTGATAGCAAAGTACAGATTAGACCAATGGTTTAGAAATAAAATTTTCAGAATGTCACAGAAGGGAAAAAGAAATATTGAAAAAATACTGTAGGCCAAACATAGGGTCTCGGGTATTTGAGAAAAGCGTGCTTTTGGTGCTCTTCGGGCAGAGGCGGGTGTAAGCTGACCGCTGCTCTCCAGCCCACATCTGTTACCTCCCAAACGCACACACAAGCCTGTCCCTAGGCGCGTCTCTGGCCCCCTCAGCACCTGAACGTGTCTTACTACTACACAGGTTGTCTTTCCGTAGTCTTCAGGCTAGCACCTTTGTGAACCTAGGGTGTGTTTAAGAAGTTATTTGCTGGATGAATGATGGAGACTGTAAACTCTTAGGGTGGTGTTTTGCAAAATGGGATCTGCCAACCTGCAGTATCAGCCGCAGCAGCAGCTCCTGGGAAACCTGCTGGAGAGGCAGATTCTCAGGCTCTGCCGCAGTCACTGAATCAGAAACTCTGGAGGTGGAGCCCAGTCCTCAGCATTTTAAGAAGCCTCAGATTTTCTGAAGATGACCATACTTTTTTGTATTCTTGGAAGGACTTGAAATAAAGAATTCAATGGTAACATTTATAAAGTGATCACAGATGCCAGGTACTATGCTGGGTGCTTTATAGGTGGTATTTAATGTTTAGTACTTAGTGTCTATATCAGATTGATTTTGTTGCATAGAGAACCTAGTGGCTTACAGGAATGATTGGTTATTATTTCTCATGCGTCTTAGGTTTGGCTGGTGGTTCCTGTGGTCTGGGCTGCTCAGCTGAGGCTGGATAGCCTAGGATAGCCCCACTTCGTGTGTCTGGGGCCTCAGCTTGATGGCTGTGTCCTCAAAAAGGATAGCCTGGGCATGATTAGATGATTGCATAATTGCTTCCAGCTGCAAGAGAAGGGCCCAATGAGGCAAGGCGCTCATAGGCCTGTGGCTCATTGGCCTAAGCGAGTCACATGACCAAGCCTTGATTAACGGGGCGGAGCAAGAGAGTCCACTTCTTGATGGAAGGGAGCGGTCACGTTGCAAAAGTACATGCAGTACAGGCTTGAGAGGAATTTGTAGCTGCTTCATAATTTATTCGGTAAATATTTGTTGGTGGGTTACAACTTGTTTATTCTTCATAGACTGTTAATGGTCCAAAGGTGCAAGGTAGATATCCTTTGAAAACAAAAAAGGACATTTGAATAGAATTCCTCTGATTATTTGTTAAAATCTTGCTCTTTTATAACGGAGGGCTGTTTTATTCCTACCTTCTTCAGAAATAAGGTCTTTGCGGACATCCTTTTAAAACAATAATTGATCTGAAGCAAAAATGGGTACAGTACCTGACAGATTGAAACTCCGAAATATTTCAATATAGTAGACTTGTTCTTTTCTTTTAAAATGTGGATGTTGATTTTGGAGATTGGTGAAGGACTTCCCTGGAGGAGGTTTCTCAGTCATGACGGCAGCTTTAAGACTATACACACCTGATTCCAAGTTGGTTGGGGGAGGGGAGATTAGTGTAGCCACCAATTCAAGGCCTGTGATGTGCTAGGAGAGCATTCTTTCGTGTGGTGTCCCACTCAGACCTCAAAACTGAGTGTTTAACACTGGGTTTTATTCTTCTTTGGATTATAGGGTGAATACATACTCCTTATAGAAAATTTGGTAGTATGAGTATAAACAGTAGAATAAAATCACATGTATGTAATCTTACCACCCAGAGGTAACATTGGACAAATATTATTTCTGATCAAATGTTGAAATGCCTTTTTATTTTTGCTTATTGAAGTGTTTTACTTGTGGATGGGACTAGTCTGTGTGTGTGTATATATATATATATGACACTAAAACTTAGTGTTGTAACTATTGCTTCATCTGTTTAACCAATGTGTACTAATTATGCCTATTATATGTAGTTAATGAAAACGTAATGACTGCCAAAAGGTAGCTTTTTCATGCGTAAATGTTCTCTTTTATAACTTCTACGTTAAATCCTTGTTTGCTTTTCCCTACTCTTTATTTTGTTAATTCCTTCTTGGTGTTTTTCCTTTTTTTCATTCTCTCAGTTGGGGGAACTTGTTTTTCTTTGTTCTTCCTCATTATTTACCATGTTTTTTTGGTTTTTTTTTTCTCCCACAGCCATTTTTTCCTATGTATTTCCATCTTTATCACTCTGGTCATTCTTATACATTCCCTTTTTCCATCTAGACATGTTGTTGATTAGATCTTGACAAATTAGCAACAAATTATCACCCTGGAGACCTCATTTTACCTTTCACCATTTCTTCTTTTTAGAAGTATTGACCTGTATGGATGTAATTTGTATGTATGTATGTAATTTTTTGTTTAAGGAACTGGGTACTTCCTTGCTGCTGTGTACCACTGTGTGGTGCTCTTTTGAGGAGTCCAACTTAAGTCAGTTTTTGGCTTTCTCTGTGATGCCCTGTCATCCCCCAAACAAAACAAAATGAAACCAAACCATAAAAACCTCTTTAAATTCCTGACCTCCCTCCACCCCCACATTCAGTAACAGGAGATTTTGACATCTAGGCTGCAGCTTTTCATTTGAAACCTTGTATGTTTGCATAAACCCATGTCAGTCAAAATAAGCAGTAAGTGGGGAAAACAGGGCAGTTCTTGGGTTTTAAAAGAGGAAGTTTCCTTCCCCACCCCTGACCTCAATATCTAACATCTGGTTCTGACTACAGATGGGGGGGAAAAACAGACTTAAGTCCCCATTCAGCCAGCTCTTAACCCCCAAACAGTATGATTTGTGATAACATTTCTATTTTTACTGTGGTCTGTAGGGTCAAATGTTTTAGTTAATGACTTGCAACAGGAGGTCTGAAGGTTGTGCCTAACGCCTTGTTTTCTGAGTGTTCATAATTTAACACAGCAATGTTTCACATCTCTGGATTGGGTTAAATTTAGTCATCCTTTAGTGAAACTTTGAAGGAAAGAAATCATTGTTGAACTCCCTGTATTTCTGTCTTGTTTTAGAGACAGCAAGTAACAGCTGATGGGATTTTACTTTTTTTATTTTTTAATATGTTATAACTTTAGAACAGGTAATAAGTTCACATGGACAGACTTCAAGCAGTGCCATGGAATGTCTGTGTATTTTTAAAACTCCACTTAAAAAATTAACCAGCGCTTTACATCTCTTTGTTCAGTACAGCAATTTTCAACTAACATTTTTGAAAGAGAAATGTTTAATACTTTCCTAAGATTATTCTGCACCTGTTTGTCTCCTTGAAAAACTAAATGTGTGACTGCTTCTAATGATGGTTTCACCTTATGTTTTGGGGTGACCCAAATGAGGCAGGTGGACTGGACCAGCTCTTCAGCTGGTACCAGAGCACAGAGCAGTAACCAACCCTTGCCGTGCTGTAACCATCGCACTGGGTGCAGCGGAGGCCGGGGAACAACCGCCTCACTCTAGCTTGCATAGGTTAATGAGAAGGAAAGGGCCTTCTTCCATTCTCCACTCTACTTTCTGCTTCAGTGTGCACAGTTAGGGGATGCCTGAGGAAGGATTCACACCAAAAAAAATCAAGTTGCCCCGATGTCTGAATTTATAAGTCAGAAGCTTAAATTAGGCCCAGTTTTACCTACATTGTTTTGCATGTTTAGGTCAGAACTTCAAAAGTACTTTTGGGAAAACTGAATTTTTATTGAAATCCTGACTTTGTTATGTGAAGTTGGTGATTGGATTTTTTCAGTGGAAGGAAGATTTATTAAAAACAAGCAGAAGTAATATCCACAATGGCAGGCTGAAAAAAATGATGAGACCACTTTCTCTTATATCATCCTTAATTCACAGACTCTGGCGGTTCCACGTTTAGCTTTAGGGGTGTTAAAAGGCAACCTGAGGCATACTAAAAATATCAAGAGTTTATTTGAGCAAAAATCAATTCAAATCTGGCAGCATCCAATCTAGCAGAAAGAAAGGCTCTCCAAGGAGCTGTGCAGACAGAAGGACTTCTTTAGGCAGAAGAGAGTGGAAACATGGCAGTTACACTAGCCCAAAAAAGTGGGTTGGTTATTTCAAGGTTACTTTCCTTTCCTGTAGGGGTCCATCAGGGAGATGACTTGACTAGTGCCGATCAGGTGACTCCTGATTGACTGATTTCAGATTCCATTTCTGGGAGTGCTGAAACTATAATGAAGTCTCAGTTTGGTGGCATACAATTTAGCATCAGCAACTCCGTTTTGGACCTGTTTTCTTGTTTTTTACAGGGGGGTAAGCTTGGACTGAAAAGTAGCCAGTAGGGGGAGGTTACTCTCTTGAGGTTAGAAACTTGTATTTCAAGGAGTGAATGTGAAGAAAAGAGCAGAAGTCTCTCCTTCTTTACCCAGAGAATGGGGGGAAGAAGGGGAATATGTAAATATATATATTTTGCATACACACTCAACACACATCTATTTACATATTTATGGATGTCTGTAACCCTTAAATGGTAACATAGCCACATATAATCTGACTAAGTAGGTATTACCTAAGAAGTGAAATCTTATGGTATATACTTCTGAGTGTGATTTCCTTTGCTCAACATTATGATTGAAAGTCATCCTTACTACTACATGTGATTGAAGTTTGTTCATTTTCATTACTGTTTAGTGTTCCATTTTATGACTGTTTCACAGTTTTATCCCTTCTGCTCTGGATGGATATTTGAGTAGTTTTGGCTTGAGTAGTGTTGTGGTGAAGGTTCTAGAACATGTCTTTTGGTGCACATATGCATGCATTTCCAATGGAGATGTATACCTTAGAGTGAAATTGCAGGGTCATAAGGTATGCATGTATTCTGTTTACTGTTAGTAGAGTATATGTATGTATTTTCAGCATACTTTAGCATATTTATATGTATTAACTTATTTGGTCATTTAAAAATGAAAATGAATTATGGTTGATTAATTGGTTAGCTCACAAGAAAGTATTGCCTGTTTATACTGGGGGCAAAATGTATGTGTGGTTTCAGTATAATTAGGAGTTCAAGGATACAGTTTTAGCCCCTAATTGGTCTGTGACATTGGACCTGTTACAGCCTTTTAAAGTTGTGGTTCCATTTCTATAACTGTGAAGGTAGAAATAATTATATGATTTCTAAGGTGCCTTCATCTCTATGTATCTGTGATTATTTTAAAACATCCTAAAAAAATGTAACATAGGTAAGGTTTTGTGATGACTGCTAACTCAGGTGGAAAAAAACTACCTAATAAAGTTAATTTCTGATCATGTCATTTTCACAAGGAATATTGGGATGTGCAGAAATCTATTTGGAGTTTTTAGTAAGTAGGGATGACTTTTAGTAGTAGTATAATCCACATAAGACCCGGGGAAGAAAAGTCATCAATTTAATGTGGTAACAGTTGTCATGACATTTAATAGAAAATATTTGATTTTACTCTCCAAGTAATTTGATCACTTCAACTTTCATGTCCAAAGAATCTTTATATTTTGTGTTAAACTTTCAGTTGGATCAAATGAATTACATTGGTCTTATTTTTAGTGCTGGCTGTGTATATTTTAATAGTCCATTCTTTTTTTCCTCATGGTCTTTTCCCATGTATAATCTGTATTTGCAAATCATTTCCAGAGTTGGAAAAAAAATGAGCTAATATCTCATAGGTGAATAATACCCACTTATTAGCGGGCTATTTTTTTTAAATTCTATTTTATTGAGTTATAGTCAGTTTACAATGTTGTGTCAATTTCCAGTGTAGAGCACAATTTTTCAGTTATACACGAACATACATATATTCATTGTCACATACTTTTTCACCATGAGCTCCCACAAGATCTTGTATACATTTCCCTGTGCTATACAGTATACATTTGTTTATCTATTCTATATATACCTGTCAGTATCTACAGATTTTGAAATCCCAGTCTGTCCCTTCCCACTCCCCACGCCCTGGCAACCACAAGTTTGTACTGTATGTCTGTGAGTCTGTTTCTGTTTTGTATTTATGTTCATTTCTCTTTTTCTTTTTCTTTCTTTTTTTAGATTCCACATATGAGCGATCTCATGTGGTATTTCTCTTTCTGCCTTACTTCACTTAGAATGATACTCTCCAGGTACATCCATGTTGCTGCAAATGGCGTTATGTTGTCATGTTTTATGGCTGAATAGTATTCCATTGTACAAATATACAACATCTTTGTCCAGTAATCTGTTGATGGACATTTAGGCTGTTTCCATGTCTTGGCTATTGTAAATAGTGCTGCTATGAACATTGGGGTGCAGGTGTCATTTTGAATTAGGGTTCCTTCTGGATATATGCCCAGGAGTGGGATTCCTGGGTCATATGGTAAGTCTATTCCTAGTCTTTTGAGGAATCTCCATACTGTTTTCCACAGTGGCTGCACCAAACTGCATTCCCACCAGCAGTATAGGAGGGTTCCCTTTTCTCCATAGCCTCTCCAGCATTTGTCATTTGTGGACTTTTGAATGATGGCTGTTCTGACTGGTGTGAGGTGATACTTCATTGTAGTTTTAATTTGCATGTCTCTGTCTCTGATAATTAGTGATATTGAGTATTTTTTCATGTGCCTATTGATCATTTGTGTGTCTTCCTTGGAGAATTACTTGTTTAGGTCTTCTGCCCATTTTTTGGATTGGGTTGTTTGGTTTTTTTCTTAAGTCATGTGAGCTGCTTATATATTCTGGAGATCAAGCTTTTGTCAGTTTCACCTTCTGCAAAAATTTTCCCCCATTTCATAGGTTTTCTTTTTGTTTTGCTTATGGTTTCCTTTGCTGTGCAGAAGCTTGTAAGTTTCATCAGGTCCCATTTGTTTATTCTTGCTTTTATTTCTTGCTTGTGTAGACTGCCCTAGGAGAACATTTTTGAGATGTATGTCAGATAATGTTTGGCCTATAATTTCTTCTAGGAGGTTTATTTTATCTTGTCTTATGTTTAAGTGTTTGATCCATTTTGAGTTTGTTTTTGTGTATGGTTTTAGGTAGTGTTCTAGCTTCATTGCTTTACATGCTGCTGCCCAGTTTTCCCAACACCATTTGCTGAAGAGACTGTCTTTATTCCAGTGTATGTTCTTGCCTCCTTTGTTGAGTATTAGTTGACCAAAAGTTTGTGGGTTCATTTCTGGGCTCTATTCTGTTCCATTGGTCCCTATGTCTGTTTTTGTACCAATACCATGCTGTCTTGATGACTGTAGCTCTATAGTATTGTCTGAAGTCTGAGAGAGTTATTCCTCCAGCCTTTCTTTTTCTTCAGTAATGCTTTGGCAATTCTAGGTCTTTTGTGATTCCATATAAATTATATTATGATTTGTTCTAGTTCTGTGAAATATGTCCTGGGTAATTTGATAGGGATTGCATTAAATCTGTAATTGCCTTGGGCAGTGTGACCATTTTAACAGTATTGATTCTTCCAATCCAGGAGCATGGGATATCTTTCCATTTTTTTAAGTCGTCTTTAATTTCCTTGGTCAATGTTTTATAGCTATCTGTGTTACTTATTAGCAGGCTGTATTTAATTCATTTTTGTGAGAATTCTTTTTTTCACTTTTTGCTTCATTTCTTTTTCAAAGCTTCTAGTGTGTTCCTGGCTCAGTTCATTGTGATTAGAGGCACGAGGGGGTACTGCAGGGGGAGTCTTGTAGACTCTGCACGATTATCTGAACTGTCCCTGTCAGGACTTCCTCAGACTTACATGTGGCCTGGGACTGGAAGTTACAGCAGGGATTTGAGGAGTCTCTTAGGAAGTTACATTTATTCAATTTAAAGAAATACCCTTTTTGTTCTGAAATTGTGTGCCTCTTGCTCTTGTGGTGTGAAAATGTTATTTAGTGTCAGAGATAGGTTTGGCATTAATGCCCTTTTGGTAAAATAAGTAGTAATCCTCTGTTAGTGTCCCCTATTTTTGTTCTTAAGTGTTAAGCATTTCAAGTTAAATATTTGAAGATGTATTCTTTTAAAGAAAAGCATCTGGAAACCAGTGGTTTATTCTATAAACCTTCCATCATCAGTCCCTTTATCTTGAAAAGGCTAGCAGCATCAGTTTTTCAGAGCCCCTTCGTTAATTTGAGCAATTAACTACTTCGATTTACTACTGCAGGCTGGCCTCTCAGAGGTGCTGGGTGTGCTTACACGCTCTGCAGAGAGCCTCTCCCTGCCTTTCACTTTCCTCTCTCAGGTGCCAGAATGGGGCAGCATCATCCCGAGGCTTCCACAGCTGCTCCTTTCAAACTCCTGCACTCCCTGGCCTCGTTCCAGCCCATGGTGTTGCGTTCATCACTCCACCACAGGCAGTGCCAAGATCTTTTTCTGATTTGAGGGTCTCATGATAGAATTAGTCAGCCAGCCTTGATTGACATTTTCCAAGGATATTTATGCTGGTGGGTAGGCAGACAGGCCCTGATTGTTCTTTAATTATTAATTTACAAGGAAATATAGAGCCAGTGACAAGACTCAGTTCTAGGTGGAAAAAGCACCTTAGTGGCATTTGGAGAAGATATTTTTTATTTCTCAGCTGGCAGGCCTTTTTTTTCCCCCTTGCTCTTCTTAAGGAGATAGAACCAAACCTAGCAGATGAATTGCTTGCATTTAGAGATCTCAAAGGTTAATGGTGGTAGAGGGAGATTACTGAAGGGAGAACTAATTTGCTACTTTTAAAAAATTAGGCATAGGTGAGCCACACGTACACTGAGCTAGTGATGTGTGTGGTTGTCTTCTGTTTCCTGTAATGAGAGGAAGAAAGCCCACTCCCTGACCTCTGACATTGTGTTAACCAATCAGAAGAACTGAGTTCCTCTCCCAGGGCAGAGATGTGGGAGGTGGACTGGGGTGTGGTGATGAGGTTATTATCAGTCTGATGGTGATATTTACAAATGTGAAAAGTACAGGCTGTCCCAGGATGGGGCCATCAAGGACGAGGGGCGAGTTCTTTAGGATTATTGAGCAAGAGGGATGAGAAATGAAAGTCCCATCAGTGCTTAACCTTGAGGTCTGTCCCAGATGAGAAGCTAAATCACTCTAAAACAATGATGTTCCAGCCCAGTAATGATGACCGTGACTCCCAGCATATTGGCAGTGTCATGAGAGGGACTGATAGATATGTGGCTTGGGGAAGCAGAATGGGTTCTCTTTTACAAATCTTAATAAAGGTATTTAGATCTTGAGTTTGCTTTAGATGCAGTTTTACCTAGAGGCAGAACAATGAAAAATAAAATATCTTTTGAGGTTTCCTGCTAACCCAGTGCTTTTCAGGTATTAAACTTGCACATGAATCACTTAGGGAGAGGTGGGGGGGCTTCTCACAGTGCAGATTCTGAGTCAGCAGATTAGGGTGAGGCCTGAGAGTCTGCATTTCCACAATCTGTGAAGTGATGTTTAAGCTGCTGGCCCAAAGACCAGATTTTGAGCAAGATTGTTAGATATTTTTGTTCTCTGCCCTGGATCTTGAATACCAAACCGAAGGTAAGACTCACTATTATCATTCATTCATTCTTCTTGTTTCATCTTTCTTTATACTTGACTATGAAAATGCTATTCACAATGAAGATATACTTCAGTGTTCCCTGTGGTATATGTATTATAGGTGTATTATGGGGAAAACTGTGATTAATCATAGATATTAATAGGATCCAAATTAAATCTACCAACCAACATACCAGAAATTGTTACTGGTCAGAAACCAAATGCTGGGCTCTGTATCGCTATTGGCAGATATCTCCATGTGGTACCACATTCACATGTGTGTAGTACCAAACAGATTTCTGAGAAACAGATTTTTGTGACAGATTTTGACACAGAAAATACATCAAGCACCATAAAACTTAATGGAAAAATGTATTGCTTAACTACAGTCCATTTTTAAACAGTAGGTTGCAGTGCTTTCAGTGGAATCAAATGGGTCTTATTCTTGAGAGCTTTGGCAGAGTCTCCCTACCCAGAGAATTAACTCTGAGAATGTCACCTGGTGGGATGGTATTGGATGGATTATTGGTGATGTTGTGTTTGGGGTTGGGGTTAGTCAGCTCAGTGTTGTTCTACTTTAGATCATGGAAAAAGGATATATGTCTTTACTGTGCTAAATATTTATCTGGTGACTCATTTCTGGAAGTGAGGGAATTACTGTGGTATTTGGAAATGGAAACACATCTTTTCAGATGTGCATTTGCAATGCAATCTCTGAGTGTGTTTCAAATGGTAATACACCAGGGGCTGGGAGTCTGCCAGAGTGGAACATCTGCTTCTGAGACTCAGGCTCCTGGAGCCTTCCTCTCTGAGTGCTATTGTTTTCTTTTGCTTGTTTTCTCAATTTGTTAAATCTAGATTATTTTTCATCAAGGACACAGGGAAGAAACCCTCAAAATTCAATTATTGTCTTACAACAGAGAACTCTTCAATGAAAGCTTTTTAATTTGGATAAAGATCTAAGAATTTCTACTTATTAAATTATGCCTTGTGATTCATTTTATTGAAAGTGGTTTTCTTTTTCAAACTCCCCCTGGATGGAATCAAGGTTGGCTATGTGAGCCTCTGCATCCTTGAGCAGCCTGGGTGGATGGCAGGGGCCGTGCTGGTACAATGGGCAGGCCTGCCTGGAGAGAGGATTTACTATCTGCAGCGGGTCCTTGCTGCCCTAGCGGTCTCATTCCTGAGTATACCGCACTTCTGACCCTGCGGGCTGTCGTAGTGCCAGACTGATCTACACTGCATATGCCTTCATCTACCAGGCTTGCTGCTTTTACCTGGCAGCTTCTTCTGCTGCCTTTCTCTGCCTCTCTTCACCCCATTTGGGAGGCCCAGAGTTGAGCACATGTTTCCTTGAGCTCTTGTGTCGCTGAAGCACCTTGAATGTACTTCATTTGTATGAGTACACTGTATTGTAGTTGTGCGTTTTTATATGTAATTACTCACTGAGGTGATAAACTCTTGGAGGGCAGGGATGGCTGGTTTTCATCTTACTGTCCTCATTGCTGAGTATACTGGCAGATCATAACAGAGCCTCAAACATTATTTACTGAGTGAATAAACTTTGTTTAAAGTCACTGGAATTCCATATATGTAGATCAGAATTTCTGTGCATATAAAGTTATTCTGAAAAACAGAACTGACTTCTGTGCTAACAAGCTAGACTTTAGAGAAGCAGTGAGCTGCATCCTAAGATATGCTGGAAAATAAGAGATCAGCTGGTGCTGCTTTTACAGCCTAATCTTTGTGGATTATTTGTAGCTTTTTTCTTTCCCTCTTAGCATTTGATTCCTTAAGAAATACTTGATTAAGCATGAATAATTAAGCATCAATAATTAAGCAGGAAATAAAATTTTCATAAGTTAATACATGATCCTTCTTCCATCATTCTTATATTTAACTCAAATATTAAAAAAATTTTTTAATTTGAGTTCTTTTATTTCTATTAAGTTTTAAGTGATAGGTATCACCAGGAGAGGAATAATGATTGATTCTTGTGCTTAGTATATAAAATAAATCCTACAAGTCTTAGGGATAGCAATATATCTATTGGATAACTATTTCACTAAATTTGAGTTATTCATATGGGTAGACATGTACAATAATCTTAGCAGTATCTTTAAATGTCTTCTCAAGATTACTATAGTGATTGTTTAGGTACAGCTGAAGACCTGAAGAATTATGCTTTAAAAAAAAACCAGTGTGTATACTTTAGTGTTGATAAGTAAAAGATTATTAACAGTGCTTGACTTTTAAACAGAGATGCCAGTGACTAGGACTAGACAAGCCAAAATCCAAGATGACTTCTTATCTAGACATATGTCAAGTCTAGTTGTGTGAAATCGTATTTAGAAAATGTGATTTACATGGCAGCTCAATTAAAAAACTGCTATACAGCCTATAAATATTTCAGGCCTTTGCTTACATTCTATGTACATATAACATAAAGGGGATTCTTTACCTTTGAGTGAGCATTTAAGACTGGTAGAAATTAAGTCCTTTGTCAGTATAAATCGGCGGATTAGCCTAATGATATTTTCACAGTTCAGTTCATTGTGCGGTTATCTAAATAAATGTTTTAGAAATTAAATTCCTTCTGATCCAAATGTGAGTAGGCTACTTTTCATTTAGTATAGTCCAGATTTCTTCTAAAAACCTCTTTTGTTTAGTTTGTTTTAGTATCAGAGAAAATACAGAGGATGTAAATTTTAAGTTTCCAGTGTAAAAATACTTTGTGAGGTAGGAATACAACTTCTAAGTAGTGTGTTTGATCCTTTATCCATAGTCGTTTACTTACTCATATTGACAGAGAGAAGAGGGTCCTAGCCTTTCAGCTGCTACTCTTGATGATGATAATGAATAATGATAATAATAGTAAGTTGGTGGTGCAACTAATACTAGTAATAATGATTAAAATTTAACACATGCTTGCTTTGTGTCCATTTCCTAAGCCAGTTAATTTACTGCTGGGTATCAGACTGCCGTAAAACTTAGTAGCTTAGTTCAAACAACAACAATTACTTTTTGCTCTGATTTTCTGGGTCAGCTTCTATTTTATGTGGTGTTGGCTGGGATGTTGGTTCAGCTGGAAAGTCCAGTGGCCTCACTCACATGCCCAGCATTTGTTGGTGCCTTGCAGCTGGGGACTCACTGGGGCCTTTCTGCATGACTGCTTGGGTTTCCTCATACCATGACCACTAAGTTCCAAGGTGCAAAGGCAGACACTGCAAATCTCTTAGGGCCTAGCCTCAGAATTTACACAGTGTAATTTCTGCCACATTGTGTTGATCAGAGCAAGGCTTAGGCCAGCCTAGGTACAAGGGGAGGGGAAATAGACTCTACTCCATGGTGGAAAGAGTGGCAAAGAGTTTTTGGCCACCTGTAATCCTGCACAAATCCTGTAAGTGCTGTTGTAATTCATTTTTTAAAGATGAGGGAACTAAGGCTTAGAGGGGTTAACTTAGTGCCCAGAGTCATTCAGTTACTAAGTGGCTTAAGCTCAAGCTTAGGTAGATTTGGCTTTAGTGCTGAAACTTTTAATTCTTGTTGTATTCGGCCTTCAGGGTGTAGGCAGATGAGATCTGTTTGTTTTCCTACGCCAAAACCACTGTCTTAAGGATGGTTTTGTTGGTGTGAGGGTTATTCCATTTGCAATCAGACTAAAATAGTAAAGGGATTTGATTCATATTATTGATCAGCCATGGTGTGGTAAATATCACAGGCTCCCTGAATAAGGATATTCATAACTCTTGGTTGAGGTGAAAGTTAAAATTATTAGATACGATGTTGGCCTGTGCTTGCTACATATATTAGCACATTTCCTTACCGAGAACAAATAAATAAAATCAACTTTTTAAACTGTAAGTTTCTTCTTGAGCATATGCTGTTCTAGTAGTGTACATTTTTCATATGGTTTCAGTATTCTAATGTTTACTATTCATTAACATGAAAAACAGAGCCTTTAAATTGTCTTTTTGTTATTTCTGCTGCTTTGTGGTTTTGTTTTGAGAGCCAGTGTTATTCAAGTATTTTTCTTTGTTGAAAAGAAAAAAGTCAGAGATGCCTATTATGGTAATGAACAAAATAAAAATTAAGGCTTCCAAATACACTAAAGAATTTGTATACTTAATGTAATTTCAATTTTCTATGTCTGATTCTTCTATCCTGAGTTTAAGATTTCTGCAATCTCAGACCGAGGTATATTGAGGAAAGTCTGTAAACGGAAAATGTTATATAGCACGCTTTACTTAATTAATTGTAAGTCGTGAAATAGACTCATAGTTTTGTGTAAAGCATGCGGACCTTTTAGTGCCAGAGCTAGCTAGTCATCTCCTCCTGGCCAGAAGAGAAGTGATGACAGCCCCACAGAATGTTATGGGACCTCAAATTACGTACCGCAGTCTCCTCATGTTGTAGAGGAAAGAACTTTGGATAAGAGAAGCTTTCAGCTCTTTTTCATTTCATGGAGCGATGAGGCACGCAGAGCTGTGTCTAGAGCCCGGTGCTGCCAGGGCCCTTGCTTTCCTCCCCTGTATCCCAGTGTTTCCTTAACGAGGCTTGTTATTGGAAATGTGGAAACCACTTGTCTGCAAGGTCCTATCAGCACCACTCGGCTACAGAGTAAGTTGCCTCCAGTTCAGCATGTGCCGGTTAAAGAAAGTCTTAGACCTTAAAAAAATTTTTTTTGAAGTATATCTGTTATTGTTGCTATATTCAGAAAGTTAAAGAAGTTTGTAAGTGGCCCAAAGAAATTGCACTGGTAACAACTATTACAGCCATGTTTTTCTATGGTTATTTTATCTTTTTTTCATTTTGAAAGAAAAAATATTCCAAGATAGTCGTTCTTACTGCTTAGAGAAATAAACAAAAAAGCATTTCTCTCTTGTTAATTGCAAAGAAATAATTGCCTCACCCATTTGAATAAAGATAATTTTAAATTAACCCTGAGGAAGAGATGGAATAAATGTCATGATTTTAGTTTTCTTGTCAGTGTATGAGGACCAGAGGCATGAGCTGGCTCTTTTCTCTGTGGCTCATTTTGTCCTCCGTTTGTTCTACTTCAAGGGAGCAGGGCTGACCTGGGATAAAGGTATCAATAGGGAAAATTTCCAGAGTTAAAGGCGGAAGTAACTGCCAGGGAACGAGTAATGTGATGGGAAACTATGTTATGCTTCCTTAGAAAGTATGACAAATGTGTCCACATTTACTTGAGATTCTGGAAACTTCACATGCAGCATATACCATTAATTTCCTTTAGCTCACTATTACTGTATTTTGCCATTGACAAAGGAAAAAAGATAGGGAGAGGAAAAAAAATCTTAGAACTCACAGAGCAAAAAAATTTTTTTTCCTAATTTAGAGTCAAACTCCATATTTTTAATTCTCTCTTAAAATAACTTTTGGTAGAATTCCTTTTCATCAAGGTAGTGTGTCTGTAAGCTATTCTTATATACTGCCTCTATCTCTCTGTTCATTAACACAGTTTTAGGATCAGGAGTTCTTTCTTATTTATAGTTCTTTAAATATTTTTATGTCTAAGAAGCTGTTACAATTATAGTAAGACTTTCTCCTCTTCAGCAGAGACTTTTGCTCTGATAGAGGTGAAAAGCAATGTGCATATAGAATGACTGTGGTGCTCTTCAGAGAAAACTTTGTGCTGTGGCAGGTAATGTGAAGTGGTGGAAGTGATGTGTCCCCTAATTCCTGGTAGCTGACATCCGGGAAGTGGGGTGGAAAAGATACCAAGGTAGTACTTTGACATAAAATGGTGCCAGTGAAACTTCAACAGGCTGAGGTGTAGGAACTCTTGAACCAGTGAGGAAAAAGAGATGGATTAACCCAAGGTGTGGATCAGGAAAGAGCAGACCATTCCGATGGGTGTGAGAAACGGAGGAGCGGTAACGTGGTCCCATGGACAGGAGAAATCCTTGAAAAAAAGATTATTTTGGGAAAACTTTAAACTATATTCTACTGGGTAAAAATTAAGACAACCTATCCTTGAAGTGTAAAAGTGATAAAAAAAAAAAAAACAGTGGAGTAGGGAATGTAACAAGTAAAAATAATTTAAAATTTTCATAAGAAATAATAAATACTAATTGACATAATTCAGATTGCTACTTCACTATAATTTTTTTTTTTGATGATCTGCTGAAAATTGCAAAGAACAAAAGTGACTCTAGGTTATTCAAAACTATGTTGCTTCAAGGTCAAGTTTGTTGATAAGACTCTTCTTTTATCAAATTACCCAGGGTCATAAAAGTATAGTTTGAACTTCTAATGTTTCTTTTTGTTTTGAAAAAGAATCTGACAAAGTCAAACAAAGAAAGCAAAGTTTTACTATCGTTGCTTCTATATGAATTTCACCCTATTGATGACTTTCCACATAATTCACAGAAGTTTCATTGTATTTTATCTTAAATAAAAAGGAATACAGGAATAGATCTTTTCTTTTCTCTCTCAAGTAATAGACTGGTCTACATTTTTAAGATTTACTTTACAAAAGAATACTTGTTACAAGTTAGGTTTAATCAAAAGAAATTCAATACTAAAGACAAAAGTGTTTTCTCTATTGAAGTAGATATTGTTAAGCTTTTGAACAAGATGAAAGTACCAGTGATCATATCATACAAAAATAGCTTCTCATAATAAATTTTCTGTATGAAACTATTTGTTAAAATCATCAAAGGGATGTTGTTAATATTTCTTTGGCATTGCTGCAAAGTTAAAATAGCTGACATTTTTAAAGATTATTTGGAAAGCTTTATTAAATATACTGAGATACGGCTTGTAGTCCTTTTTTTCCATGCAAACTCCTGTCATAGTCATAGGAAACTTCAAAATCCACGTGAATGATCCCATTCAACCTTGGAATTATCTAGTTCCTCACCTAATTCACCTTTACTTTACTGTTCCTACCCATTGCAGGGCCACATTCTGGTCGGAACTATATCCATCACCCGAGAAATTCTAAACTCCCCTGTCTGACTGATTACTGCCTTTGTGCTGATTCTCTTTCAACTTTATTCCTGCTGTGTTGCTCTGTCCCTTTGCCAGTCCCTAAGCCCCTTAGATTCAGTAAGAGTAGGATTGTGTTATCTTCATCTTTGTATCATCAGTGCCTTCCTGGACCAAGCCTAGTAGCCATTCAGTCGAGATTTGCAGAATAAATGACTGAAATGGATTCATTAAATACTCGCCCATTGTTTACTGTGGGATTATAAAAGGCCACCATAACAATTGATGGTCTTAATAAGGTGAGAGTATTGATTTTTACCTTATTTAGATGGTCATTGGTTTACATGACAAGAGTATTACATGAGGAAAAGAAGAAAGACTATCAGGATACTTATATTTTTAAACAGAAGTGATAGGTAGAATTAATAAATAACTTACATTTATTGAGAGTTTTTAAACATAGGTGTGTTAGGCTCTTACCTTCATACCTTATTTACTCCTCATAACAATTCTGTGAGACAGGAATTTTTATTTAAAATTTTTAGAAATGAGGAAGCTGATTCAGAGAAGTTAAGTAACTTGTTCAAGACTACCAGCAGAGTAAGGAGATGAACCCAGTGTGCCCTATCAAACTTCAGGGCCAAACTCTTTAATATAGGATAGTAGAAAAATTAAGCAGAATATCTTTTGAATATTTCCTGGGAACTTGTCAGTGGATATTATGTTTGACCATGACAGGGATATTTCATGTTTTGGTTATGTTTATGTAAAGCATTTGTAGATTGTCCGTTCAAAGCTATTTACTTATTTTTTATTGAAGGATAGTCAGTTTACAATGTTGTGTCCATTTCTGGTGTACAGCACAATAGTTCAGTCATATAGGAACATACATATATTCGTTTTCATATTCTTTTTCACCATAGGTGACTACAACATATTGAACATAGTTCTCTGTGCTATACAGTATAAACTTGTTTATCTGTTTTATGTGTATTGACTAGTATCTGCAAAGCTATTTATTTTAGAAAGCAAATTTATTTACCCTGAAAGCATCAAGTTTATCTGGCAGGACAACCTCTCGCTCTTAATAGACCTTTGTATGCAACACATAATAGAGGTCAAAGGATGCCCAGGGTTCGTCTTTTCCAGCCGCAGTTTCATGCCTTGGTCTCCCTAGCCATGTTAGTGGTGGATGGTTTATTCTTTAACAAAAGAAAAGACTCTTCCTTGGTTACCTATTTTCATGGAGCTTTTGGACTGACATAGTTTGCCAAACCCTTTTAAAGTGAGCGGTTCAGTGGAGTAACACGGAGCAGCTTGCAAACTTGTGCTACTGCCTGTGTCTCAGGTTAGAATGTCTCAGCTCACACTTGGCTTCTCTTAATGACATGGGGTAGACTCTGAGTCTTTGTTGAAATTTGGAGTATTAAAAACTTTAAAGTGCTTGGGCAGGGGAATGGGTAAGATCCAGTTTTACTTAAGGCTCTCAGACTTAATAATAATCTCTGTTCCCAAGAAGGGGAAATGAAAGGTAAGGCTTACATCAGCCTAGGATCCTCACTTTTTTCGGAATCAAACTGTTCCCAAGGTCAGAAACAGTGTGAAGTGACACTCTGAACCTATCTTGGAGAGCGCTGCATCAGAAATGGAGTGAATGGAAATTGTTCTTTAACTGGACGTGCGTCTCATTTTAAGTACCACCGTTTGTTTTACATGCTGCCTTTCTCTTTATGTTGAATTTGTTTCACCTTGTAAAGATTAAGAAGCACATGTTCTAGCTTTTAAGTGTTAGCATTGAATTACTAATAGTTTGGAGATATAAAAAAAATGGTCTTCCACTTCTACCAAAAACAGAACATTCTCACAAACTTTGGAACTCACTGATATAAAGTGTCATTTCAAGTTTTTCACTAATTCAGCATTTAAAGCTTTTTATTCCTTCCTTGACTTATGACATAGTTGTTTCTTGAGTTGAGAAAATGCAAGGACTATATGCGGTCTAATTAGACTACATTCTTTGTGTCTTCTATACTTAAGCAGCTACTAATCAAATCTTGATGTTTTGTTTAGTCATCATTTGTCAAGTTCATCACCTCAAGATGGCTGTAGTTAATGCATTGTCCCCACTATATATTGTATCATAATAATGTATTCATGTCTTTTTCTCCCATATTGTGGGAGAAATTTTTAAAGGGTAGAATTGTGTCATCCTACATCGTTTTGTGTACCTCCAGTCTCCTTATGATGTTGGCTGTAGACACCTTGAGCTACTAAGACTTACTCATAAACAGTGAAGCTCCATCATTTCCAGCTGCATATTCTGTGCAGTAATGTAACTTGAATTTTGGAGAAATTGACTCATACTACCTTTTTGTGTTTTGTGTGTGTGAAGGGGTGAGGGGGTAATTAGGTTTATTTATTTATTTTAAAGGGGGTACTGGGGATTGAACCTAGTACCTCACGCATGCTAAGCATGTGCTCTACCACTGAGCTATACCCTCCCCCGATTCATACTGTTTTAAAGAAAGACCGTGTTAGGTGATTGAATCCAAGATAAAAGAGGTAACCTTGCTTCTTAGGTGTTATTCTTGACATTGCTGATACATTTCTTATGCTTGAAAAAAAAAAAGAAAGAAAGAAAAAGAAAAGATAGTTTTCTTCGTCTTCCCCCTCTCCTTTGTCTTTACTCCTCTCTCCCTCCCTCTTCTTTAAGGCTCCTCTAATACATGAACATCTTTACTGGTTTACCCAGTATTAACATATAGAAGCTACTTTTTGATGACCTAGTATATCAGAATACTTTTTCTCCAAAATTATTTCTCATAAACAGAATCTCCCTCAAAACACATTTAAGAAATGGCTTAGCTTGTGATGGTTAATGGGAGATATGTGGTGGTAACTAGTCAAAATAAGGTATCTCTTATATTGAAAGCATTGCAAAGTTTCTTGTAAATGTAGTTAAAGTTATGTTCAGAAGATTTTTGAGTCTTTGTAGATAAACTTTATTTTCTTCATTGTGTTGGGGTAAGGGACGTTTAGTATAGAACTGTGTTCTTAGTTAGGTGCTTCAGATCCTTTATTAAGCAGTCATCATTTTTGGTCCTATGATGAGGGGCAATCAAGTGGCCAAGGGAAAATTGGCCAAGTATGGAAAAATATTCTAATAGGGAAAAAAGCTCATCCATAAAGTTGTGTGGTTGTTGCCTTTCCTCTATGTCGGGATAATTAGAGATGACTGTATTCTTGGATTTTATTTTCAAAATTTGAGGTTATTTGTTTTTTAAATGGGTATCCAAAAGTACAGAGTCAGGAGGGGAATTAAAGTGTGTAACATAAAGCAAAATATAGTAAACAAAAAACTCCCACATAGTCATATAAAAGACAAAACCTATTTGCTATGACAATAAATTTAAATGACATCAGCTAGTAGAATTGGCTGTCAGTTCTTTTCATATCTTGGTGTGGATTGCAGCCTTTGTAAACCAGTCTTTCAAAGAATGGATTTCCAAAATAATCATTTACATGTGTATGGTGTGTGTTTTTATAAATTAGATATAAACTAAATATAAACATTCTAGTATATGTGACAAATAGGGTAACATAAAACTGTTACATTCACATATTTTTAAGAACTTGAATTTCATTTTCTTTAAAAATCTTTTCATTACCTTAGTTTATGCAAAAAGTCAAATAAAAATGTGGTTATCTGCTTGTAGGAATAAGAAAATGTAACTATACATGCAGTATAATTGCACAGTGATTAGTTATATGGGTACTAGGGATTACTCGTGCTTCTAGACTGTAAGTTACAACGGTGAGATGTCACTATTTGTTTTAAAGGTTGGTGCCTGCAGAGCCAGTGGGTCAGATATGCAAGAGGGGTGATCACTGGCATTGTGCTTCAGGCTTTAGATCTAACAAATAAAAATGAAAAGCAGTTGGATATGATCAAAGAACAAAGAAACAAGGGGATGGAAATCAACCAATTCAGAAATAAGGGACAGTTGGTTTACCCTAATTACTGCCATCTTGATTTTTCTCTTTCCTTTGTATGAATCAATTGGAAGTTTGGTGGAAAATTAACTCTTTTGCCTAATTATAGAAGTAAAATTTGTTGCAGATTTTCTAAAGTGACTCTGTTTTTCCTTGAACTCAAATTTCAAGTCAGTTGCAGTTTGTATTGGCCACAGTTCTTTCCTTTGATGTAGTTCATCAGCTCACTTTTCATTTCGTAAGACTGAATTTCTTGTATCTCCCATCATCTAAATGAGGATGTGTTGACGTAAACGAGAGGATCAAAGATTCAGCTCATTAAAGATGTTTCACCTTTGAATTAGGCTGAGTTGTGTGGGAATGTGACCACATCTGAGAAAATGATGAGTATTAACGTGTAACCATAATAATTTTGTATATTGTTTATTATTGCCATTCAAACACTAAAATAAGGCCTGAGTTCTGACCCCTCTTTCTCATAAATCTTCTCATAGATAGTAAAGGTTATGGAAATGGGAACTTTTTGGTTTTCCAGTAGCGGTGAATTTTTTGAGATTTTATACTTTATTGCTTTCTCCTCATTCTGACTTCTCCCATTTTTTATCATGAGAACCTTCATTTATTCTGTATTCTGTAGAAAGTTACGTGTTTCTTTTTCATTGACTTTACTGAGAGGTGCATATTATATGATTTCTTTGGTACCTAACAGGTTTTTTTGCTTGTTATTTGAGAGTCAATAAACACAGGTACATGAATAAAAATGAGGAAAATAACGACAACTTTCAGTGTCAAAGGCCTGCTGAAACATTGTATGGGTTTTATATGCATTGCAGATTTGATGTCTTTCTCTATTTTCCCTCTGTATTTACTCTGAGTGCTAATGTAATTGCTTCCCCTTCCCCTACTCCTCTTAGCACATGCGCAAAAGCAGCTGAAGCTTAGAAATAGAAAAATATTATATATGTACTTACTGTGTTCTGGTGATTCTGAATAAACAAGAATATAAAGAGGCAAAGCATTTTATGTTTCAGTTGCTTCCTTACTGTCTGGCACTAGCAGTGTTGGACTGATTAACATAATTAATGTTGTAAACTTAGGAGAAGCTAAGAAGGAATGCATATGATACTGTTGTTTTAAAATATGACGCCTGTTTGGAAGCATGTTTTAAATCATGTCGGGATCCCCAGAACTTACCATGAAAATTAGAATGGAGACAACACCTACATTTCCATCCATTCCAAACCATTTTTTTCGTACCTACATAACTTTTTCTTTCTGAAACAGAGATTTGGTCGTTCCCTAAATCTTTTAACTCCATTTTGGCTCCTTATTCCTTATAGGGGTAGCTTTTGATTGAGGGGACTGCATCAGAATCACCCAGGGAGATTCTAAAATACGCACATACCTGAAACCTCCCTACTGGGTTCTGTCTGAAACCTCTCATCAGAAACTCTGATTTGTAGATAGAAGTGATGAGTGTACTTTTTGAAACCTTTGTTCATTGGCTCGGATGCCTCCTTAGGTCATGTCCCAGCTGAACTGTCTCATCCTGTCTTGTGCTGTTTCCTCTATGCACCTTTGCTCTGCTCTGGCCTTGCGGAACCCCATACCTCTGCACTTCTGCCCATTGCCGTTGCTGCTGCCCAGAGTGCCTCCTTCCCTTCCCTCCTCTCCACTCCAGGTCTTTCATACGTCAAACAACTACTTCTCTCCTAGATTCTCCTCCAGTGACACATCTGTCCTTATCCTCCCATGTAGAAAGCAGGCACTCTGTCTTTTGTGTTTAGCATTTATATTTGTGAGTTTTTTAGTGTCCATCTCTCCTATTAAACTACCTACTTTATGTTGTACATGTTTATATTAAATAAGTACATGGATGACTAATAGAAACCCTGTTAGGACTTTATATATATAGTTCTTAAGAGTATTGTTTTTAAGGGCTTTATGAGGTTGAGGTTTGTGACCAATCACCAAGACCAAGGTTGATCTTGTACATAATTTTGTTTTTTCATAATGTATTTCCCATGAAAACCTATATGCGTATATATTTACTTTTTTCTTCCTTCCTCCCCCCTTGTATCTTCAGGCGGAATCTCACAAAACTGTCCCTTATCTTCAGTCACATGCTGGCAGAAATCAAAGCAATCTTCCCCAATGGGCAGTTCCAGGGAGATAATTTTCGTATCACGAAAGCAGATGCTGCTGAATTCTGGAGGAAGTTCTTTGGAGACAAGTAAGTGCAGATCATTTTAGAGTTTGGATCTGTGTCTGAAGAATGACCTGGACTTGCATGGTGTAGACAGTATAGATTTTACCTCGGTATTTTGAGAATATACTGGAGTGCTTTTGAGCTTTTGATGTGTTTTTGATTGCTTTTTTTTTTTCCTGTTAAGCCATCAGAAGTATACCTCAGTAACTGAGTAATTTTGTTTTACCAAGTAAATATTAGTTGTATGACATTTATTTATTTGATGAACATCCATTGAGTTCAGTAGTTTGCTCTAAGAAGCAGAGGTACATAAGAGTGCACAGGAAAAGCTCATGAATTTTTTTTTTTTTTTTTACAGCTTAGCACATACATAAAGCACAGATACAAAGTAAAAGGCAGAAAGGGATAGATACTTTGAAAAATGGCCCAAATAAATTGTCCTGACAATTCAGACAAGGGAACCGTTGCTTCAGGAATGCAGGAATTAGGGACTGCTTCCTAGAGGAAGCTTGATTAAGATCCAAAATTGAAGTGGGGAAAGGCCTTAGCACTGGGATTCAGGTTCCCTGTGTATCATTACACAGGAAGTATACATGTGTGAACAAGATACAGAAATGAAGATCGTGTTATAACCAACTTGCATTATCTCACAAACTAGCTAAAGACGTTTTCCTTTAGGTACTTCCTATCCAGACACAAACCCAGGTGAGCTTGGTAAATAATAGGAATTAAATATCTGAAGTCAGCATAACTTAAAACTTGGCAAAACTTTTGTCGGAAATCTCTCAGTAAGATGATTAAGAGGCAAATGGTTTCTTCAGTAACCTTTTAAGGGTTCCCTTTGATGGGAGAGCTTCCTTAGAATGTCCTTGAATATAGACAGAACCCTGGTGGAGCATTAAGGAGAAAGAGTGATTACTTACACATAGATTATTGTTTTTATCCTGTAGTTAAATTCTATATTTATGCATTAGCTGATGAAATAAGACATACCATATTGGCATACACTTTTGATGGTTTTAATCCTTCAACACTGATGAATTAACCATAACATTAGGTTTCCCCCTTTTTTTTTTTCCTTTACGAATCACTGTGTTTATCTATAGCTACCACTATGATTAGGATATGCTTACACTGAGCAATGCGCACTTAGTAGAAATACAACTTTTTGACTTCAAAAATATTGAAGTCTTCTTACCACTTCTTAAGTAAAATGTAATCTGAATTATTTTTAGGCACTAAGGGATATTATTACCTTTAACACAGACAGTCTGCATTCCAGAGATCTAGCTATTTATATAACGCTCTTCTATCTACTCACAAATAAGGAATTGAAAAAAGAAAAGATTCATCCTCATCTGAATTCAACTAACAGCCAAGAGTATAATAACTAAATATTTGTAAGTGGTAGCAAAAGCAGAAAAGGATTGCAGGGTTCTGGGAACAAGAACTGAGAGGATTTCTTGAAGTTACAGCCCATATATTAACACCCTGAGCCTAATGCAAACAGTTGGTAACCTTCAAAATAAACTTTATCTTTAAAGTTTATAAGAAAGTCTATCCAACAAATTACTTGTGTTATTTCTTTTTGAAAACTGAAAATTCTGGTGAGTTACAAGATTGTTTGCTTGTCAAAAGTTCAGTAAAAATTGGGACAATTGCTGACACATTTTTCAAGAGAGGTGGTTTTGCTGGCAGCTCAAGCCACAGAGAATTACGCATTTGAGACATCTTTACTTCCCTTTATTTATAACCAAAGACATCAAGGGGCTGAAATTTCTGTCCAACTGCTACCTGAGTAAAATCACTACTAAATCAAATGGGGGTTTCTTGAAATGCCTATTAAATACTCTCCCTACTTTCCAAACCCTTGTACCCTTGTCTCTTCTCTTTGCTTACTTGAGAAAGCTTCTTAATTCATCTTGTAAGATTTTTATTTTGGGGATGAAAGCCAAATTTAAAGCTCCTTCTGGATCTCAGACATATTTCTGTAGTCACCAAAATTAACTTTATTAGATCATTAGAGAAACCATCTTTTAGTCTTCCATGGGTTTTCCACCTCAGAGTTCCACAATATTTTTTGAATGAACAGATGAATGAATAATGCAGCCTTTTAAAAGGATGAATTCTTTTATCTTCCTTATGCTCTAATACTAGTCTGTGTTTTTGCATAACTTAGTTCTCATACAGAAGCATGCCTGTTATTTATCTTACTACATATTGAGGCCATGTGAGAATGCTTTCATTTGACCCAACCAGTGCCTTTAAACTTGAAAGCAGTATTGTTTCCAAAAACAGAACCATTGAGAGGTTAGTTCTAAGAACAGCCAAGCAGATTATGATTTTTATAAAGCAGCTCTTAAGGAGTTATCAGCAAGAACAAAACATTAGGATTGAGTTAAAACTGGGAAAGACTTATATTGTTCAAAGGGCTTGGTAGAACTCCTAAAGGCAGTTTTCAGAGTCAGACCTAAAAAGCAGGCCACAGACAAAACTCTCTGGGTGTCATACGCCTAATGCCTCATTTCTGTGCGTCTCAACCTTTCTGAAGTCATGGCCGGGCCAGCCTCTCTGCTCAAGACCCGAGCCCAGCTGCCAAGTGGTTTTGCCTGCCTGGAGTCCCGACGGGATCGGTAACACATCATGTGTCTGGGTAAACTGGTTGGGAAGTTCTTTAGTTGTTAGATCTTTATGCGAAGTTATTGAATGTTTTAATAGTTCTGCTTTTGCTTTCTTAGTCTGTTGACCAGGAGGTAGTAAAAATAGGTAGGAAAAGAGAAGTGGCATTATTGAATAAATATGTCTAAATTCTGCAAAGTGAGACCAATACCAAACTGAATCTTCACACTTAGGATTAATAGTTTATAATCCAGAAACTTTAAGGATGAGGCTCAAAAAATGTTGATAGTCTATAGTGAAAAAGAATATGAAAAGGATATATAGATACATGTGTAACTGAGTCACTATGCTGTACACCAGAAATTAACACAACAATGTAAACTGACGGTACTTCATTTAAAAAAATGTATTACTAGCTGTTTAAAAGACCCATTAATGTGGTTAGACTCTGGGTGACAGTTATTTTTCTAATAAGCAGGTCAGGTAGCAGTTCTTAGGTTACTTGTGCTGAGCACTACTTGACATAGAGGAGATTTAAACATGTGTTTCCAGCCAAATTATAATTCAACAAGAACCATGGATTCTATCTCCTGAATCTTTGTGTCTTCTCGCTATCCTTCCCTTCAAGTTCTAACCCATTATTTTCTCTTAGTGAGACCAGTGAGCTCTAAAAAGCAGAAGTATCCATTCTAATTTTTTTGTTGTTGCCTGAAATGCTTCCATGAATTATTACTGATTCTGGGTTAAAGTCTAAAACCCTTTTAATGTGACAAGCTGTAGGAAATGTTTTTCTAGCTTCACCTCTGTACTCAGTTCATCCTCAAAGAAACAAGCTACTCAACACTCTAGCCTGATTTCCCTGGTATGCTTTTTTCTTTCACACCTCAGTGTCTGTTTCCCTACACTGCACCCATTGCTTGGAAAACCAGTTACCCACACCCTGCCCAGAGTTTTCCTTTGGAAGCGTTTCTTGATGACCCTACTGTAAGGTGCACGTGCCTGCTCTGTTCTCCCAGGTACCTGAGCTCAGATCTAGCACGCTAGATTGCAGTGAACTGCTGACCTGTTTGCATTTCCCAATAGACTGGGAAGCTTCCTCAGAGCCTGGCACATTTCTTAGAATGTGTAAGCACTAATAAGTGTTAACAGGCTTGATGAATAATTGGACGGATGGGTGGATGGTTGGCTGCGTGGTTGGATGGATGGATGATATCTATCGTGTGCACAGAATTTTCAATAACTTTATGATCTACACATTGATTTTTTAAAATCATCATTTCCTACAATTCTCTCTGAAATGCTGCTCTTCCCTCTTCTTTCCTTTCCACGGTACCAGAATTTTGACACCCTTCCTCAGGTCTAGTTCAGAGCCCCCCTTTTCTGGGTGGTTCTCACTGATATATCCCCTCCCACGTGTTCAACTTTAATTGCCCCATATTTTGTGTTTCTGTTATATTTTAGATATATTATTGAATGTAGCTTTGTTATGTGGGTCTTTCCTGCTCAAATATGAAGTCCTGGTTGAATTTCTACCCCAAAATTAGTTTAAAAAATGCTTTTATTAGATGTACGATATATCAAACTCTGTGTCCAATGCTTTCATATAGGCTAGCTCCATTTTCAGTACAAAGTTTAAACATTCTTTATTTTTTTTCATTTTAATTTATTATTGAAGTATAATCAGTTAGTGTGTCAATCTCTGGTGTACAGCATAATGTCCCAGTCATACATATAAATACATATATATTCGTTTTCATATTCTTTTTTACTAAAGGTTATTACAAGATATTGAATGTAATTCCCTGTGCTAAACAGAAGAAATTTGTTTTTTATCTATTTTTATATTATAGTAGTTAATGTTTCCAAAGGGGGTGGGAAGGGATAAACTTGAAAGTTTGAGATAAACACTGTTCTTTAAATGGCTATTGCATGAGTCCTTTGGGTACTGTATACATAACAGATGCTCAGTAATTGTTAAGCTCACGGTGTGTTTTTCTATCATTTCAGTCCTCTCTTCCTTTACTGACATCCTGTTCTTCAGTCAGGTGGAACTATTTGGGTCTTTACTGACGCATCAGCAGTTACAGATTTCTATGTCTTTGCCCGCATTGTTCCTTCCACTTGAAGATTTTTATCTCTGGCGTAATTAGTTCTCACTAATTCCTCAAAGTTCATCTTGCTCATGATTCCATTCCTTATTACTAGATCTTTTTACTAGATCTAGATTATTTGTTTAGTTATCTTCCCATTAGACTATAAGCCCCATGAAATCATACTTATTTAATCAATATTTGTGTTTCCCGAGGTGGCTCAGCTCAGCGTCTCATGTGCAGCTTTCAGGAACTGTTGCTCACTTAACTCAGACGAGCTGAGGAGCGGAGGGACGTGTGTGAGTGTGCGCACGTGTGAGGGGAGGGGCAGCGCTTGCTGCTTGCTTGATCGGGAGGCCGCATGCTTAGGTGTGGGCCCGCAGGCGGGTCTTCTGTGCTCAGCTTCCGACCGCAGCATTTACTGGCTTTGTGACTGCAGGCAAGCTACTTGGTTTTTCCACGCATCAGTTTCTTCAGCTATAAAATGTGGATGATAGTAACAGCAGTACCTACTGTCCAGGGTAGTTGCAGAGGTTAAAAGAGCTAAAATGTAGCGACCTGTCAGGCAGATGGAACAGTGTCTGACACGTAGTAAATAATGTGTTGCAGGATAATTAACCAATTTAAAACTTTAATCTTGCTCAGAACCCCAGGAATATATTTATTAATTATTCTACAAATAGCATCATTGCTATTTACTTTATATGATGGAGAGTCCATGGTCCCTAGAAATCTAAAAGCAAAATCCAAAAAAATTAATACAATTTGTCTAAAATTGTGTATATCCCTATGTAAACGTTTGGTAAAATATGAGAAACCATACTGCTGACCATGGAGAAAAACGGTCTATTTAAAACGCAATTCATTACATCTACCTTTGATTTCCTGGGGAAGTGGTAAGGCCCTTCTTTGGTTTCCTGTATTTTCTTTTCACTTTTAATAAGAAACAAAGGACAATGGTTTCTTTACCTTTTCAATGAGTGAGATACATTTTTAAAGCATATTAACTAGATCAATTTTCCTCTAATCCAAGAAAAGGCAACATAGTCATTTAATTAAAGGGGGGTGCATGATAGAAATTAGGACTTTAACAAGGAAAATATGCAGCAGGAACTTCAGAGAGAAAGAACTGAACTAAAACTCAAAAATTGCTATTTAATGTTTCTATTTTTTAGTCAACTACTATCACTGCCTATTTTTAAAAAAGCAAACTCTGTTTATATCAATGAGGAAAGTAAAATTACAGGAGTGTTTTGTTCAACTCATTGTAACAAAATCCTAGATAGAAAAAGCAAGTAAGATGTGAAATTTTAATGTTCTACGTTTAAGCAGTATGTATTCAGTTTGGGGAAGACAGTGTATACAAAGATGATAAATATTTAAAATCAGTTCCCATTACAGAAATGCTTATGGAATGTCACAGATAGTAAGTTAATTATTTACTGGAGTGGTCGGAGGAGTGCTGATGCTCCATGCAGGAGCTGGCATTTTGTGTGGGTGGCACACGTGTTAACAGGGAGAACACAGTCCATGCAGGGGAGAATGCTGTCGGTGGGACAGAATTCTCAGAGTGCCTGCTGTCTTTCCAAAGAAAGATGCAGAGTAACTTCAAGGTTCCGTAAATGGCAATTTTTTTTTGTTGTTGTTTACTTTTTCCTTCTTTTCTTCACTGTGAAGCCCTCAATAAGTGACATTTATCTCAGTGAAATCACCATGAATTAGGTTCTGGATCTCAACCTTGAAACCTGATTTCATTAGAACTCACGAGTATGTTTCGAGAATGAACACATTTTTACTGATCTCACAACCTGATCTGAAGTCCAGAATAGTGGTTTTATTACCTTACTATGAGTAATGCTGCTGTCAAGCAGGTGAGGATGCTCACGTCAGTGTAGATAAATTGTACGTAGAGCCATAGCATATGCAGTACATTCCTTGGTAAACATGGAATCCAAGTACAGGGTGGTGGTTTATGATCCACTGTAGGAGTTACCCTGCCTCAAGGACCAAAGTACTGAAAATTGCTATTTTCTCTCTTGGACTGTGCTCTGAAAGCTCTGTCTGCATCTGGCCCTTTGGACTTTTTCCATATGCAGAGTTGCACTTTTAAAACTTTGTTCTTTGGAACCCTGAGAACAATGGGAACCCATAGATGGGATTTAAGTAGGAAAGTGGTCAACTTTGGATTTCAGGTGGACCACTCTTGCTGCAAGTGTGGATGATGAATTGGAGCAGTGGTTTCCAAGCCCAGTCGATCATATTCCTTATTACTCTTTTATTGCTAACTACTTTTTGAGCATATAGTATCTGTTTGTATCATCTACATATATACATATGTATAAAAATACATATTACTCTACAAATGATATATATTCTTATATATTATATAAAATAAATTTGTTTAAATATACAAAAATGCAGGTAGTATTTCAGTACTTTTTTTCTCACCCTAAATAGGATTATCTTGTGTACCCCCTGGGGTCTCTGACTGCCCTCTGCCTTCTCCAGCTCCCCTGTTCCACTTCACACTTCAGGAACTGATTAATTAGGAGAGAGATGGGTAGGAGACTGTTGTAGAAAACTAGGTGAAATAAACAAATAGATAGATAGATTCATGAATTTGAGAATGATATGGAGATAAAATTAGCCACACTTGATTATTAAGATATATGAGGTATGAGAAATGAGTCTGAGTCAAATGTGATGCCTCAAGCTCTGACTTGAACAATTAGGTACCATTTACTAGCACTGGGAAAAATAGGAAGAAGAGGAATTTTGGCGACCAGATAAATTCAGTTTGACCTAGGTTCAGTTTGGTGCATCTAGATAAATTCACTTGGTGATGTCTATGAGTAGGCTGTATATACAACCTTGAGAGAAGGAATGTAGAATTAGAGACAGATTTAAGGATTGACAGTACATTTATGATTTTGCAGTTTGACAGCCTGTGGAGTGTTTTTTTGGCCTCAGGCAGTATTTACATTAAAAAATTGGATGTTAACTTTAAAAAAGTACTGATTTTACACAAAAATATTGTATTGAATTTCACTGAGAAACTGGGAGTGATGGCAACACTGGATCTGATTTCTGACAGGGCAGCACTTGGCTGGATATGGGTGCTAGCTGCCCAGTTTAGATGTGCCCTCCTCCAATTCATTGCAGTCCTTACTTGGACTCATGCAATGTCTGCCTGGTCTCCAGATATGAGTTTATAATCTCTGAGAGCTATGTGAAGCCACAGGACTATTGACCATGGAGAATGTGCAGGGAGAATGAAAAGGACAGATCCTTGAAGAATTTTGATGAATGAAGTATGCACAGAGGAAATTTAAGGAAATGGAGGCATTGCTGAAAAGTAGACGTAAAACCTGAGGAGTGTGGTATTATAGATGCTAGAGGAAGGTAGGATTTAAAGAAAGAGGGAGATGAACCAGATCTTTCAGACCAGTACTGAAAGATCAGCTAGATAAAGACTTAAAAGTTTTCGTCAGATGTGGTAACAAGATGACATTTATAACTTAATTTATTTGCTCTTTTAACATTCTGTGAGTCTCCTTTATAACCAGAGTCTGAGTAGGCCCCCTGTGTTGCACTGAATAGCCCTGTTGGGTTTTTTGTGTGCACAGAGTAAGCGCGCGGGGTTTTGCTCTGCACTGAGTAGGTAGATTAGTGTGTCTGGCCTTGTACCGAGACTGCTGGTGAATTACGACGAGCCATCCGAGGAGGGAGAGTCTGAAAGTACTTTTTCTTATTTTGAAGTTGCTAAGCTCCCTAATGATAAAATAAAATCCTAACCTTGTCCTCTACTGTTTAACCTGTTTGTATCTCGATTTTGGCTACTTATTTTACTTCCCTATCTTGAGAATTAATTTTTTTTTTGTCTGCTCTGCCAAATTAGGAAAGTATATTCACACCCTTTGCCTAGACCATTAATGCTTTTTGAATACTTCTGAATATTCAGCCAGTTACTAGAACACAGAAATTGTGTTTCTAAACTATCATTTAAAAAGCTCTGTGCAAGGTCCTATTTTTTTTTTTTAAAAAAAGCGGAGTTCACATTTTTCCATTTCTTAGTTCCAGCCAGCTGGTCAGTTTGATTTAATTCACTAACACAGTTTTTAAGCCAGTTATATTCCCATTCTTAGAAGTTCTTAATGTTGTATTCAGTGGAAGCCTTTTTTTTTTTTTTTTTTTTTACAAAGTATTTAATGTGCCCCCGGATTCAAAAAGGTCCTGATTCTTAATCCCTCTGCATGTTTGTTCTCTCCTCCGTGAGATGTTTCTATGTTTGCAGGTAAAGAGACAGTTTCTCCTTCTGGAGCAAAAAGCATGTTTGCTCACAACCTTGTAACATAAGGATAATATTCCTCTGTGGATCAAAGGACAGGTATACTCACTAACTAACCACTGTAAAATATTTGGGCTCCCTAAGCTCTAGGTTTCTCTCCAGTTAACAGAAGTCACTGTGTGTACAGATGTCACCTGGCTCTCTTTGCATCATCCTTTGGGAATTAAGGCTCAGGGAGCAAGTTCAAGAAAATGCTGATACTCTGACCACTGCTTCCTGTGAGTAACAAAGTCCTTTGGCTTTGCCGCTCTGACCCACAAATCCTGTATCTTCTGCCAGCATCCTTGCAACTGTGAGAGGACAACTTGTTAGCTCGCAAATAGGGTAGAATCTCAGACTCTTTACAGTTCTTCAGAACTGTGTTCTGCTGGTGGAGAAATTGTGACTTAGCAAACTAAATAAAACTTAAAAAATATTATTTAGGATCTCCTTTTTATTAATAGATTTCTAATGCTTCATTTTCCTGTTTTCCTCATTCTGAATGTTGATTATCAGTAGGAAACAATAATAATTGTTTTTCTCTGCTAGTGTTATTTCTGCTTTGTTAATCAGCAGTCATCAGTTTCTCTTAGTAAAAGAAATTTTGGGGGATCTGCTTATGCACAGTAGTATGTATATAGTTTCTTCTGTGAGGATTTAGAAGTGGAAAAATTTTTAATGGAATTTTGACATATTTTTGTGGATTATATTTGCAGCTTTTCTTCCCATTCTTTTCCACCAATATACTTTATTTTCAGAGCTGGAAAATAAATGGAATTACAAAGTAATAATTTAATTACTAAGTATAAAGTAACTTCATGGTTACATTAAATTTGCTGTTTATTATGTTCAAAAGTTAGATTGGGAGACCAGGAGTTAGAAATTATCAAGTGTATCACATGAATGAGTTTATTGAGAAGATCAAGAATAATATTAAAGAATCCATTTCCTTGTTTCTACAATCTTACAAAAAATGTTTGATTCTAAATTTAAGCTTCAGAATGTGAAAATAAGAGTGATACTTGTCCCTTATACAGAGAAGTAATTCTTGTCCACTGTAAACAAGACATGAGGAATTTTCTTGACAAAAAAAATAATCTATCACAAATATGCAGTCTCTTGTGTCTTTCTGTATAAGAATCAGGAATTTTTATTTATGAGGAAGAATGGTTAAATCTAATTATGAATATCCTTGGTAACCATAGTTACTGTCCTCTCTGTGATGAGTTGGAACGCGACTATTTGACCAGAATGGTTTTGGTATGTTCTTTCTGTGGGTTACTGGAAAACAGTTGTTTTTCTTTTAGTGATAGAAGAGCAAGAGCTGTAGTAGCTTCTTCAGAATCTATTTTCATATCCACTAACAAATAGTCATTACAGGCAATGCATGGACTTAAGGAATAACGATATACAAAATATCAACAGACTTGGGAATCACTGTGCTAATATCTGGCATCCATAATAAAAATCAAATCATCAAATATCTTATGGATGTTTTGTTATCTTCTGACTAAAAGCAATTTAAAAGTACTGCCACCTAACATATCTTTGTTGATCAAGGTGAATTTTCTGAGCAAAGTTCAAATGAAATTAAAGATAGGAATGGGTTAATATAGCTAGAACAGATTTTCATTTTGTTTAAAGTCCAGGTGACATTTTATATCCTTGAGCTAGAACGGATTTTAAACAACTGTCCTTATTATCACCACCACCAGCACCACAGTAATAAAACCAAAAACCAACAAGAAAACATGTTCATTTCCTTGTTTATACCATGGCAGGTGTTTTATCTGTTCCCACATTACTTACTCTTTTTAATCTCAGAATTTTAATGTAAAACTAAAAGTTTAATATGTAAAGTTTAATTTGCATACAGAGAAGTATACAAATCATAAATATAAGATGAGGAATTTTCTTTTAACACACCAATGTAAATGCCACCCAAATAAGGAAATAGTGTATTATCTGCAGTTCAGAATCCCCCTTCCCCTCAACCCCTCAGCAAGTCCCATGCAGTCACTGCCTGCTCAAAGTATCCTAACTTCTAGCATCATGAAATTATACATAGTTGAAGCCTTTAAAAAAAATCAGGGTTTTTCGCTCTTCGTTACGTTTATGAAATTCATCCGTGTTCTTGCACATAGCAGTACTTTGCTCTTTCTCCCTGCTCCAGGGCATGGCTGTACCACAGTTTACCTGTTCATTCTATTGGTGATGGGCATAGGGTTCTTCCTACTTTGGATTATTACCAGTAGTGCTGCTGTGACATTTTTAATACATTTTAAAACATATATATACATTTCTATTGGATGTGTATCTAGGAATGGAATTGCTGGCTCCTAGTTTATGTATAGTTTTAGCCTTAGTAGCTTTTAGTTGACCACCAAAGATTTTTCCAAAATGGTTTGCCAGTTTACTCACCTATGAGGGGTGCATAAAGGTTCCTATTGTTCTGTATCCTTTCCAACATTTTATGACATCATTTGTCTTTCCTTTTTTTTTTTTTTTTTTTAAATAAGCCACTCGGGCAGGGTAGAGTAGAATCTAATTTTGCTCTTAATTTACATTTCCCTGATGACAAATGAAGTTGAATACATCTTTGTGTATTTATTGAATATTTTGATTTTTGTGTGTGTGAATGTGAAAACTATTCGCCCCATTTTTGAGTAGTAATTATTAACATTTAGAAGGGTTTCTATATTATAGATGTGAATCTTTTGTTGATTATATGTATGTAAATGGTTTCTCCCAATATGTGGCTTTCTTTTTCACGTTGTTAATAACATCATTTCATGAACACAAGTTTTTAATTTATTTTTTCCTTTATCCTTTTATCACTGGGTCTTGTTTAAATTTTTTGTCTGCTCCAGAGTAATGCATCTATTCTCTTATATTTCTTCCAGAAAACTTTATTGCTTTATCTTTTGTATTTAGATCTAATATTCATCTAAAATAGGTTTTTATATGGTATTAGTTAAGGATCCTGATTCATTTTCTTCCATATATCTTCATTCACTCAGCAGCATTTATTGGAAATATCATCCATTCCCCACTTATGTTTATATATAGTTGATGTTACACGTGTAGTGTCTAGATATGATTGCATTTGTTTGCAAAATATGTTTTGTTCCATTGTCTATTTGTCTATCCTTATGCCAACACAATGCTCTCTTAATTAATGTAAAGAGTAAAAGCTTGTCAGTGTTGTTCTTATTGAAGACTGGCTTAACTATCCTTGGCTCTTCGTATTTCCCTGAAAGTTTAGAATCAGCCTATCAATTCCTACTACAAAAATATCTCCTAGAATTTTTTATTGGGATGGTAATAAATCTAATAATCAATTTGGGGAGAATTGACATCTTTACAATATTACGTCTGCAAAGCCATTAAAGTGTTACATCCCTTTTATGTCTTTTCCATCTCTGTTTATATATGTGTATGTGTTTGTGCTATGGCTTTTCTCCTGTTTTGTTAGGTTTATTCCTATTTAGTTTTTATTTTCAGGTGCTGTTATAAATTTTTAAGTTTTTTCTAATTATGTATTATAGCTTATATAGAGAAATACAACTGATTTTTGTATAGTGGTCTTATATTCAGCAACCATGTTGCATTCTCTTCTTTCTTCTCATAGTTTAATCTGTAAGTTGTTTTGTATTTCCAAGCTATAAAACAATTTTATAAGCAAATACAGTTCTAATTTTGTTTTAATTATCTGTGATTACAAAATATATTTTAAAACAGTTTTAGTATATCTTTTATTCCTTTCAGCCATTAGAACATATTAGTAGTATTTTAAAAGTTGCTTGTAATTCTACCACAATCCAGGTATCAACAATTAAAATTTGTGTTGATCTCTCCATATATTCCAGTTTTTAGAACTGATCATAAAAGACATACAATTTTAAAATGCTGTTCTCATTTAAAACCATGGATACTTTTCCATGGCAAGAAATATTTATATAATTGTTAATTGCTATAAAATATTCTAATTTATGGATGTAATATGTCCTATCACTATTGAAAATATTTGTTTTACTTTTTTGCTATGATGAACAACACTGTTGAAGAGACATGGATGAGTCTTTGCATGGCTGTATATATATATATTTAAATATAATTTACTTGATTGAAATCCATAGAAGTAGGTTTCCTGGGTTAATGTGAAAGGCGTTTGAAACTTTCTGCCAAATTGTCTTGTAGAAATGCTCTGTAAATTCTCTTTCACACCAGAAGTATACAGAAGTTCCTGTTTCCAAACACACTATCCTTTGTTGAGATTCACACTTTATTATATGGATTCTCTTTCTATGTGAGTTAAAAATAAAACCCTATAGAGCCTTTTATGAACTTGTAGTTTCTTGGAAATGTTTTGCCCTTTTTTTTAAATCAATTTCCGTACATTTTTGTCTTGTGTTCCTTATACTTTTGTGTTAAAACTGCAGGATTTTCAAATTTATCAAGTTATTATCTCCTAATATTATATAAATAGACTGTCATTTTTCTTTTTAAGTCATGAAACCATTTCTGTTGTAGAAAGCTGGTAGCACGGTCAAATTTTGGGTTCCTCCTCTATGAAACACTCCCTTGCCTTCCCTAGACACAGTTTAATTACACAGATTTTATTTGCATACTCCTTTGTCTTGGGCAAAGATGATTAAGATCCAGTCCCTGTTCGCAAGACTCTCCATTCTTTGGGGTTCCCATAGCACATGAATCTTTTTCTATGATAACCTTAGCACATGGCACAGCACAAGTTATTTACAGGTCTTTCCACCTGTAGATTGTAGCTTTATTTATATTTTTGTTTTGAACCTGTCAAAATGCTTGGCACATATAAGGTCTTTCTTGGACAGGTCACTTCTTTAAACCTCAGTTTCCCCATCTGTATCATGAGGATAAATATGTCACTGTCTTTTTTTAAAATATATTTTTATTGAAGTATTGTCAGTTTACAATGTTGTGTCAATTTCTGGTGTACAGCACGATAGTTCGGTCATATAGGAACATACATACATTTGTTTTCATATTTTTTTTAACCGTAAGTTAATTTGGTGATTAGCAGGTAGTAAGTCATCAGTAACTGGCAGCTCTCATTTTTATTCCTATTGGAAGTCTAAAGATCCCGAAATCATGTTGTTATTATAGGTGCCCGGCTACCCATTGGACTTTTATTCAGTTCTTTGTAGATTAATGGTTACTTGTGCTTTTCATTGGATTTTGAAGTTAATTCAATTTGCAATTCAAGGGATTTATAATTGAAAGTGGCAAAAGGACAGATTAAAACACTTCTGTGTTGGTGCGGGTTTGCAGCTTAGTTGGCTCTTTTATATTCTATTCCTTTTCTTTCTCGGCCTCTCTCCTTTTCCCAGGTCTCTTCCAGTACATTGAAGTTTCCATGCATTTGTAAAACAATTTACCATTAATGTTTTCTCTCACTAGCTTCATCTCAAGGAGAAGAGGGAGTAGAAACCACCACGCTGTGTTGCTGCAGTTTAATTAAAGGTGTGAACAGTCATCCTCTGCCTCTCCCCTCCCCCTACAAACCTCAGGAAAGAATGTGGTAGCAACTTGAAATCCTCTTTGAAAAGTTGAGATCCTTAGTGCAGCAGTTTCACAACTTTATGTTTTTAGAAATCGTTGTAGTTTATTTCTGTTCTTCACTCATGAAACCCCCACTGTTCCCCCCACCTTCTTCCCATGGTAGGTATTTGGCTCAGCTGATCAAAAAGGAATCGTATCTGTTGTACGAACCAGTTATATGTAGTAAGTGAACCAGATAACGCTGTCTTTAATCCCTGTTAGTACTCTTGACTAAGGTTCAACAGGTAAATGCCTGTTGGGACCTTAAGTTTATCACAAAGAGAACCGGGGCAAGTCTCATTTGCACACGTACTGTGGAAATGCAACTTGCCTCTTTGTAAATTGTTGTTCCAATAGTAAGTTAGACTACAACTTTGGAAGCTTGTACATTTTTTATAATTTGCTCTGGGAAATCTTTGGATATTCAAAAGACTTATGATCTGCATGCACCTTAAATATTGGGATGAGGATAATTTTTTTTATGGTAACAGATACTGAAAGGTGTCTGTCTGGCCAATCTATTTGCTTTCTATACTGTATACACAAGACAGAATTCTCTGAACATTTCCATACAAAAGAAAACTCATACCATGCTTAAATCAGCAATTTTTTTTTATTTTGAATATGATGGTTCATGTCCCTTTTGTGTATTGAATTGGAAACTTTAATTCAGAAAAGAAAACTGTGCATCTTAGGCACCACTTCTACAGGGACTGTAACGAAGCTGGACATAATTGTGTATTTACACTTCACCATAAATCAATAGCCTTCTAATATTATCAAAAGTTTTCATTGGTATTTTAGAACAGCAGTTATCTTGTTAACCTTAATCAGAGCCTGACGTGTGTTTCTTCTAAATGGCTTCTGATGTGGTGTCTCTCTTCAGTTCTCTGTGGTTTCCTGTTTTTTTCATACATAGAGAAAAGCCCTTTGATGTATTCAGTCTCATAAATTTTTTTTCTTTTAATGGTCTATCAAACATAAACTTTATTTACAGCATAGTATTGCAAGCCTGTCTTACCATTCATTTGCTCTTCTTGCCACAGACCCTCCTTCTCTGGAAATTCCTCCAGCACTTCCTTAAATACCCCTTCTGTATTCTTCAGCATGGCAGATCTTACTTCTGCCCTGAAAGTGGCATTCTTCCAGGACAGAGGTGGTACCTCATATTTCCATAATTCTCTTTCTCCCCAGGGCCTTGTCTTAGCAGTTGATGGATACTGCAGACGAGGGGCTCTCAGGTGTGGTCCCCAGCCCGTTAGCAGAAGCAGCACTTGGGAGCTTGTTAGGACTGACGGTTCCAAGGCCCCACCCCTGTCGTACTGAGTGGAGTACCTTGGGTTGAGAATCTGTAGTTTCTGTGCTGATAAGCCCTTCAGTGATTCTGAGGCATGCTCAGGTTTCACAGCCACTGCAATAGATAATTATTGAAGGAATATGAAAGTTTTACCTTTATGGTGATGCTTCACTGGGAGGATTGATTTAGGATGGGGCCAGTTTAGTCCCTTCTGCTTGAGTCTTACTTCTCAAGAGATCCTGGTAAAGAAAAACCTAGATTTAAATATTTGCAGTCTTATAAGAGGGTGAATCTAGCTCTTAGGCTGTTTTGAAAAGTGCAGCTTAGAATTTTAAAAAATATGAACGATTTCTTCTGCCTGTCCAGGAATAGGCATTTAACATTCCAAAAGGAGGAAAAGTAAGGAATGAATAATGAATGAATGTTATTCATTTTCATGGTCGGGGGGAGGTGGGTGAAGTTTAGAAACTGGTCAGGTGGGGGATGGGTTGGGAGACTTCCCCTGGGGTACCACTCTGTGTTCTTCTGTATTTCTGAACCATGTAAGTACATTACCTAATAAAAATGTTGATACACGGTATATTTAATAAGATTAAATTGAGTAAGTGCTGAGTGAGTAAATTTCCACATACTAGCCGGTGGGGTTGGTTAAAAAGTATTAAAATTTCCCTCTACGTTAATATGGCAGATCAGATAACGTGGCTTTTCATCTCTGTAGAACCCATCAGGGTGGTGGAAGAAATGTCTTGATGATGTTCTACCTAAACAGTCTTGAAATGGTGGATACATACTACTCTTTTATGCAATGAACAGAGAATTCTTACTGTTACATGAACTCATCATTTTGTAATTATTTTAAGAAAATAAATAAAGGGGAAGAATTTAACTTGACTCAAAGTTAAATAATCTTGTTTACACAACTGAAGGGGTCAGACATGCAGGACTTTGCCCTAATACCTTCTTTCTGAAGTATTTTTAGAAGTATCTTGATAGCCAAAGACTGTCTGAGAGAAAAACTGATTTACATTTTTGTCACACTCTTAGCAAATGGACAATAATCCAGTTAGCAAAAACCATTCCATGTGTTCTGAATTGTGAACAATATTCTCAACTATTTGTCTTTTAGTACCAGTTGAATTATTATGGTTAATATTATGTTATGGTTGAATTGTGCTGTCAGTGGAAGGTGTATCTTAAATGACACTTGTTTCAGTTACTCTTTTTTTTTTTTTTCCTCTTGCACAGAACTATTGTACCATGGAAAGTGTTCAGACAGTGCCTTCATGAAGTCCATCAAATTAGCTCTGGCCTGGAAGCAATGGCTCTGAAATCAACAATTGATTTAACTTGTAATGATTACATTTCAGTTTTTGAATTTGATATTTTTACCAGGTTGTTTCAGGTAAGCTTTCTATTTGCTTATCTCCCCTCCCCCTTCAGCCTGTGTGTGTGTGTCTCTCTTGCACACACATGCACACACAACACATAAATGTATGGCAAATAGTCTCATTTTTGGTAGTCTGCAATTTTAAAGTAAGTTTTTGGTCACTACTGTAAGCTGAGAGTTTGTTTAGAATATCAGGTGTTCTAGCCTGGAGGTTGCTTGTTAGCTTTGAGAAGATTGATGTAAAGAAGCTTTGTTTTAAGGTCCCGTGAGTTTCTCTTTACTTTGTTGATCTTTTTAGCCCAGTAACTGGTCAAATGCAACTTCTACAGGCGGGCATTTGCTGGGGTCATATCCCCATGTCTCCCCTTCGCCTCCCATACTTGTTAGGCAAGAAGGGGAATAGTTAACTTGGAAATAAATATCAAATGTATCCCATTCTTGTAGGAGATTACTGTAATGTGTGCTGTTTTTACAGTGGGCTTTGCTCAACCCAACTGAACATATGTTAAGATATTTTTCCATGTTAGTAAATATTTTCATCAATACAATTTTCAGTTCTCAGTTGCTGCAGAATATTCCATCAAAATAGCTTGTCATGAACAAATCTCTCACTTGGGAAATTTAGATTTTTTTTTCCTGGGTTTTTGTTGTTTTTTTTTTTTTTTCATCTAGTATAAATAACTTTGTGATTAACCTTCTTGTCCTGTTCATTGTTTGTTTGTTTGTTTGTTTGTTTTAACCATTCTTTTGTAATTGTCTTCGTGTAGCTGTTGAGAAGAGCTTTGTGCTTTTGTACATCTTGGTGGAATTACCCTAAACCTAAGGACTAGAAATTTGTTTTGAATTTGCCTGTGCCGCTAAATTGCATTATTGTCTATGGGATTTAATTCAAGTCATCACAAAATGAGAGTCCCACCTAAAATCTGTATGATTCCAAAAATATCAATTATATAGCAAGTGATATCAATTGATCAGAAACCTGGCTGCTTATATTCTGGCACAATGTTTTATTATTTTTGTCTGCAGTAAGATTTGTTTTGTTTGAACCATGCTTTCAACAAATGTTAGAGTATACTGTTGCTTTTCATGTCTCCCATGTTGGAAGAATTTTGCTTCTCTGATTTACGACTCCACTTGGTAGTAGCCTGCAAGGACTGGGTGACTGATTTATATAAGAAAACAAGATTGCATGGGATTAACTTAAATTTATGAAAGAACCTGTTAACAGAAGTCAAATTAACTCTTGTCAAAAATACTTACAGACTATGCTTTGCTTTATTACGACTTTATAATCATAATTCTACCTAGACATGTAGGGTAAGGTGTTAGATAAATGACTACAGAAAGTGTACTTTTGGTTATTTTCAGTGTATAGTAGTTTCATGATTATTCCCTCAGCACATGTACATTGTCAGCTTAAGTTTTTACAGTGACTTTGAGATACATTTTAGAAAAAGCTTGTGATTATTTAATAATTAAAAATTAAATTAATAATAATTAAAACTGATTATTTTATAATGGAACCTCTTCTTTCTTTAAAAGTTTCTGATAATTGTTCACATACTTCATTTATTTAACATGATACAAAGGCCTTCTAATGGGAGGTGCTTTGCTTCTTCCCCTTGTGAAGGAAGAAAACAAAGATGGTTTTCATACATGAAGCCTAACTGTTAATTCTACAAAGAGTGTATTTTTTGTGGGGAGCCTGGATGACTTTTTAGTGTGAATGTTAACTGCTAGAGTGCCTGAAATTATGTAGTCAAGGTAGGAGGGCAAACGCTTATCCAAACAGCTACTTAATACGTGCACATATTTTCTTATAAGCTGTTTCGCTTTAAAAACAGCCCAAGTAATCTTAACCCCTCTAACGCACATGCATCTTATTTACGATGATGGGAACGTTGAGAGGAAAAGAATATTGTAAGTAGTGCTGCTGTGAAAAGTGTCAGATAATGGAACCAAAATCTTACCAGTGGAGCAAAGAGTTCCTCGTCTTTTAAAACACAGCCCCTGAGCTGCTGTGTGTTCCTGAGATTGTTCCACCTCTCCTGATTTCGTTATTCAGATGCCTAGACTGTAATCAAATGTGTGCTTTAAAATATGATAGCATTGGTTCTGTGTACAGAAAGTAGATGTATTAACTTGTACTGATCTTTAATTTTTATGTAACTTTAAAAATGGAGTAGTATTTTCTGAAGTTATAATCATGTAATTTATATGAGCAGTATGTTTTGTGGATACTGTAACTGCGTGAACATAGATTCTGCTGCAGCCGTGGTGATCCGGGTGGCTCATGGGTAGTGAATCCGTGCAGCTTTAAGCCGTTACGAGTGGGGCATTCAGCAGAGCGGGATCTGAAAGTGGGCGGGGAGCACCCTCCGGGTTGGGGTTGGACACGGAGAAGAGCAGAAGGGTTTGAAGACCGCGTTAGCGGGGCTTAGGAGGGTGAAGTTGAGAATTGCCTAGGAAACGAAAGAAGTAAGAAAGCTGGGGGTGCTAGTTTCCCTTTTTTCTCTCTCTCCTCATCCTGATACTGTGCCAGAACTTGAACAAGTGCTTGGACTCACTGGAAAGATCTTGCAGTGGCTACCTTCCCATCCCCTTTCTTTCTTCTGCCTTTAACCTTATCTTTCTCCTCTCCGGCTACTTCCGCGATGCTGGGATTGGCAAGTGCTGAAGTCCTGGCGTGGAAATACAGGGATTTTGTTTTCCTCTTCCCTCTCCCTGGGGCTGTTGCTCCCTTTTCCTTCCATCTCCCCATGACTAGAAAAGACTGGGTTGTTGAGAAATAGGACAGTAAATGGGGTGGGTGGCAGGATAAGGAGTGAGTGACTTGGGGCAGTATACTAGTGACTGTGAAATATATAGCATCCCCATGGAATAGGGAGAAAAAGAAGAGAAGGAAAGTCACCTCTTGTAGCAAGAAGTAATGGAGTATCTGGGCTGACCAGCTGAGGCCCTGGTCCCAATGTAGATTGTACGTCAATAAATGGCTATTCCTATACACAGGAGCATTTTGGGAGAACAGAGGGACTAGTCTTAATCCACTTCATTAATTTCTGTAGTCATTTGAGAATCTCCAGATAATTTTGTGTTGGTGTGTGAGAAAAGGTATCCTTCAATCTAGAAACAAATTGCAAAAAGAATCTTTCTTCAAAGGACTTTGTTTTGCCTTCCTTGAGCCATTAGTTGGCAAAATACTTTAAACACACTCACACACAAAATACAAAACTACCACGTGTTTCTGACCGTGGGTTGCATTCTCAAGAAAAACAGTGCAGAGACTTCACTACATAAATATTTCTGCAGTTAGAAACCGGCCCTCTGGATTATATACTAAGAAATGGTCGCTAAATACTGCAGCAGCTGACTCAAAACTTCAATTTCATTTTCTGTTCACTTGTGTTTGATCTGTGCATTGACTCTCTGTAAAGTTCAGCATTAAATAAAAAAAACTTGCATTAATTTCTGTGGATTTTGATGGAAGTGACCCAGATATTTTGTATTCTTTTCATCCCTGTCCTTTGTAGATGAGGAAGCAGAACAAAACAAAACTCAATGCCTGTAATAGTTATTTCTCAGTTTTTTTTAAGCACTTGCTATACTCCTCCAAGTATTGTTTATGCAATTTTTTAATTATGCCTTAAGAAGAAAAGTAAAAACATGTTTTTTTTCCAAGTACATAGATAGAACCTCTCGTTACAGTGTTCTCCAGAGCTCGTTTTTGCCCAGTTAGTTATTTTAGTGTGATGAGGAAATACCCTGAAGATTTTTCTTGTTACGTCGGAAAAGGTTAAACTCTTCATCACTAAATCATTCTTTCCCTTGTTATCCTCATCTCCGGGGATATAATCCTCAAAGAGTCCTGCCTTGTAAATTTGAAACTTGCTTAACAGTAATGAGGAACAGGTCTGAAAACAAACAGAGAGCAGGAGCCCTTCACCAGTAATCATGTCTAGGATGACTCTTTCAACAGCTTTCACTTGGCAACATAAAATACCTTTTTCTTCTCTCTTATGTAGAAGATTTGAGTTAATAATCTGGCACATTAGCTACAGCAGACCGCCAATTCCTTGGAATAAATGTAGCTTCAGCCTTAAAGATATGGCAGAGATGATTCATTCACACCCTTGAGCAAAGTTGTCTATCACCGGCTGCCTTTCTTCTCTTGCCATGGTAACTGGAGGGACGGCTAATCCCATTAAAGAGAGAGTGATACAAACCGTGTGTGTATGTGTTTCTGTGTTTCTGTGGAAGATTTTTACAGCACTTCTAAACTGTAAACTTTTTCCACTTTTATAATTGTACAAGGGCAGACCACATGTGAGTACAGCAGTGCCTTATCAGGGGAGACCTGGCCTTTCAGCCACGTCCCTCATTAGGGGAAGCTGTTCACCAGGAGTTGTCCCAGCCCGACCCCTGTGCTCTGACACTGTGCAGTAGTGCTGGGATCCTCTTGGTAAGCGAGAGAGAGGTGTTCCCTGTTCTCATGTAGCTTCTGGTTAATGTGTAGACCTCGCCAAATCTCTTCCCTCATGTGATAGAGCTTTTTGTTGTATAGAACAAGGTGTCCCAGTGTAGAGCAGCGAACAGAACACACACACGGAGATGAGGAACGAGGTGAGAGGTGACCCTCTTCAGTTAGGGGGATCTGAGAAGGCCTCATGGAGGCGGTGACATTTGGAGAGAGGAATCACAAGGATTCGTGGGGAAAGAATTCAGGTAGAGGGGAGTCAGCAAATGCACCAGCTCTGAGGTGAGAGAGTGCAGTCCTGTTCAGGCCAGCAACGTGGAGGCCCATGTGTCTGGAGGAGGCAGAAAGTGGGAGGGTCACAGCAGATGGGGACAGAACAGGGCCTGGGCATCAGCCCTGTCAGGTCCTCCTAGGCCATTTATACGGACTTGGGCTTTTACTTGAAGGGAGAGAGTTTGAATAGAAGAATGACGTGGTTTATGTTTCAAAACAGATCACAACTGCCGTATTGGGAATAGAATTTGTAGAGAAGAGATTATGTGGTTTTCCTTTTTGCTCTCTGTGTTTTATTCCTAAGAAATCTCTCTTCTGCTTAATCATATTTCTCCCAACAAGAAAATAAGTAATTGCATGTTTGCTGTTAGGTAATAGAAGTTGACCTAAGCCAAGTAAGCGCAGACTGACTTTAAAAATGTCCAGGAGGATTTCAGTACATGTGTTAAATGATGGGTTGGCATATAATTGATAGTGTATATTCTCTAGATAATCTTCTAATATATTTATATTTTTAGCCTTGGGGCTCTATTTTGCGGAATTGGAATTTCCTAGCTGTGACACATCCGGGGTACATGGCATTTCTTACATATGATGAAGTTAAAGCTCGGCTCCAGAAATACAGCACCAAACCCGGAAGGTAAGACTTTTTGGCAGTAACATTATGTGATGTTTGTAAATATGAAAAGTCCTCTGTGGTTCATTCCTGAGTAAATCAGTAATACCCATTGGGAGAGGGGAGGGAAATAATAATAGACCAAAACAGTGCCTTTTAATTGAATTCTTTAAATTGACACATTATGCTTGTTCTGAAACTTAGTGTTCTTAAAGTGAAAGAGGATAGGATAGTATATAAGTTGATGAATTTAGAGTAAGTCTCAGAGTTTCAAATTGTAGTAGGATATTAGCATATTAGCTGTTCTCAGGACACCTGTTTTTGTATAAAATTGTATGTGTATAGTTGAATACTTGAATATTGTGCTAATTACATAATAAATCAGTTTCATGTTCATTATTTTAGGGTATTTTTTAAGACATCCAATTTGGTTCTATGATAAACACATAATTACATATAAATCCATATTAATGCATTTAAGGATATATAAGTGTGCTTATGCATACATGATAAACACATATAAGTACGTACACACATAAGCCCATTGTTAACAATCCAAATCAGTTTCATGTCCTTGAGAACTTCTTCCATGAGGCCTCATGCTTAATGTTGAAATTAAGTGAAACTCACAGAGCTTGGCTCTTTGATCAGCCCCTCTGGCTTTGGCTGAGAAATCATAGCTTATTAATGGCAAATCTGGGCTCAGAAAATCTCTCTCTCTGCTGATGCAAGCATTTGTGCCGTGGCAGGCGGTAATGGCAGTGCTGACCTGCACACACACGCACAGACACACTCGCTCACGTTTTAGTAGGAGACACCATCCCAGTGTCCATGAGTGCACTGAAACTCATCGAGGGGTCATTTCATTTTTGGAATGAATTTGGTTGTTTTTCTTTAAGTCTACCTTTTACCTTTTAAAATCGCTTTGATTTGATTTGTAGTGCAAATGCCATTTGTCCTTTAACAAAATCTTTTCAAGTACAGTCAGTTATTGATTCCTTTCTTCTCTGCCATGATAATTTCCACCATTTTTATTTTTAAGAATTTGTATGGTATGTTTAAAAAAAGGTGTTGGGCACAGAAAACAGTGTGGCTCCTGTGGAGTCTTCGGTTTAGGCTGAGAGCTGGTTCTCACTGTAACCATGAGAGCAGGTCAGGTATTTTGCACATTGACAGTGGCTTAAGATGAGTCATTTTGTTTCATTCAGGAATCTCTCATAACCAGATTTTTTCATAATTTTTTCTCTCTCGATTGACATCAAAGTGTCTTGTCCTAGAGTCTGATTTGAGAGATGTATTATGATTGGAATCATGGAAGTCATACAGATTTAACACAGAAGTTATTCGGGACGGCATCTTGTCCAATTCTGAAAAATAATAAAGAAACTGAGTCCTTTTTGTGTTCTCTTGTGCAAGATCATGGAGATAATTAATGACAATTTTGGAAGCGAAAGCCACGTCTCATCACTGTTAGAACAGTTTTCTTAAGATAGTGCCCTCTGAAAGGATGTCTTCCTTTCCTTCTCATCCTGCTCTGTGACAGTGTTTTTTTCCCCCCCCCCCCAAGTTTTAGGTTGTTAGAGATGAAATAATTAGTCTGTGGTAAACTGTTCTAAGTAAGGTGGGATGATGGGGCAATTAAAATGTGTTTAGAAAAACCCTGAACAGTTTAAATAATTTTGATAAATATTTCCTTTGCAGAATAGATGTATTTAAGTGGTCCTTTCTCTTGGAAAGTGTTTCATTTCTTTGGCTTCCTGGTAAAGAATAGCTGGGCCTGTTCCAATGACATTTGGATTCCCCAGGTTGTACTTTATTTGGGATCCAGCTGATAGCCAGAAGTCTGTGTGGAATTACCTTGTCTGATGGTGATTAAAAATGCTAATAAGTGATGGGTTGATATTTATTTTCAAGCTCTCTAGGAGAATGTTTTTAGACCTTCTTAAAAAGTCCTTTCCAGAAGTTCTAAAACCAGTATGAAGTTCTTAAAATTTAAACATCACAACTTCCTTTCTTTAGAAACCTGGTTTTCTTCAAAGGTGAAACCACACGGCCGTACTAAATATACAGTCAATTAAATCTAATGACTGTATAGCTGTTATACATGCTAAATTATCCTGTAAGATTTTTAATAATATTTTTTAATCAAAACTAATGTATATTAAGAAATACTTATTTCTGCCACATACATATAGCAGTTAGGGTTTCAAATATAGCTGACACCTTAAGTTGGCCCACTTTTGATTTGCTTAAGGGGTTTTACCATCCAGATACTGAGATTATGGTGGCAAGATCGAGTGCAATACACTAAAAGGGGAATGGCCTAAAATGTAACAAGTAGATAGATAATTAGCTAAATTAATAAATAATAACAAGTTAAAACCAAGGCAGTGTTTTCCTATCGTTGTCATTCATTTTTATTTATATTTTAGAACTATTTTGGCTCCCTATCACAAGACTTTGAACTTGACAGGGTTAGTGGGAAGCCACAGCATGAACTTACCTAACTTGCTTTCTTATTATAGTTCAGCTCTTTGATCTTTCATTTAAAGACGAATGGCTGGAATGCTTAAAAGAAAAGGTTATTTTTAAACAAATGACTAACAACTGAAAATGTATAATTTTCAAATTTCACAGTAATATATTGAATTCTGTAGTAGAAACTGGCTCAGTTTCTGTCAGAGATGGACAAGTTAATTTTTACTTATTTTATTTTTACTTTCCCAAAATGATTTATGTCACAGCTGTTTCACACCACCAGCACTTTATATAGAGCACCCCCTGATGGTGATGGCAGTCAATCATTTGATGATTTACAACTTCCAATTCTTCATATAACTCTGGAGATATTTAAATAGAATTACTGTCATTGCTTCTTTTACAGATTAATAAATGGAGAGGAGAATGGTGTAAAAATGTTTTTTATTCTTTCACTTAAGAACAATCTAACGCACATTTAGTAGTTAGCTTACATTTTGAATGTGATTAAACACAATTTTCTTATGTTTCACAGCTACATTTTCCGGTTAAGCTGCACCAGATTGGGACAGTGGGCCATCGGCTATGTAACAGGGGATGGCAACATCTTACAGACCATTCCACACAACAAGCCCTTATTTCAAGCCCTGATTGACGGCAGCCGGGAAGGATTGTGAGTATGAGAAATGGGTATCAGGGTGCTTTTTACTCAAAGATGTGGACGATAGAGACGGCTTTGTGATGGAGAGACTTGATAGTGAGGCTGATGGTCTGGCTGTTCTTTATTTCAAGACTAAGAAATGGATGGATGTTCCTTAGTTTTTATTGTTCATCTCTGAAAATAGTCATTTTAAATAACCTAATTATTTGAGGGTTTTTTTTTGTTTTTTTTTTTTTTTAAGCATGGTCTTCACAATCCTCAAGTCTAAATATTTCCTTCCAAATATTAGAAAATACTTGGAGGGCGGACCCGGCAGAATGATGGTTCCCCACTGGTTTTGCTCCTGTGCTCCCAAACTGCACTCCTAGTCAGTGTAGGGCCTTTTAATTCTGCTCTTGGAATCATGAGCAGATTCTGACAGGCTCTGTCTTTGGGCTGTTGGTGAACTTGCAGAGGATTCTCCCTTGGTGGTTGCAGCAGACAGCTCACAAAAACAAACCACCAAAATCCATCCAGCAGCTCTTCTCTTTTTGAAAAACAGAGTTGGTTATTAAATGGGCCCAAGACTTCATTTCCATAGGAAGCGCTGTGTGGGTATTTCCCTGAATCTGGTGTCTTCCTTCCGTCCTGCCCGCCTTCCTCTTTCACTTCCTCTCTTCCTCTTTGTGATTTGGGTTTTTTTTGTTTGTTTGTCTTTTTAATTAAAGTATGCTTGATGTACAACACTGTAGGTTACAAGTATACAAGATAGTGATTCACAATTTTTAGAGGTTACGCTCCATGTATCACTCCATGTATACAATATGGGCTGTATTTCCCATGGTGCACAGTGAATCCGTGTAGCTTATTTGATACCTGATAGTTTGTCCCTATTAATCCCCTCCCCCCATGTTGCCCCTCCCCCTTTCCTCTCCCCATAGTAACCACTAGTTTGTTCTCTACATCTCTGAGTCTGTTTTCTTTCTTGTAGTCACTAGTTTGTTGTATTTTTTTAGATTCCACATAAAAGTGATACCATTGAATTTAACTATATTATAGCAAATAAATTCCAACATCATATCACCATATGAGTTTGTATATTTTACAGAGGAAGAACTTAAGACTTAAAGGTAGTTTAAAATTAAATGTAAAAGTGTATTAAGAGAGAATTCTTTAAAATGCTTGACTTCTCTTGCCTCCTGTAACCTTTAAATTGCTAGTTTTACTTTGTGTTTTGACCAGTCATGCCAGGTTTTCTTTTTTTTTCTCCTCCTTCTTCCCTCATCCCTTCCCTTCCTTTTCTCTTCATGTCTTCCTCCTTTTGTCGACATTAATAATAAATCCATATTTCAGAATTATATGTTAGTAGCTTTGTTCAGTTTATCTTAAACTGTTCTTTTTCAAACTTCAGAAATACGTTCTCTTTAGTTTTTTAAGGTTAAGAATGCCTTTTTTTCTCTGCACATAAAGTTTAGGCAGTCTGCTGGTCCCCTTCATAGTAAATACTCCTCTCGTTCATTTTTAGCCAAATGCCATTCCCTTTAGTCTTTTGTTGTAGTTCCAATGTCACTTCCTCATGCTGGCTTTTCTTGCCATTTGCTTTGCTGAGAAACTTAAGACACATATGCTCAAACTTGCTGCAGCCTGGATTGTGATGGAAACCTAGCAGGAGAAAGTCCACCAGAGTTTGCCATGGGTAAAGAATTTAAGTTTTACTGCTTCTAAAGCAATTGCAGGGGGAAGGGTATAGCTCAGTGGTAGAGTCCTGAGTTCAATCATCAGTACCTTCATTGAAAATAAGTGAATAAATAAATAAATGAGCAAACAAATAAGCAAACCTGATTACCTCACCCCACAAAATAAAAAAAAAAATAAAGTAATTGCAAAAATGGAAAAAAGAAAACATAATTGGGACCTATGTGAAGAGATAAAAGTTACGAGCTCTCAAGAAATAGTTACATAAGAATTATATGGCAAACTGGTACCAAATGTATATTTCTCTTTTAATTATCATGAATTTGCTATTCTCTTATTTATACCTCACCTCTAGTGCATCAGAAATTCCTATGGGTAGCTTTCTGTTCACTGTGACAGGATTTTTGTTTCGAAGAAAATGTACTTCAAAGTTTTAATTTATAAAAAGAGGACGCAAGTGGGCAAATCTGTAAATGGAGTAATTTTGATGAACCTTATTTATATTATTCTAATACCTTCCATCCATTTTACAGAAGTCAAAAAAGTAACATTATCGTATTTTAATCAGTAGTCTAGCCTCTGAACTGCTATGAAAACTAGCCATTATTATTTACATATACACACGCACGCACATGCACACACACCTTCGAGGGGTTTAGCTAGTGGAATTTAAACTTTGATGATAGGTTACATTAAAATAATCAGATCAGATTGGATTTTTTAGATTAGAGTAAAATATTATCTTTTAGATTAGAATATTATCTTTTTAATTTTTTTCATTTTTTTTCCTTAAGATCTGTAAAAACACAGGATATCGTCTGGTCCAACTATCAGTGTCAGCTGTCCTTTCCTTATAGTTAATCTGATACTGCCCCTCCCCCTTTCCTCTCCCCACAGTAACTACTGGCTTGTTCTTTGTCACCTGATTAGGTGATAAAGAAGTGCACTTTGATAACCAGCCAAGATTCCTTATTTCTTCACTTCTGTTGAAAAGGGCTCATCAGTAGCCCCCGGGATTACTGAGGACAGTGATCACTGAATTTCCCCTTACACATTAAATAGAACCTTGTAACCTTTACTCTAGCAACCTTATTGTCAGTTTGTAACCTTTCGTTTCTGAATTCTTCCTAGAATTTCTATACTTTTGAAATTTGATGAACAAAATATGTAATAGTTGTAAAAACTGGCCATTTTAAGGTATCAAAATAAAGTTACCAACTTTTGCTTATCACTCATTTAATATTTGTAGAATTTTATCCCACCCCCATAATGACACTGTAAATTTGTGTCATATTCAGATGTAATCAACTCCTTTTACAAAGTCTTAAGAAAAAAAACTCACTGATTTGATTCTTACCATTTGAGAATTGTATATCCTCTAAGTTAATTTTTTTCCAGTTTTTCCTTAGTAATTTTAAACACTTACTAACATATTTGTAGAATATTTAAGGATAAATCTTTTTATTACTTCACAGAATAGTATTAGTACAATTTTGCCCTTTAAAATATTTACCACTGTAGTATTATGCTCTTAATTTTTCATTCAAGCCATCTAGAATAGAAAGATATTAAACAAAATTAACCATAAATTAATGAATTGATGAAATCCAGCAATAATAGCATTTTCTTAATCTAAAGTATTTACCAACACAATAAACTTCGTTTTTTAATGAATTTCTGAATGATTAAAAATTGGTTTAGCACAGCAAGACAGCCTTGTAACTTTTAGTTTTTATTTTAATTCTCTCTAACAATGGAACCTTATGTTTATGAACCACTCCATGCATGTAGCTTGATTTGGAGTAAATGAAACAGAATTGTGCCGTTTTCTAATTCTTTAAACCTGTGTGTGTGTGCACATGTGTATGGCTCGGGGTAAGTGGAAGGTGAGACAGAAAGAAAGACAATGGGAAACTGGAGAAAGAGGAACACCACCCAAGTGCTGAATAACTTTTCTGGTAAAACTGTGGGCTTCAATTCCATTTTTCTCTCCTTGTGGTACTCAGCATGGTGTAAAATGATATGTTTAAAATTAACTGTGCTTCATCTGAAAGGCATAATAATTGCAAATAAGTGTATAGAGTTTTTGGAATAGAACATGAGTGGACAAGAAAATAAATTTTTAACTTACCTAAAGGACATACAGTAAAAGTGTTTCATTGAAAATGATTTCTTAAAGGCTGAGTCCATATTCATTATGTATCTGTCTTATTAAAATGATTCCTAGATTTTAAATGTCCTAAAAATAACTTGCTGTATTGTGGAAACAGTGATAGAATAGATTCTTGATATGTTACATTAAAAGGGAAACATCCAAATGTGTGGTTTGGATGTAGAAGAATCCAATTAAATGACCCTAAATGCAGGTAAAACTTTATGTTAATAAAATTTCTCTTTATAATCTAGCTATCTTTATCCTGATGGGAGGAGTTATAATCCTGATTTAACTGGATTATGTGAACCTACACCCCATGATCATATAAAAGTTACACAGGTAAGGACAATTTCTGGAAACTTATTTCTAATTAATAAGTACTTGTGATGCATTTGAAATAAATATTGTTCTCTACTTACAGATAAAATCATGTACAGGTGTTTAATGCAAAATATACTTGGGGAATTCTAACCATGTTTGAAAGGAAATTACATTACTTTCTCCATTTTTTTTGGATAAGAATTTCTGCTGTTAGTATTCTTGCTTCCAACACAATACTGACGTTTATGTGGGGAGATAGATAAATCATAGGTAGGGAGCTAGATATGAGGAGAGAGCTATTGGTCTAGGAAACTTCAAGGAAGTTTAGAATAATTATATGTATTAGTGTTTGAGGTGAATGAATAATTGAAGCCTGTTAATAATTATATTCTTATAAATCTGTTGCTGGCCACCTCATAGGTTATGAGTAGGAGTGTCACTTGGTAAAGCCCGCCTTGAGAGTGACATTCAGTAATTATCAAAATCTAAACACCTTTGACTCTAGATTCCAAGTACCTATCACTTGCATATACACACAGAGATCTGTACACCAGGATGTTCACGTTAGCATTTTCATCAGTATGAAATACTATAAAATACTGTAATATTTAATCATAGGTTAAAGACCATAGTATAGGCATACTGTATTATACTGTGAAGCCTTTAATAGGAGGCAGATGGACCTACATCCTCCCATGGGAACCTCTGCGTCTTGTTACGTAAAAAAGTTATGTAGAGCTCAATTACGTAACATTTTGTTTGTAAAATTACATTAGGTAAGTTCAATTTCTATAAATAAAAAATTACCATGAATGAATATGAATGTGCTTTAAAAAAAAAATTGAAAAACACCAAACTGGTAACAATGTTTAACTGAGAGAGAACCTGAATATTTTCTGTTACGTGTAACTTAGTATTAAAATGTTTTATGATTAAATATATTTGTGTTTTATATAATAATAAAAACCTAATAAAAGACAAATTATAGATTTGAGGGAAAACAACAAAATTTTTTGTGTTTCTAATTCCCCAGGATTTGGTCTCAGTGGCCTTGATGTTATTATGTGAACACACTTATTGACACGTGTACCACACGTGTGTGGGGAGTTTTAAAAATTTAATATACGAAAGCCATTTTAAAATTATGTAGTGATTTTGTATTTTCTAATGTACATTGAAAGACACTCATGAGAGAGAATTCCTCATTATAAAGCCATTGTTTTAAAATTGCTTAGAAACACATACTTAGGAGTAGTATCACTCCCTTAAATTAATCCTAAGTATTTGAATAGCTTACCCCTTACGTTGCATTGAATTCTGCGTCAGTGATTTTAGCTTATTTTCATTTTTTTTATCAATGCAAATTGGTCCTTTTGGTGTCATAACCAGTATAGATACTTATCTATCATTTTAGGGACTTCAGTGGTACATGATTTATTTTGGATTACTTTAGATTTCTTTTCTATCTTGATCGATTCTCTCTTGTTTTTTTCCTTAATTTACTTAAAAGTATTTTATATAGTTATACATACATCACGATAGACAATGTGTATATGAATGTGTGGGTATATGTGTGGGTGTGCATCTGTGTTTATGTATATCCTTTTTCTCACCAAGATTGTAAGATCTTTTGGTAGATTAGGGATTAAATATTGTTATTTATTCATCCTACCCAGGGCCATGTACATGGCAGGCACTTACTAGACTAAAACATTGCCTAATTTAAACAAATTTTTATTTCTGTGATTCCTTTTCTTTATATCCTATTAAATACTGTTTTTATATTTTCTTTATATTTACCAATATATTTGTATCTTCTTTGTGGTGTAGATCTTTTTGATATTTGAACACTGAAAATTTAGCTATGCCAAAAGCTTCTAAACTAGTAAATCAAGAAAACAGATGTTTAATAAAACAGCTTTTGGTTGCTGAAGTGATTACTTTTCTTGACTGTGATAGACTGGGAAAAGAGTGTGTAAGTGATAGTTAGAGATTTAACCTAGAATTTGAGGAAAACAATTTAAACTTAACTAAGCCTTAGATATTTTTTTTATTCAGTATATCTTATGCTTTGGAAATTATGTGACATAATAAATATGGACCACAGTGCCAAGCATGCAGAAAGGCCTTGCCATATGCTGCCTTTCTTCCATTCTGGAATTTTTATAGGTATCTAAGAAATAAAATTAATGATCAGCCAGAATCATATATGTATTTTTTGTATAATTTGATAGTAAAATTAGATGAGTATGTGGCATTTACAAAGGAAATAGTTATTTATATTTCTTTTAAAACCTTAAATTTGTCTTTTAAATTACTCTACTGATGCAGTTGCCTTGCTGAAAGACCAGTAAAAAAGGTTAATCAGAAGTATGAAAAAGCTTATGCAATTGCTGATAAAATCTCAAAAATGTTTTAAAAAGTAACTTTGTAGACCATATTGTGATTACCAGTTTAAATCATGTCTTAAATGGCAACATAATCTGACACGATCAAGTGTGAGGAATTTACTGTAAGTCATTGTATTTAAGAAAATTCAGTGTTAACAGTTCATGCTAGAAATTCTTTAATGTTGCTTTTTTTTTCCTGATCCAAATTCCAGGAACAATATGAATTATATTGTGAAATGGGTTCCACTTTTCAGCTCTGTAAAATTTGTGCTGAGAACGACAAAGATGTCAAGATTGAGCCTTGTGGGCATTTGATGTGCACCTCTTGCCTTACAGCCTGGCAGGTATGATCAAGGTTTAATTAGCAACATTGATGTCTTCCTTATGTTCCCTATGGATAGTTCTCCTTTCAGTTTTCTCCATCTTAATGATTCGGGAAATAACACTGATAAGTGCTTTGTTTGAATGGTTGTTAAAAAAAAAATCTCATTGTTTGAGTCTTGCATTTATATAATTTGACTTCTTTGCTGTTTTTATATTTTGTTTCCATTGTTTTAAATTATAACTTAATTTCGTGATATTAATCATAAGTAGTTCTACTTCTGTGACACTGTGGATTTCAAAATGTGACTTATCAATATTGCCAGCTGACCATATTTGTATTATTTATTGTAGTTCAGGTTCTATTTATAGCAGGTCAGATTCTCAAGCAAAGTGTGAACCACAGTAGGTAAATCTTAACGTTGTTGTTTCAGCACCCCTCTTCTTCTGAGAAGGTGTGACTCCTGTCACACATGTCCACAATTGCTCTGCAAGGTGAAAATAGGAGAATCAGACAGAAAAAGGTCCCCCAGATAGATACAGTTCCCATAGAAATAGGCATTACATTTTCCAATTTACAGAAGCAGAGTCTGAAACAAGCTGCCTTCCCCTCTGCAGTTGGACATTCAATAAATATAAATTGATTTGATGTGTTACAATAAGACCTGGAGAATAATTGGTTTCTCCAAGGGCTTTTTTAATATTTCTTTATCTGTAATAAAGGTTGAAGGTTTTAAGATGGAGCTTCAGACAGATTTCCAGTTTTGAGTATTTGGAGGTCTCACAGAACGTTTTGCTCAGGCTGTTTGTTAACTGTTGTAGTTCATACAGTCAGTACTGAAGTCATTGTTGTTGATGGGATTTAGAAAGTTAATAATTAAAATTTTAAGCCTTTAAAAGAAAAATTTGCAATTGAGTGTATTATCAGCAGTCCTACCCTATTCCTGAAGCTTCTCTCCAACCCAGAACCTGTGTGTAGCCTGAGGGGGGATGGCCTCAGAGGATGAGGAAGGGGCCATGCAGACTCAGAGGAGCACTGATGTTTGTTAAGCTCATTACTTGGTAACAAAATACGGTGATTTTCACATTTTCACAACTTTATAAAAAGGGCCTCCTTCTTCCTTTGGGGAGATTTTAAAAAATGGATGAAGAAAAAGGGGAAGAACTGGAAAATGAATTACAGTTGATTTACATTTTCAAAGCTATTTCTGAACTCCCACACATCTTTGCTACATTGATAAAAACTGTCCAACATCCCTACACTCTCTCTCTCAATATGCATGTGACTTATGTCTTAAGATTTTCCTTGTTACCCTTGTACTAATTTCCCTTTATCCCCTCCTGATGTTTGTGAATTTTGTGTCATATAGCAGGATGTTGGAGGAAGAAGGATCTAGCGAGAGGTTGGAGGAAGAAGGATGCTCAGTGTGGCATCAGCAAACTCAACATAAATTCACTTGATTGCTATTTAAGTTAACAATAATAGTTCTGCAGACGTAGCAATGTCTTTTTATAAATGAGTTTCAATACATTTAGTTACACTGGTAGAAGACAAAGCTGTCAATTGGCAAGTGAGTTTCAAATGTATCAGTAGAAAGTATTAGATGTTACTGAGTCAGTGTCCAGCTGACTGGGATGGGGCAACTTTAGGATGATCTGCCTTAACCTGAAAGCAATTAAGTATTTCAGGGTAAATACTAAACTGACAGAGGCCAAATGTGTTTGTCATCCCTTTGGATTGACTTACGCCTTCAGTGTGGTAGTATGGTTCTCACAGTTAAGAAGAAACTAAAATCTCTGCTATTCTCCCTAAAGAAAACCAGACTTTGAGGCCAGAACAGTCTCCCAGGACTCTACCTCCCTGCATGGCCCTTGTATTTCAGCCCCTTCTCTTGACGCATCGGTCCTGGAGCGTCCAAACACATACATACTGCAGAACTTAGCATCTTTAACCTGAAACTTACCTAATATTTGGAAGTTAAATTGGTTAAAAGTCCATTCATTTGACAGAAACCTTGGATTAGTAAAGGTTATTGTTTAAAGTGGTGTATAAAATAGCTGTTTACCGTGTGGCTCATAATGAGTAAAAGAGTAGGGCTGAATCTAAAACAAAAGATTTACTTATTTTACAAAGTTCTGTATACTTGTTAAATGAAATTTATCTTTTAAAACTTCAGGCCAGTGCTGTATATTTTATTTTGTATGTTTGTGAACTATTTGCAATAGGCGTGTTACTGCAAAAGGCACACTCAGTTGTCAGGGCTGTTACTAATCCTTTGCCCTCTACATCACAACTTTTCTGTGTATTACTCTGCCTCTTCCAGATGGTGTAGTTCCTCTTGCCAGTTGCAAATCAGTTTCTTGATTCACTTCATGATTTTTCATATTTGTCTCATGGTCTAATACGAAGATACGTCCAGTCATATTTGCAAATTGTTAACGTTTGCAATTTCCTTTTTTTGCTCTGAGGTACTTCTTAGTTTTACTTTCAGAGGTTGAGGAAGTGCATAAATTGCCAAGCACTAAAAACTATCTCTGAGTAAAATTTTAGGAAACATTATATGTAAAGGTAGTAATAAAATAGTATTTTACTAAGTAAAGTAGTAAGAAAAAAAAAAGACAAATTCAGAAGTACTTGGAAGGTTGAAATAATATTCAAATTAAATCCCTAGATGTCACTAGAGAATAATGTCAGTATCCTAATATTATCATTGAATTTTGCATGTAGGTTAATGAAAAATATGTAAAGGCATCAGCATTTAAAAAGTTCTTCCAACACTAGACAGTTCATGGTTAATAAATATTCTCCTGATACATTTTGTATATGTCCCTGTAAGCTTTTACCTCCTTGTATTTGTATTGTAAACATTTCCATACATATTTACCTGTTTCTCCTCTCAGATGTGGATTGCTTTACCTATTTGAGAATTTCTCTCCCCTAGCATGCTACCTACACGTGGGTTAGTTACTCAGTAAATACCCGTAGACTCCATGCTAGATAACGTAAAGGAAAGAGAATAATGGACTAAGACTACAACAGATAAAAAGACACTGATACTGTAGATCAGTTGGGAAAGGGTCTTGTAATGTCTCAGTTCTGTCTTATTTCTCCTCTGAAAAGGATCTGTGATCTTTTCAAAGACCTTTCCTCTTGTTCAAGATCTGAGGAGTCCTAAGAATTTTAAACCTTAGATCCATTTGTTCCATTCAGTAGCTACCGGATGATTCCATTCAGTAGCTACCGGATGATTCCCTTCAACTTTTCACATTTTGATTTTTGCACTTTTTTTTTTTTTTTTTTTGGCTGGCAGTATTACTAGCATGAGTGATCTCTGGTTCAAGTTTTCTCTACCCTATTGTTAGGCCAAGGTTTGAGAATTTCAGAGTGATATTCCACAGTCTCTGTATCTCAATAGGATTTGAGTGATGAAGGAAGTTCACACTTTTGAACATTTCCATTCTTGGATAACCTGAGCATTTCTACATTTCCATATGGATTCCAGAAGGGCTAGTTCCTGCCAGCCAGTCTGTTTTGGCAGTTTTCATATTGCTGTATGAAGAGCAGTGTTTGACAATCATTTAAACACATAATTGCAAAATGCCCCTATTATTTAATAAAAATAAAAATTTTATAAAGTTAATCCAATTAAAACACAGTTGACAAACATTGACTGTACTTAAAACCTCACATCATAGCCTCAGTGGACTCACTGGACTTAACCTAGTTGATGGTGACTCTGAGGGGAAAAAGAAAATATGGAGCATTTTTATAGTTTTGCAATATTTTGTCAAACATTGTATCTAAACTCACAGATGTAAAAAATGTGTGATTATTAAGTCTCTGGATATGAGTGACGTTTGTCTTTTTCAACTGTTTCCTTATTCAAAATGGTAAAAGGCTAGATGGAGTCTGTTTTCTGACTTTAAAACCAGTGTTTTTATTTTATAGGCTTGTTGGTTTTTTCTATCAGAGAAAAAGTTAAGTTTTGAAATTTAATTGCGCACTGGGATAATTTGGTTTCCATTAACTGGCTCAGTAGAAGCTGACATAGAATTTTTCATCCATCATTCTCCAAGATCTCAAATCCCATTCATTTATTCAGGAAAACACTCTTTGAGCAGCTTCTGTGGCTCAGGTTCTATACTAATCTCTGAGATAAGAATACTGAGACACTCTCTATCCTTGAGAAGTTAAAATTAAATCTGAAAATTTTATAGACGGACATGATATTAATAATCACTTGAAATGAATATCTTGTTATCCTTCAAATTTAATTATGGATGCAAGACATTTGCTACTTTCTACTGCTTTGGTTGGGCATGCTGCTATGAAAAGGATCTGAAAGGCTGCGTGGCTGCCAAGAAGCTCTGATAAATCAGTCAGAGTCCAATAGGAAATATTAAACCCTGACCATAAAACATTATGTGTTCAGCCATTGTGCATTTTTAGCAAGTCATCCTTCACCAGCTTTTCCTTCCATTTGATGCCCTACTTTGGTTTAATTGAAATTCAGTGGAGACTTAAATTTTATGTAATTAACGGAAACCCTAAGAAATGCACAGGAGCGATGTCAGTTAGTTGTTACAGTCTGCAAGTGGTTACTCTTTAATTGCTGTCATAATGGCCCATTAGTCATGCCTCCAAAGAGGTGTCAGATACTTTTTTTCCCCTTCTGAAACATCTGTGTTATTTAATAAATTGAATAAGCAAGCCTGGGTTTGCACAGAATACTAAATAAGTTGGGTAGTCACCTCCCTAGAGGCATTCTTTGAAAGAGCATCACTCAGGGTGCGGCATTTCTATTCTGCCCTTAGCAATGGAACTTGGAGAGTTTCTTTCACTGCCACACATTTTCCCAAACATTTCTCTTTACCCTGAACTCCTCCATGTTTGTTAGTTTGTTTTCTTTCTTTCCTTTTTTTTTTTTTTTTTTTGATAATAGCATACATACTATGCAGCAGTGATGTTGCAGGGTTACCACATAAGTTGTAAAATAAGGAATTGTTTTCTTTCTATTTTTCTTTCCAGGAAGCTAGAAAATGGCTTCTGAGCTCGTGAATGGCCCAGTCTCTGAACTGTGTTCCTTACATCTTCCTTCCAAAATAGAAATGGATACACATATGTTAGTTGAATATGTAGCCTTCTTTTGAATTACTGCCAAGGCCTTTAATTCAACTAAAAGTAAAATTAATGTTTTTCCTCTGACTATTCCTCCTGCATATTTTTTTTTCAAAATAAAGATACTGGAGTATTCAAAATAGTAATCCACAAAAAAAGTCATTAGATGAAAATTAATAAGGTCTGATTGTCATATGACATATGATTAAAAAAATTTATAGATGTCCCATGTTTAGATAGCCTTGTTGGGGGAAAAATGGTGTAATAAGAGAGATGAGAAGCCAGCTCAAAGGATTCTCATACAAGGCACTAAGAATCCTTTAATATCTCTTCCATCAAAAGCAAACAGCTTTCAAATTTATAGCCTCAGTGAAACTTTGTAACTTTAGTACTACAAATAAAAAAATAACATTTGCCTTTAAGAATGTTATAGATTAGTGCTTGTCCTTGATTATATGTTATGTCTTTTTGTATAAATGTGCTAGAATGTTAGAGCTCCTCTTTCATTTTGACAGTCACGTAATGGCTATGTTTCTTCAGTTATCTGACTGTATTCCTTCGTTCTTGAGACTATTTTGATAATAATTATACCAACTGGAATTTGCTTGGCACTTTGGAAAGTTTTGAGTTAATTTATCTCACTTTATCTTTAAGATGTCCCTAAAATGTACATTCTCTCATTATGCCTTACAAATAAGAAGAAATGGCTTTTCCATTGTCACCCAGCTGTAATTGGTAGGCCTAGGATTCAGTCCAAGTTTCCTGGTTCAGAATGTCAGTGCTTCTTTCCTGAGTCACTGTTTTCATGGGCCTCCCAGATTAAAACTAAGTCTAGAGTCATCAATGTCTTCTTCCCTTACCCATCATAAAAAAGCACCAAAACCAAAGAGCTGTCCCACTCTGTTATTTATTCTGTGATCACTAGTAACTATCCTTGTTCATTCCCTTTTAACAAGAAGTTATTGAGTTTCTGTGGGATATATTGTGCTCTGAAAATGTTTAGTGGGAACCCAAGCTATTCTCAGTACAGGTATCATGTATGTATGCATCTATCCAGTTATTTATTTATTTATAATTGTTCCATGTTTAAAAAAAGAGACGTATGGTAACTTCAAATCTATGTGAAGTATAGCAAGGAAATATACATTAGAAGTTACCGATAGGGAAAACACACACACACACACACACAGTAAAAATATAAAATGCACTCCAAAATGAGATTCATGAAGTCCTATGTACTCTCTAGGGCCCTCCATTTATATTATATATGTGAGCAGACAAGTGATTGACCTTAAAGTATGCCTTCAAATAATTGATCGCCCTGAGAGCAAGCAGATAAATTGTACTGTGATGTTTATCTTTAAAAATTGAAAGAAAGTAATTTAGGAAGTAATATCTTTCTGAACGACATTGAAACAGAAAGAATATGGAAGGTGACTGATGGTGATGATGATGAGATGATACTGACAATATTTATTTAGACTTTTACGTAGCACGTTATTGGGGAATTGAAATTTCGGGGGAAGTTAATTTTTTCCCAGTTTTTCTGTCAGTGTTAATCTGTTTTCAGGTTATCGTATATCTAAACATAAATATAACTTACAGTATTTATGGTTGACAAATGAGTCTGAATAATTTTAGCTTGAGCGTATTACATAGTTAAGTTTTAGGTGAATGTAGTGCTTGCTGATAACTTTTCTGTATCCTTTGGTTTGAAAGGATTTATTTGAGGAAGTAAAATCTATTGAGTGAATTAGAATAGATGGAGTCTGATTTCTTCCTCTTCCCTTTCTCAGAGCGTGAATAAGTTGGGGACTAGAAAAGAAGCTATTTATCGGTCCTTCTCCATTTACATATTCTCTGTGAGCTTGTATTAAGTATATGTTGACAGAAACATTATACGAATTACTGAGGCACAATCCGAGGCATTATATGTCTATTAAAGGCATTCTTCATGTGTTTAATCAACCATCTGACAGAAACTGGGGTGGAGTACCAAAATACACCAATATTTGAGAATTTAAGTACCAAACTTGAGAATACGGTCAAACTTAATTTGCATATGACAGTAGTCAGAGAAAGAGGCGGGTGAGGTCATATTAGAGGAGGCACATTGTGATCTAAGTTTGCAAATCAAAATGGATGTACCTTGCTGCTTTGATTTTGATCCTAGTAAATAATGTACACTCTCAACAAAGATAAAGCTGAACAGAAAATATCTTCTGTGACATATACTCATAAAGCAGCTATTCTGACTCACATCAGTAATTTGAATAGTATTAAACTTTCAGGTAGAAGAGATGGAGGAGAACCTAAATTCGGTTTTTGACTGTCTTTTTCTTGTATCATCAAGATGCTAGTATTGCCTTTCACCTCCTCCCCTTTCCAGATTCAGTCTTTTCAGTTACCCTTTATCAGGAAGTAGATCACATAAATCTGGAAGTCATCCTTAACCAAACAACATGCAGATTGACCTTGAAGGGTCTAAGAAAGCCTTGGCAGGCGAGTATAGTGGCTTACACATCCTAGGCAGAGTACTCAAAAATAATTGATGTCATGTTTAAGTATTTAGTTTGAGTGGATTAATTTTAGTTAGGATAACTGTATTGTAGTTAAGTCTTAAAAGATTTTCTGTTTCTAGGTACACGTACTAATACATTCACAGAGGAATTTATGTAAAGTGTAGGATGTGCTTCAGAATTATCCATGGGTGGAGAGAGCAAGTGAAGGTATACAGGAAACAAGATTGTTGTGAATTGATGACTGTTGGAGTTGGGAGATACATACATACAGAATTTACTACACTTTTCTCTCTTCTTTGGTGTATCTTTGAAATTCTCTGTAATAATTTTTTTTAAAGATGTAAATGAATGAAGTGTCTACTTGGGACCTAGAGTATGGCTTTCCATCCTTCATGCATTAAAGACAGAGGGAACATGTGTTCATGCTCATGTTACTTTTTTTTTTTTTTTTTTTAGTGGCATTTAACTTATTTGAACTAAAGAAAAACGAAAACAGTTCACTCATTTCTCCCACCACCTGCCCCTCTCATCTGGCAACCAGCAATCTGTTCTCTGTGTTTGAGCTGACTTTTGTTTTGAATTAGTTAATTTTTAGATTCCACATATAAGAGAGAACATGGTATTTGTCTTTTTCTGACTTATTTCACTTAGCATAATGTTGCCTTGATGTCCAGCCATGTTGTGGCAAATGGCAAGATTTCATTATTTTTTATGGCTGAATTATATTCTGTTGTACATACATGCAACAATTGTTTTATCCATTCATCCATCTGAGGTTGTTTCCGTACCTTAGCTACTGCAAGTAAAGCTGCAGTGAACACGGGGGATGCAGTTATCTTTCTAATTAATGTTTTCCTTTTCTTCAGTTAAATACCCAAAAGTAGTCTTGCTGGATTCTTAGTAGTTCTGTTTTTAGTTTTTGTGGGAACCTCCGTACTGTTTTCCAGCTCACATTCCCACCAACAGTACACAAGGATTGCCTTTGACCACATCCTCTCCAGTACTTGTTATTTCTAGTCTTTTTGGTAATACCCATTTTAAGAGGTGTGAGGTGATCTCATTATGGTTTTGATTTGCATTTCCCTGATGACAAGTCATGTGTCTTGCAACTTTTCATGTAACTGTTTACCATCTGCATGTCTTCTTTGGACAGATGTCTATTTAGAGCTGCCCATTTTTCAATCAGTTTGTTCGTTTTTTGCCTGTTCAGTTATATGAGCTCTTTATATATATTGGATGTTAATCTGTTATCAGATCTATGATTTGTAAATATTTTCTTCCATTCAGTAGGTGACTTTCTCATTTTGTTGATGGTTTCCTTTGCTACGTAGAACTTTTTAGTTTGATGTAATCCCACTTGTTTATTTTTGCTTTTGCTGCTTTTGGTTCTGGTGTCAGATTTAAAAAATCATCACCAAGACCAGTGTCCGGGGGCTTACCACCTATGTTTTCTTCTAGAAATTTTATGGTTTCAGTTCTTTCTTTCAAGTCTTTAATCCATTTTGAGTTAATTTTTGTTTATGGTGCAAGAATGGTCCAGTTTCTTTCCTTCATTCCTTCCTTCCTTCTTTCCTCTTTCTTTTTTTCTTCTCCTTTTCTTTATTTTTTGTAGCTATCTAATTCTCCCCACACCTTATTGAAGAGGCTTTTTCCTGATTGTATATTCTTGGCTCCTTTGCTGTACATTAATTGACCATATATCATGGGTTTATTTCTGGGCTCTCTATTCTTCTCCAATGACCTACGTGTCTGTTTTTCATTCTGGCTCCACACTGTTTTAATCACTGTGACTTTGTATAGCTCTGCTTAGGGCACAGAGTACCACTTTGCATCCTTCATGTATTAAAGACACAGGGGAAAGTGATCTTTTTTGCATCTTGCTCTTACATGTTAAAACTGTCTGTTTGAAATTATCTTACATAGATCTGTAAGAAAAGTCAGAAAAGTCAGTGCAGGCACACAATAGGAGTCCCTTTTGACTTTTATAATAAGAGGATTGCACCTGGATGACAACATATATCAAATATGCACTTGTATTTAATGTTCTTATTATTAAAAGATAGGGTAAAGTTTAGCTTTCCTTAAATATTTACCCCTGTGCTAGAAAATATCAGTGTAAGATGAGAGAATTAAGTATCAGTTTTCTCATCTGTAAAATGATGGAGCAAATAATTAAGTTGCCTTGAAGCCCACAAGACCTGAACACATGTAGCGGTAAACATCAAAAGATTCGTATTAGCCTTAGTTCAACTACCATCTTAGTTTAACTATTTTACTACTCTTAACGTTCCCAAATTATGTAGCAGTAGGTGAATAAAGAATTGTTGCGATTTCTTTTCATTAACCAATTCAAAAGCATTTGTTTTTATTTATTTTTTTTTGGCAATTTGTGTGGCAAAGAGTATGTTCAATTTGTTAATTAGAGTGATGCTTGGGAAAGAATAAACCACCCACCACAGGGTCTGCCGCAGAGTGTAGGCTAAGTAATAGTTTAATGAGAGGAGAGCGAGAGTGTGCTTTCACCGCTGATCACAGAATCTCTGTAAGGGCAGGCAGATCACAAGTTTCTCATCACACCAGGTGGATGGGACAGTGTTGAGTACTGAACGGTTTCTTGAAAGATGTAAACTCTCTTTTATCCCTTGTCTCATCTCTAAAATGATGCTCATTTATCCCGTTTCTACTTTAAAATGATTTTATAATTCTTACTATTTTTAAATAACTTACTTTCTAAAGTCAGGGTATAATGCAGAAACAAAAATACGGTGGTGAATATCAGATACTATCTATCTCTGGAAGGCAGCATTACCTGCAAGGCAAAAAAATTGTTTCCCTCTCAAATGTGAATTCTTTTTGTGTGTGTATGTGTGTGTGTGTATATATACATATATGTGTATATACGTGTATGGGTATACGCACACACACACACACACACATAGGAGTACAGTCAGTTTATAATGTGTCAGTTTCTGGTGTACAGCATAATGGTTCAGTCATACATGAACATATGTATATTCATTTTCATATCTTTTTACCGTAAGTTACTACAAGATGAATATAGTTCCCTGTGCTATACAGTATGAACTTGTTGTTTATCAGTTTTATATATATTAGTATCTGCAAATCTCAAACTCCCAATTTAAAAATATGGAACATTTCATGAATTTGCACATCATCCTCGTGCAGAGGCCATGCTAATCTTCTCTGTATCGTTCCAGTTTTAGTATATGTGCTGCCAAAGCGAGCACTATTCATAGGTTTTATGTTTAAATGAATTCAGTGCTCACACTCAGTCCTTTCCTCATACATTCCCAAATTACGTTCTTTATTTTAAATGACACTTTAGTTGGTTAGATTTTATTTTCAAGGAGAACTCACAGGGGTGAGTTTTCTTAATACTGTTCATGTCTGAGAACGAAGGCTCTCAGCCTTTATACTTTCTCAGCAACTTGGCTGGAATTAAGATTCTTGGGTCACTGTCTTTTTCTCAATTTTGGGGACAATTATCCTTTGTCTTTGAGGACTGAGCGTCACTAGAGAGAAAACTGAGCCACCCTGATTCTTCCCATTTGAAGATGACTTATCTTTTTTTGAAATTCGATAACTAGAATATGTCTAGATATCTAACTTTCTCTTGAAATTAACCTTGACATTCAGCAGTTAGAATGTGTTTTAGTGTCCAAGTTTCTGCTTCAGTTTTTCCTGGAACATAATGTAAAGTAACATTTAGCTCCTGACTTCAAGAAATGAGCTATACACCAATTGTGAATTCTTAATACAGTTTCTGAGAAATGGAATTGGGAGATTTTGAACAAAAAGTCAATAATTATCAATAAATGAATTTCTGGCCCAAACTAATTTGCTGTATTGTTTCAAATGCAAGATGAGGACAAAACTTAATATCTCACTTATTACTACATTCCATGTGAGCTGTGTCAGGATGCCAGGCTCTCAGGACAGGTGATTTCTAAGTATACGTTTATTTTTTCCTAATGATTGCTTATAAATCAAGACTTTAAAAGATCTAGGCAATTAAAATGGAAATATTTAGACCTAGTTATACGCACAGGAACTTTTCCAGAATTCATTTTGAAATAGGTTATTCTAATTGATACTACTAATTATTTATAATGAATTTTTATCAAAATGTCCTTTTTATAGAATTCTTATAGAATTCTTTTTATGGAATGTTTACTTAGCACTAGTGTCTTTGGTAAAGAAGGACAAGACGTGACTGAATTTCCAGTTTTCTGCAGGACTCTTAAGTTTTGATACATTAAAATTATAAAAGTGAATATTCAGTAAAACAAAAGTTAGGCTCCTTTTCTTTAGCAAATCAAAGGGTTTTAAAATTTTTTTCTTCAAAAATTTGAAATTTGAAATACTGAACATGTATTTTTTTGGCTCCCTAATCCAGCCACCTTTAAGACACATCTTTTTCCACCTTCTACCCTAAAACCATTTTTTTTTTCGGCAACTACTTTTTATGATTGTAGAACATTGGCCCCTCTCGGTACTGTTTTGTTTGAACAATCAGCGCATTTTTGTGTGTGTGTTCAGGAGTCAGACGGCCAAGGCTGCCCCTTCTGTCGCTGTGAAATAAAAGGAACGGAGCCCATAATCGTGGACCCCTTTGATCCGAGAGATGAAGGTTCCAGATGCTGCAGCATCATCGATCCCTTTGGAATGCCGATGCTGGACTTGGATGACGACGATGACCGAGAGGAGTCCTTGATGATGAATCGGTTGGCAAACGTTCGAAAGGTAAAACTAGAAAACACAGGCTTTTGTGGGGTGGTGTGTGGACCTGAAAAAGAAACGATGCTGTCACAAGTGGGGTTTGACTGAGTGCACTTGAGTTTGAGAAAGATTCCAGAATCAAAAGAAAGGTGAAGATATAAGTAATGTTGGAAGGCTGATGGAATCACAGGCTGAGAAAGAACTAGATTATTCAAAGTACTCTTCCTGCTTTTAAACTTCAAAATGAGAGATGGGGAGAGCATTCCTGCAGAATTGAATATCTTCTGAGATTGGCAATAGCACATCGACGAAGAAAAATTTAAGAAAGGAAATAATTCAAATTGGAAAGGATAAAACTGATTAAAAATAGTCTTTGTTGAAGTCTAAAAGCGTCTGAGAGTTTTCTTAGCAGGAAAACCAGCCTTCTGTTTGGCTACTAAGAGGGCACATAAGATTTACCTTCGTGAATTCACCGTAGTCTGGAGTTTGCTTATCAGTGTTGCCACCTCAGAAAATTGACTTTGTCAGTTCACTGGGAATGGATGCTACTGCCCGGTTGGCGTTCTTATAACCAAGCCCACAGGAGACTTGTCAGTGAACCAGAATGCCAGTTGAGTAATTAACAAACCAGAAATATAATGATCAAGAAAGACAGACTCTTAGCTTTCAGGCTATTCTCTGTATAGGAAGATACATGAAATTCAGATTACATTCAGTTATCTTCGCTCTTAAATGAGAGAAATGGCAGTGAGTGATATGAAAGGGTTTGCAAATACAGTATGAAGGTGCCCCCCCTTCCTCCTGACTCACGGCAGGCGTGTTTTATCAATCACGGTCGTCATCCCTGCTGAGCTCAGACTTGGCCTACGCAGCCTTCTAGAACCTCCACTGTGGTTCATGCGGACTTGGCAGGTCCCATGAGACCTGTCTGCTCTCTCGGCAGAGTGGTGATGATGTATAATGGCACAGACTGTGGTTGCCATATGCATCTACCTCTGTGGTAGGGGAACCCTATGTGCAGAGAACAGATGAAGCATTTTGGGGGTTACCCATTCTTTAGGTCTGTGTCAAAATTTACTTCTTGGCCTCCTGCATTTTCTGTGTTCCAATGTCAATGTTCCATGCTCAAAAAGGACTTACCCTTAGAATTTTTCACATACAGATTTCTGCATATGGAGATACATTATCATCACCTGCTCTCAAATTTTACTTTGGCCTGCCACGATTTTTATTCTTCACCTCATTGGCTTTTCATAAATGTCATGATTTAACTCTCAGAGCATCTACTCTGGATTCCCACTCTTTAGTCCTTTAAACTACATTTAGTGTTTCGTTCTGAAGTTTGTGTTCCCTTTGGCTCAAAAGATGGAAGAAAGGAAGTAGATATTTCTCAGTAACCCTAAAGAATAAACAAGAAGAAAAACTTGAAATAGGGAATTGAGACTTGATTTTTAAGGTACACTCTTAGTCACTGACCAATGTTAATGCCATCTATATGAGCAAAACTTTTTCACATGTTTTATTCTCTCAGCTTGAAGAGGTACATATTCTCATTTTTCAGATAGGAAATGAGGCTCATGCGAGTCATGTGACATGGCTGCATTAGTAGGTTGTAAAGCCAGGAATTCAAAGCTGCTGGATAAAAATAGTGATATACTCAACACTCCATATGTAGCTCTCACATGCAGAGTGATGAAATGATTTCTACCAAGTCAGATCATGGAGTGTATCCTAAAACTTGTCATATAGTCTTATTAAATTTAATTTACATTGGTGATAAAATAGTAACACTTAAGATTTCATTGAGCTGGCATTGTTTTAGGTTCTTAAACCCTTGATCTCATTTGATCATCACACCAATCCAGTAGAGAAGCACTGTTATTGTCCTGTTTTACAAAGGAGGAAATCGAAGAAGAAAGAGATGAAATACCTTCCAGAGATCCCAGCATTACTCCATAGCAGAACTGGTGCTTTATTCAGGGTCTTCCTGACTTCAGAACTGTAGTTGTGAGCCATCATGCAGTATGCCTCTTGTGCCCTCTTTGAAACATGTCACACGCCTTGTACGTGATAGAGCATCACTACCTGTCCTCTGAAGGTCTTTTCAGTTCTGTGGCATAATGTGCATCACGAATAATTACTCACAGTGAAGTTTTAACCAGAAGTTAAAAGTAATTTGAATTGTGATCTGTTAGCGTTAACCTATAAAGATATTAATGCTCTATACCTACCTAATTGGACCCCCAAACACCAGACCAATTCATTTAGGCCCTACTAATCGATACATAAGTAACTATCACATCTGTTTTCCCATATGGTAGTTGAATGTGGCTATTTAAATGTAAATTTAAAATTAATAAATTTTAAAATTTTTGTTCTATTACACTCAACATATTTTAAATCCTCAGTAGCCTCTTGTGTCTGCTGGCTACCATATTGAACTGTACAGATACAGAACATTTTCTGTAGGTATTGGAATATCTGTCATAGACAGATATAGTAGAAATATCTCATATCCAGTGGAGAATCCTATTGGACAGAGCTCTACTGGATCACTACTGCAGGTTCTTATTAGAGGAAGCTAGGGCTTGGTGCGAAAGACCTTTACTTTTAATTTAGTAACCTAATGATCTTAGCTTGGTCTGGATACTTGACTATGATCTAGCACTGGAATCAGCAACCTATGGCCTGTTTTTGTTTGTTTTTCTGTGAGCTAATAATGATTTTACACTTTAAATGGTTATATATATATAAATGAGTTTATGAACACCTACGTAATTTCCTTGATTTTATTTCATAGCTTGCACAGCCTAAAATAATGACTGTCTGGCCCTTTAAGAAAGTGGTTGCAGTCCCCTGGTCCAAGGCACAGTAAAGCATTTCAAGAACGTTTACTGAATGTAGGGAATGACAGAAAAGTATTTGAGAAACATACCACAGCTCAAGCAGTTCAAGTGAACTAGGTGGTAATGTTTTCTAGCTAAGAAAAGGGCATTTCAATTTTCTTTACCAAATGGGTTTTCGTCTTTCAGTGACTCATATCAGAGGATGGGGAGGGAGCAAGGCCTCAGGAGTAATTCTTTGGAGAACTTTGTATACCTTACTGCTTGGGGGAAAACGGTGTTTGTCCTATATGAGTTTGAGAAAGGTTGCTGTTCCGGCCTGTTTTCCAGCAGGCTCAAGGAGAAGCTTGAGCTGGGGTTCAGAAGCGGCACTGGCAACTGAAGGGAGTCACTGGTAACGTAAAATGAGCACAGAGCGTTCAGAGGTGACTCGTGGTTTCCCCAGTCTTTTCACCCACCCTCACAACCATGTGTATGTTTTTGTTTTTGTTTTTTTTAATTTTGAGCATGTATTTGGTGGTTTTTGGGGTTTTTTTCTATTTATTTATTGAAGTATAGTCAGTTACAATGTGTCCATTTCTGGTGTGCAGCACAGTGCCCCGGTCATGCATGTGTATACACGTATTCGTTACCGTGCATGTTTTGTTCTTTCTGGCACGCTGGTGAGCTTTCTGTCCAGGGAGCTCCGAGACTTCGGCGTTGATCTTCTCTTTAGTTTACTCCCTGAAGAGAAGACTGGTGCTGTCAGACATCACCGTCCCCGAAGCCCCAGTTTAGGGGCTTCTGTGGCAGTCAGCAGTGTCATTTCACAAAGCTTTCACCATAGCCGGTGTTATTGCTGAAATTTCCTGTGGTGGTAAGAGATCGGAGAAATTCAAAGAACTTGTAATTATTTGTTTTTAAGTTGAGGGATATTTCAATTAAATGTCTATATGCACAAATTGTGAATTTTATAATATTTCATCAATCACTGCCACTTAACTTTCAGTAAAACCTAAATTTTACTGTAGATATAAGCGTCAATTCTTTCTAATTGGGGAAAATATTGCTATGACATTATGTTCCCACAGGACCTTATGGGTACTTCTGTTGTAGGAGTTACTCTAAATTGTGATGCTTTTTATTTAGAGGACTGTCTTCTCCATTAGACTATTAATTCTTAAGGCCAGCGCCAAAATCTTACTTATCTTTGTGTTTCCTGGTACCTAAACACACTCAGTAGATATTTATTAAGTACAATAATAAATGCACATGCATGTTCACGTGGTCTTTGAGAGCAGTGGGCTGATCTTACACATCTTTTTCACTCCAATCTGGAGGCTGAATATGTATGTACAAAATGCTAAATTTGAGACTCTTTTTCAGTTCTGTTTCACAGTTGATGTTGTAAACAGATACCACACATTTTGACATAATACCTCTTCTACCTGATTTTCTTCCTCTATTTTTTTCATTCTGTTGCCTCATTCATTCATTCGTTCATTTAAAAAATACTTCATTCCCTCAACTCCAAGAATGACTGTCAGTCATTGTCGAGCAGAAGGAATCAGTTTTCTTTTATCTGCCATTTGAAATACTTATCTCCATCTTTCTCCTCTTTTATGAGTAGGTTGATGACTATATTGTGAAATTGTTTCTGTCTGTCTTAAGCATACTGCATTCTTTAAATTAGTAATGCTTCCATCATTGCATAGAGAACTGAGCTATTTGTATATTCCTGTTACCATGGTGATATCCTGCAGCTGGAATTTATAAATAGCATACTGAACATACAGAATGCATTTTTGTTTGTTTTGTAAGTTCATTTAGTACTGTTAATCTTACAGAAGCAAATAGAGCCTATAAATCTACACTACAGTGTATTGGTTGCCTTCCTTATTAGCTATTTTATGAGTTTCACTAGAAGATGTTTTACATTTTGCTTGAAATTGTATCATTGCCTGAGTTTTCAAAGCTGTCAGAATTTCTAGGATAATTGGATCTGAATGAGCCCTTAGAGGAAGTCCAGAGTGTGACTGGTAAGATCATATCCTTCTCTCTGACTTTAGTCAGATCAAAGCTAAGAAAAGGTGTCTGTTGCTAGTCAGAATTTTGTTTCATTTTGCCAGAGGTCCAAAGAATCTCAACAGTTCCTTAGCAATTACATTGATAGAACATACTTTTCACCAAATACATAAAATTACAAACAAAATAAATAAGGATTTGATAAAAATAAATATTTTAACAGGTTGATCTAGTATGTGAACCGAGATTAATTCCTTTGATCTTAAAGATCGTTTTCTTAAGAGGATTTAAAATTGGAATGAATGGCCACATTGAGAAGAAAAACAGGTGTGACCAGGGGACAAAGGAATTATTCTTCTTTTATCTTTTTTACATTCTCCTAATGTTGCCACCATCAATGAAAATACATATTGCTAATTTAATATATCATCTGATTCTTGCTTTTCCTAATAATAACGTGTGAAGAAAGGATCCGGAGTACTCCTGGTCCTGAGGAAAGAGTTCATGTGTGTAGATCAGTGTTTTTGCAGTGTTTTCAGGAGAGTGTTACCATTTTAATGTGACTTGGATTCCAACCATAGGGGTGCAGTCCATGCTGGAACTTGTAAGGATAAAATTCACCCCAAAAGTGAAATTCAAAAATACCAATAGACATTCAAATGTAGAACATGGTTCTCAGCTGCAAGCAGTTCTGCCTCCTGAAGGTATTCAGAAATATGTGCGGACACTTTAGGTTTTCACAATGACTGAGAGGTGAGGGGAACCACTGACATTTAGTGGAGGAGGTTAGAGATGTGAAACACCCTGCAACCCATGGGACAGTCCCTCCTAAGAAGAATTACTCTGACCACATGCCCATGGCCTCCCCTCCCCTCCCGCTGTACCACACAGGCAGAGTCAGGGATGACAGTAAGCAATCCCAAAGTCACGGGTTCATTGTTTGCTGTTTAATTGCATTCTATTTCCTGGTCTTCTTAAAGCTCTCCATGCAAGATAGTAGCACTTTCTCTGATTAACAAAGAAAAAAACTGCCTTGTCTAAATACAATATGATGCTGTAGGGGACCTTGAAGACATGGTACATATTCCTCAGAAATGGCTTGAAGATGTAGTAGTTTAGGAGAAGCAAGCGCTTGAACTCTGGTGCTTAGTTTGGGGTTGGCCTCCAGAGGTGGACTGAGCTCTCGGCGGGCAGAGGCCGTGCTCTGCCCCTCTTTCATTCTCAGAGGCTTGCATAGTGCCTGACACACAGTATATGACATTGAGAAAGTGGTTTTGGGGTTTTTTCCCCCACTGGATGATTATTGTACTGTTCTTAAGAGAGCTGTGGTCCTTGGAGTCCAGCAACTTGGGTCCATGTTTTAGTTTTGCTACTTAGTGTCTGTGTGCCTTGCATTGGTGATTTCGCTACCTGTGCCTCGGTGACCTTGTCTGTGAAACCTTGCCTCTTAGGGTTGAGGTTAAATGAGTTAATAAATGTAACGCTGTTGAACACTGCTGTGTACATAGTAAATGTTAAGTATTAGCTGTTAGTAACATAATTTTTTATATAGTGTTATTTAAAACTCCTGAAATATTGCTATATTTCTGAGAATAAAATATCAGTATTTTTAAGATGTCTATGGGAGCTTTTTCCTTTTAGATACTGTCACCTGTCATTCTTTAGGAAGAAATAGACATCACAACTGGATTGACGTGGCAAGAGGTGGCTTGTATTTTTTAAGTACATTCATGTCTACATAGTTATGGTTTCATTGCATGGCCATATTAAAATATTTACTAGAAGACTATCGTTTAGGTTTAAAACTCAGAGAAAACAGAGTTGCCAGCATTGTCAACTGACATACTATTTTAAGGACGAAATAATTTAGATAAAGCTTACAATAGTTTTATTTTCTACATAAGTAATTTGAAATGATTACGTATTCTCTGAAGTAGGGTGAAGGACTTCAGTCACTAAATAGTAGCTTAATTTTCAAAGAAGCTTAATTGGTATTTTGCGAGCAATCGGGGTTTCACATGAGGGCATTTTTCAGTGACTAGAGTTAATTCCCTTAATTCCCAGAATGTTCTTGTTTTTCAGCCATTTTTATGGAAATATTTCTAAGTTATATGTCACCCTTCCCTGACTTCTCAAAATTGGCTGTGCAGCTGAGTGAACCAAAGGGCATAAGAAGCCACCACAGTCAACATGACAAACTTCTCAAGGCTTATGTTTTGCTGCAAGATTTAAGGGGAGTGTATACCAACAGAGGAGAACCATAAATTTGAATTAAAGTCACATATATATATTTGGATCAGAATGTGAAATTCATACAAATGTTTAGAGTAAAACGTGAAACTTCAAAGAAATTCCAGGGCTAAGGAGGCTGGTCACAGGCTAGGATATTACGTTCTTCTTATAAAAGGTACTTGAAGGAGAAGCCGTGCTGCTCTGCGTAGTTAATGCTGTTTAGCATTTGAATGGCGAGGGCCCTTGGGGTGATTCCACGTGTGAAGCTGTTTGCACTTCTTTAAAGTAGACCTGATTGGGAATTTTATCCGCTGCCTCCCTGTCAAACCTCAGAGAAGTCAGCATTTCTCCGCATGTAAGTTTCTATTTTCCTTTTCTCCATTGCTTCTAATTTGGAGTATCTAAAAATTTACGTAAGTTATTAGTGGACTGTAAACAATAATAATTTAAAATATTGAACCTCATTTTACACACAAATTAAATGTCCATATTCTCAGTAAGCTAGCAAGATACTTACTTAGGCTCTGTTCTTACAGGGAGAAATGCATCAGAATTCTTTCCGTTTAGGTAGACTTTTCTCTTTTTTTGGTTTTTTGTTTGTTTGTTTGTTTTTTTATTTTGTATTTTCAGACTTTTAGAGCAGTTTTAGGTTCACAGAAAAATTGAGGGGAATGGACAGAGATTTCTCACATACCTTCTGCCCCGCTCAGGCGTAGCCTCCCCCACTTGCAACATCCCCCACTGGAGTGACTACATTTGTCATAACTGAAGAACCTCCATGGACACGTCATTCTCATCTAAAGTCCATAGTTTACAGTAGGGTTCACTTCTGGTGTATGTTTTACAGGTTTGTACAAATGTATAGTGACAAGTATAGGATCATGCAGAGTATTTTCACTGCCCTAAACATCCTCTGTGTTCTTCCTGTTCATCCCCCGACCAAAGCCCCCAGCAACCACTGGTCTTTCTACTGTTTCCATACATTGGCCTTTTGCAGAATGTCATATGGTTGGAATCAGGCGATACGTAGCCTTCTCAGATTGGCTTCTTTCACTTAGTAACATGCATTTAAAATTCCTCCATATCCTTTCACGGCTCAACATGGCTCTTTTCTTTTTAGTGCTGAATAATATTCCATGGTCTGGATATACCACAGTTTGTTATCCATTCAGCTGCTAAAGGGCATCTTGATTGCTTCCAGGTTTTGGCAGTTATGAATAAAACAGTTACAGACATCTGTGTGCAGGCTTTTGTGTGGACGTAAGTTTTCAGCTCCTTTGGGTGAATATCAAGGTGTTTGATTGCTGTATTGTATGTTAAGAGTATGTTTACTTTTGTAAAAACCACTAAACTGTCTTCCGAAGTGGCTGTACCATTTTGTATCCCCACCAGCAGTGAAAAAGAGTTCTGTTGTTCCACGTCCTCATCAGCTTTGGTGTTGTCAGTACTCTGGATTTTGACCGTTCAGAAAGGTGTACGGTTGTATCTTATTGTGGTTTTAATTTACATTTCCCTGATGACGTATGATGTGCACCATCTTCTCATATACTGATTTGCCATCTGTATATCCTTGGTGAGGCATCTGTTAAGGTCTTTGGCTCATTTTAAGAATCTGATTGTTTTCTTACTGTTGAGTTTTATGAATTCTTTGTATATTTTAGATAACAGTTCTTTGTTAGATGTGTATTTTCCAAAGGGTTTCTTCTAGTTTGTGCCTTATCTTTTTATTCTCTTGATAGCTGCTTTCACAGAACAGAAATTTTTAATTGTCATGATGTCTTATCTGTTATTTCTTTCATGGATGGTGACTTTAGCATTATAACTAAAAAGTGATCACCAGGTACAGGGTCGTCCAGATTTATCCTATGTTATCGTCTAGGAGTTTTATAATTTGGCAATTTACATTACGTTTTGGTCCATTTTGAGTCACTTTCGTGAAGGATGTAAGGTCTATGTCCAGATTTTTTTTTTTTTTTGCATATGAATGTCCAGTTATTCACCATTTGTTGAAAAGACTGACATAGCTCCATTGTATTACTTTTACTCCTTTGTCAAAATCAGTTGACTGTATTTTGGAGGATCTATTTCTGGGTTCTCTGCTATGTTCCATTTGTGTGGTGTTCGTCTCTCGTTTTGCCAATACCACACTGATCTTGATTAGTATAGCTTTATAGTAGGTCTTGAAGTCACATTGTATCAGCCCTCTAACTTTGTTCTTCTCCTTGACTGTCATATTGGCTGTTCTGGGTCTTCTGTCTCCATCGAAACTTCAGAATCAGTCTGACCATACCTGAAAAGTAACTTGCTGAGGGTCTAACTGGGATTGCTTTCCATCTGCAGATCAGGTTGGGAGGACTTTTCTTTTTCAACTCTGAGTTTCTTCCTAAATTCCTACAGGTTGAGATTTCTGGAAATGTGGCTGTGGATAAGTGCCAAATGATTGTATTACTCTTACGCACATTCCTAATAGAAGTTTCTTTTTATTGTCAAAAAGGGGAATAGTGGTACAGTACTGCAAAACAGACAACGTAAGTCGTTACCTATACTATAAATTACATATGGAGGGGTGTGTGTGTGTGTGTGTGTGAATGTTTCTATAATGTATACCTTCAGAATAATATTCTGTGTAGGCTACTATTTCAAAGTCTTTTCATTCTGTTATGTTCACAAATTAATATGAGAAAGGACCAAGAGAACAGTTAGTAGTAAAGAAAATATTTAAATATTTAATTTTTTTTCTATTTTATTAGAATATTTTATGTGATAAAAGCTTTATCAGTGTCCTTCATTAATTTTCATGCATGTAGAGAAAAATGTTGTCCTTTTAATCATCCTTAATAATACGTGTATCTACCTTGTTCAGATAGGAAAATTCATTAAGTGAAAATCTTCTTAGAAATATTATAAAAATGACTCTGATTATCTCTGGGATTGTCAGAACTCTCATCATATTAGTAATTGGAGAGGTTTTCTCTTGTCCTGTTTTTAATAACAGCCTAGCTAGGTTTGAAGTTTCTCACCAAATGTTTTGCCATTTCCATAATAATGGATCTTATTAAAGCTTTTATGAAATCACTCTTTAAAAGGTGTGGATAAAGTGAAGAGTGACTAAAATAGAATGAGTCCCCGAATATTATTGGTAATTGCTAAGCATGCTGAGATGGACTTTTGACTACTTGGTCCTTTTCTCTAAGGATTTTCTGTTTAAATTGCACTCCGGATTTCTCTATTCCTTGTGATAGTCATTAGCATCCTGTTCTAGGTGCTGAAGAATTCTGTAAATTTTGTCAGAGAGGGAAAGGATGGCATTTATTCATTTCAAGAAGCAAAGGGTTGGGAAAAATTGATGAGAATGTAGACATAAAAGAATTGACTGTGGTCTTTAAATTTCTAGAGCCCCGGATTCCAGTCGGTTAGATGTGCTCATCAACTACCAGGATTAAAGAACTCAAGAGAAATTGTTAGTTAGATAGGCGGGTGTGATGATAATGCAGGCGGGAATCACGGCACCCAGCTTGTGTATTTTGAAAGGAGCTGAAATGAACAAAGATCATTTATTCTGAAGGTTCTGAAAGCAAGTATAGTACTAGGGAAAAAAAGTGAGAATTACCTAAAATCAAGATGAAGGAATGGAATTAGTTAGATCATCTATCCTGTAACTTGAAAGGATGATTCCATAAATGATTTTCTTTATGTTTTGCAATAAGTTCTGCACAGTTAGTACTGTGTCCACATCCTCCTCCCTGTACTTCACTAGTTAATTTTTTCTTAGCTTTCCTTTTTCTTATTCTCACCTGATAAGAGTGGACAGATAGAGATGAAGGAGTGACAAAGAAAGGATTTCATTTAAGGCAGTGGCAACAAAGGTGTGATCATTTTAAGAATGCCTTGATTAATATACTTTTTATTGTGCTAATTAGATTTTATTTATTCATTAGGAGAGTAGAACCAGAAAAGCAGAGGTAAAAATCTCTGCCATGAAAAAAAAAAAAAGAAAAGAAAACAAACTGGGAAAAAAATATTTACCACAGCTGAAACAGAAAGAGGGTAACTATGTGATCATATAAAGAGCTCATTCGGATCAGTTGAGGGGTAAACAGAGGAATGTGATGGATGGTGAGACAAAGAGCATAACGTGCGTGAGGCCTTGTGTTAGGCTTCTTTCCTCCTTAGACTTTCAAATAGGAAGGGAAGGAAAGTATAATTGGTAATTACTTACATAAATTAAAAGTAACCTTTCATGTGACCATCTACTAAAAATGTTTACACACGTTCATGCTTAGCATTTAAATTTCACCAGCATTAAAAGTTAATGCACTAAAAATAAACTTACCATATTGTACAGCAATCCCACTCCTGGGATATATCCAGAGAAAACTTTAGTTCAAAACGGTTCTTGCACCCCAGTGTTCATAGCAGCACTATATACAATAGCCAAGATATAGAAACAACCTAAATGTCCATCAACAGATGATTAGATAAAGCATACACACACACACACACACACACACACACACACACACACACACTCACACACTGAATATTACTCAGCCATAAAAAATAATAAAATAATGCCATTTGTAGCAACATGGTTGAACCTGGACATTGCCATTCTAAGTGAAGTAAGCCAGAAAGAGAAAGAAAAATGCAGTTTGAGAAGGGGAGGGTATAGCTCAGCCGTAGAGTGCATGCTTAGCATGCATCAGGTCCTGGGTTCAATCCCCAGTACCTCCATTAGAAAAACAAGTAAACAAACGTAATTACTCCCTTCAAAAAATAAATTAAATTAAAATAAATATTTTTTAAAATGCCACATTATATGTGGAATTAAAAAAAAAAAAAAAGACAAGTAGTGAACTTACTTACAGAACAGATCAGACTCACAGACATAGAAAACAGAGAAGTGGTTACCAGAGAAGTGGTGTGGGAAGGGATAAATTGGGAGTTTGAGATTGCAGATACTAACTACTTTATATGAAATAGATAAACAGCAAGTTCATACTGTATAGCACAGGAAACCATATTCAATATCTTGTAACCTCTGGTGAAGAAGAATATGAGAACAGATGTATGTATGTTCCTATGTGACTGAAGTATTGTGCTGTACACTGGAAATTGACACAACATTGTAAACTGACTACTTCAATTTAAAAAATTAAAAAGTTAATGCAGAATTTCAATACCATTGTTGCAGAATTGTTCATAGAGATGGCAAAAATGCTTCAGCAAAGAATAATGCATTATTATCTAAAGGGCACTATTAAATTATCTACTTTTACATGAGAATTTTACTATAATTTAGGAGAGCTCTGGAAAATGAAACAGTTAGACCACATAGTCAATAAAGATAAAACACTTTTTGTTTCTTCACATACTAATATGTCCTCCATAAAATTCTTCTAAGCCAGTTTACAGATACTGTGATGCTTCAGAATGAGTTAGATTTTCAGGAGGACACTATAAAATCATCTTGAGAGTATAGTGTGAATTGTTCTAAGCAAGGTCTGCTTCAGATGACCTTCACAGAACTTCAGAGTGTGCTGGTCTTGAAGTTCAAGGTTATTGCTGCACCACGCACAGTGGTTTGGATGTCTGTCCTGAGGATTTTCAGTATACCCTTTCAGTATCTTAACAAGCTCACCCATTTCAAATCAAGTCCATCTCATTACTTAAATATACTCGGAATTTGGTAACTGCTTGACTGTTAATAATTAAAGCAGAGGTCAAATTCTCAGGGCAGCGGTGGTCTGTTGGCTCTGTCAGAATTCTCTTTCCTAGTTCCAGGTAATTAGGGAAGCAGAGAGACAGCTGTGGGTGAGAAGTGCTTGGAGGAGCACAAGTCTCAGTTCAGCAGTCTTTGCATTGTATGCACCTAGCACTGAAAAACTTCTCCACAAGTAACTGAAAGCATGAACTGCTGTGTATTCTCTGTACCTATATGTAAAAATTATTTAGGGTAGGAATTGTGTGGATAGCTTTGCTTCTTATATCTTTTTTTGTAAAGGATAATAACCAGGTCATCAAAGCATTTTTTCATCAGGTAACAGTTTCGCTTGTTCTCAGAGAATGTAATTATCCCTAATGGGAATTATGGAGAGTTAGATGTCCTGTGACGTCCCCTCACTGAATTGCTGTAATAGTGTGATGCATGTAGTTTGACACCAGGATTTTTTTTTTTTTTCTGTTCTGTCTGTGATCATTTGGGTGTCGGTTTTACTCCATAAGGTTCAAATTCATGACCATGTGAGGCTCCATGACTTTTGGGGTAAAACTGTCATTTTATCAAGAATGACTGGCTGCATTAAAATCAGCTTCTGCCTATAGTTTCTGCTTTTTCTCCTTCTTCTGAGTAACAATTGAATTTTTTTTTGCCTTATCACAAGGTAAGAGATATAAAAAAGAATCGGGAAATTAATGAAAAGTTTCTTAAAATTTACGTGTAAAAGTGTATCTAAATTTACTGAACTACTTTAAGTTATTTGGCACCTATTGAGACAGACAAAGAATTGACAGTTCAGCAAAGTCATGACAATATTCAGGTATACATGAGGTATGATCTGGAAACTTCTGCTTAGCCACTCAGATTTATTTTTAAAAAGCCTTTACAAGGGGGGAGCGTAACTCCCCACTCTTTTAGTGTGGGCTGCACATAATAACTTCCTTACAAGGAGTCCATTAAGGGAAGGGGGAGGAAAAGTAAGTCCCTTCACAAGGTAGAAACCTTCACAGTCAGTATGTCAGCCAGTTAGTCAAGGTCAGGATCACCAGTGATGCATCATTGATAGCGTGGACCCTTGATGTGATGTGGATCCAGTGTTGTTTTACCAACATGGTCTTACTTTCAAAAACCTGTAACTCCATTCTAATTACCAGAAAACCATCAAACTCCAATTTTAGGAAATCAGGAAAAAACCACACATGATGTAACTAAGTGGACATGAAGACAAACTTTCAGTGAAGGACAGAATGGCTGAATCTTTCTCACTGTTGCTAAGGTAGAAATTAAACTGTCAGTTGACACTGACTACTCTTGTAAAAGTGAGTATTGTTAGGGGGAAAATGACTTAAAAATAAGTTTAAAACTCTTTATAAATACTAGCAATTAGGAAACAGATGAATATCAAAACATGCTAGATTAGTGTAGGTATAAAAATTCTCCAAAGAGCTGGGAACTTAGCCTTGAAAAGGAAACTGCCTGATATTTCAGAACAGAATATTGTCTGTCCTAGTGAGACTATCTGACTATAATTAGGATAGCTTTTATATCAATTAGGAATCAGGTTTTGTCACACTAAAAAAAAACAAACAAAAAACCCAAAAAACTTCAAAAAGTAGAAAGGATTACCTACATAGAGATCAAGGTACTTGTTAATGGTTTTTTGATGCTGTTTTATTTACCAGAAAACATGGACTCCCTGTAACAGCATAGAAATAGATCAGGTTTTTAGAAGTGCAAACGTTCCCAGATTTAATTGCTTTTAAAGAACATTTAACTTGAGAATTTCTTTTCCATGTGAAGGCTTGGGGAAAAGTATTTGAGTGTAAAGCTGTTTATGTTAAATTCACCAATTTTTTTAAACCCTGTCTGATTTAATTGGTTTGCTGAAAAGCAGATTATGCACCAGGTACATATTTTATATGGAACGAAATGACTTCTAAGTTCTAGAATGTACCATAAACCAGAGACCTAGGAAAACTAGAATACAGATAATCAAGAACAATGTGCATTATTGCATTGCGTGTTTCTGGTTTCCTCATAAAACAAAGACAAGTTTCTAGAAGAATGCCTGCATTTGATTATTTTTAAGCTACACTTCTGCTGTTCTTTTCCTAGACCCTTCCTGCAATACGCAGGAGAACCTAATCCACTTACTCTTTACATAATACTGCCCTTGAGGGACAGTGCGAGCGCTTTCCATCTATTAATCAGAGTAAACTGAGTGAGTTTATTTTAACAGATGTTCAGTGGATTCATTCTCACAACCACATGTCTCAAGAACTGAAAGGTATACACTTTACCCATCAAATAAATAGCATCGTTCTCCTTTTATGCTCTAGTGCACTGACAGGCAGAACTCCCCCGTCACATCACCAGGCTCCTCTCCCCTCGCGCAGAGAAGAAAGCCACATCCAGACCCTCTCCAGATCCCACACCTCAGCCTGCCACCAGTGCCGCCTCGCCTGGATCTCATTCAGAAAGGCATAGTTCGGTCTCCCTGTGGCAGCCCAACGGGTTCACCAAAGGTAAATCAGCTTTATCAGGAGCCCAGAGACTAGTTTTATGTGATGATTATTGATTGCTCGGGTTTTTAAGATTCCATCACTCATATTTCTTGTGCTCTTGTTTATGAACAACTTTGACGGGTCTCTCATTTTGTTTATGGAGATCTACTCTCATATTCCTCACTTTGTTACTGTAAAAGTTACATAATTGTTCAGAGCAAGCACATGTGTATAACAGCCCCCCAGTCTGCTAAAATAAACAGTAAAGCAGGTATAGTCACTCTGTAAAATGGATTTAAAAGGTCATTGTATGTATTAAAATAAATTGCATGCTCTCATTAGATAATATTTTACACTCATTTTCATAGTGTCACGACAAGAAAAATGTTATAGGAGCATATTTGCATAAGGGCTTAAGATTTGATGGATTGTCACCCATGTTTCAAGGTGACTCAGAAGAGGGAATTGTATGTGCTTTTTATACCTGAAGGAATTAATTACAAAGAGTTTCAGTATTTGCAAAGTAATTACATTACTGTTTAGTATTAAAGACATAATTCTATCTGTAAATCTAAACTCATAGTTTAATTCTGTGCGGATTTTTTCCAGATATTATAAGGACTGTAAATATAAGGTTTTAAACATTAATCCCATTTGGTAATAATGCTTTATGGTCTACAGCTTGTTGGAAGCACAGTATTTTAGTTATATTGGCCTTTTCCCCATCATAGTTAAAACTTGGTTTTAGGATCATGTTAAGACTTTTTAGGATGTTATTTAGTCAGAATTATGTAAACAGACAACATGTTCCTTTTTTCTTTAATATTTTCTAACAACAAAAGCGCAAATCATTGATCAGATGAACTATGTAAATGAAAATAGAACCTGTGAAAGTCACATAGATGCAATTCAGGAACTCATACCTTCATATTTTCACATAAGAATCAGACTAATTTTTAAGAATCCATAAAATTCAAGTAAGGTCTATAAATACTGTTGCTCTATCATTTGTGATTGTTCACTGCTCTGGTAATAACTGGTGAAACACAGAAACCGAGCACATTTGGCCCTTGTCAGTTGCTCTGTCTTGCAGTGGTGAGCACTTTCCAGAGATATTACAAATCAAGTTGATCTTTAAAAAAGTAAAACAACAGCTTTGATGGTTTCTGCTGACTCTCTTAAATCATAGAAACATGGAAATATGATGACTCATTATCGTTTTGATGTCAACCAGTGAAAATCACCGTATGATTTTGATCTACTTTTTCCTAAAGTCTTTATAATCCTAACATTTGAGTTTATATGTTCTTTTTCTACAAAGAAATCCTAATGAGATATATTGTTTTTCATTAATTTTTAAAATTTTCATTAATTGGTGATAAAGGAAGCTCATTAAAACTTGGCATAGGAATCTAATAAAGCTCTATTATGGCTTAGAAAACAAAGGCAGTGATACACCAATCTGGAAGTCATTTCAGTGCCTGGAATGTCTTTTAATTTTTTTTTTCCCTCCTATGTCTCTTTAGTCTTCTCCTTGCATGGTGAGAAAACAAGATAAACCACTCCCAGCACCACCTCCTCCCTTAAGAGACCCCCCTCCCCCTCCCCCTGAGAGACCGCCCCCAATCCCACCTGACAACAGACTGAGCCGTCACTTCCATCATGTGGAAAGTGTGCCTTCCAGAGACCAGCCGATGCCTCTTGAAGCCTGGTGCCCTCGGGATGTGTTTGGGACAAATCAGTCGGTGGGATGTCGACCCCTAGGGGACGGCTCTCCCAAGCCTGGAATCACAGCGAGTTCAAGTGTGAACGGAAGGCACAGCAGAATGGGCTCTGACCCTGTGCTTTTGCGGAAACACAGACGCCATGATTTGCCTTCAGAAGGAGCCAAGGTAAGAAATATGCAAAGCAGAAGCTAAACAGGCTGCAAGTCTCCTGACAGGAGGCAGTGTAGAAGGTCGGGCAGTGCTTCCTTGCCTGGTGTGGTGCTTCCCTGCAGCTCTTTAATTACCTCCAAGTTATAAATAATCGGAAGCTCATTAAAACTTGAACTTAAAAGAAGTCAGGAAGAAAGTCCTAAGTAATGACTTAATTTTAATATGAAGACACCAGACAATTTGCCAGAGATTTATTTCACCTTCCCTTATTTCATCTGCCCCAATTTTTTTCTTATTAATTAGTTGACTGTGGCAGCACTGCTTTTTTTTTTAACTTCTAGTTCTTTCTAGTTTGAAAAAAAAAAAGCTGTATAATTATAGTATATCATCAGTCAATCATTGGAATTGTTGCCTGGGACAGGACATGTTAGGCAGCCAGGTAAAAATGAACTTGTCATACATAAAAACACCAAGTCCAGCTCATTGTTAACAAAGCAAACTCTTTCTCCATAAAACTGGAAGAGACACACACATGTTGAGTTCTAGCAAAAAGGGTATCATCACTGTCCTTTATATGTACAGGAAGGAATTGAAGCATCCAGGGAACCAAGGAGGCAGCAGCTAGAAATCACTGTGATTAGAACTCCTGGCAGACCCTGGGCAGAGCTGTCCTGTAAGGTTTTCCAGTATTTGCTTCCATGATAATTTTGACTCAGATCAGCCATCGCCATCTTCCGTCAGCTGAAGGAGGTGCTTTACCTCTTTTGAAGACTGTGATATTAAAGTGTGCCTGTCTCTTCTGACCTTAAGCTATTGTTGCAGGGGAGGACTTTGTTCCTTCAAAATAATGGTTTGTAGTTGGTGAGTTAATAAACAAAGACGTGTGAGCTGTGACAGGTACTCGGTGTGTGTGCACGCGTGTGTACATACATGCCACACGTGGGAAGGTGGGTCAGGAGTGATACTCTGCGGTAGCCAGGGTAGCATGCGTTCGGAGCAGAGCGGGGGAGTCGTGGTGGTTTGCCATAGCTCTTTGCTAGTGACTCATCTGGGTACCTTCGGTCTTTTATCTGCTATCAGTATGAAGGTCTGTAAAGGTTTTCTCCGGGGTCATCTACATGTGATGTAAATGGAAGCTTTGTGGATGCTAGCAACTTACTACCTCTTTGCTCCCAACTCCACTTACTTCCCTTGCTTTATGAAATGGAATATGGATAGTTTCTAGAATAGTTACCCTTCAAACATCTAAATTCCCAAAACCCTTGATTCTGGAGTAAAACCAGGAATAACAGCTGGACATAGAGTTTCAGAGTAAGTTGGCACAGTTGACATTTTCGTTCAAAATAGTTGTCCGTTTTTAAAAATTTAAAAACCAAAATCATCATCTGTCATCTCTTTGAGCCCTGCCTCTCTCCTTTTATTGAGCACAGCTACTGACGGACACTTGGCAAGCGCTCAGTCACTGGGTTGCCCGGTTATTCCAGTTCTTAAGCTGATGATAGTGGAGAGAAGGGTATATTCATGCTGGGGTTGGAGGTGGGCAAGGGGCAGGAGAGGCTTGTAGGTGACGACATCTGTGATTGACAAGGAGTACGGGCAGTCTTTTTCATGTATTTTTCCAACGCTAGCCTTCAGCCAAAGGTAAAATGTCATTTTCTTGTTTAAAATAGGATTTTTTACTCTTTTAGAAAAGTAATAATTTTCTATAGGTAGATCCTATATTCACAGTAAGGGGGTTTGACAAAGGAGAGGGGAGAAGAGGAAGAGGAAATGATTTAAAAAGAGTCATATTAATGAAGATGGTAAATGTTACAGGGTATTCTCACCCTCCATACCTAGTGTGCAGGTTTTAAAATTTTTTATCATGGGAATAAAGGGTATGGGGACTTAGATATTTGGAGGCTGATGTATTAGCTTCATATAACCCATCAGTCTCTCCAAATGTAAGCAAATACATTTTTGTGTCACATAGTAACAACTGTTGTTTAGTTGTGTTCTCATTAAACACCTCAAGTTAAATATCATCTTCCCATTTTAAAGATAAGAAAGCTTAGGTGAGCGCTGCAGGCACATCTGGAATACCACAAGGGGAATTCATGAAACTAGACATCGTGTAAGTGGAGTGACTTACCCTCTCCCCTTCACCCCATGTACTCCGTCAGGGTGCCACTTCCCATCATTCGTTAGAACCATTTGGCCTTTTTATTTGCATCTTCACTGGATAAATTGTAAGGGAAACAAGAGTAAATTAAATTCTAATTCTCCATTTGCGAAAAAAGCCCTCAAAGTCATAGTTAAAATAAAGTGTAAGAATTTTCTGTGACTTTCATTTACTCCCTTTTCTCTTCCCCCTCCCACCTAGCATAATCAGATTAGCTAAGGTAATACTTGACTTTCAATACAAACCTGCAAGCTAACAGTTATTAGGTTTATTTATCTTGTTTTATTTTATTGGTAATAGATTTCTTTCCTATAGGACTGTTTCCCTTCTCTGAAATTCTAGCCACATTGTTGACCTGTTCCCTTAATAAATATTTTATTGGCTGGATATTGTTATTGTTGATTTGTTTGTTTTAATTATCTGAGGTGAAAATATTTACGCTAAAGTGTTTGCAGATATCATTGGAAACTTGAAATGTATCTCCTTATATCTAGATACTAACACTGTGTCCAACTGTATTTGTTCCTCTTGAAAGATTAAGAATGCTGCTGTTTCTTATGTGATAAAACCTATCTCTGACGTGTCATGTTACTTCTGGAGACATTGTTCTAAAATAACCCTGCATACAATAATCTGTTGAAGATGTTGCCAGATAAATACATCAAATGAGTCCACTTTTTGAGATTGTGGCTTTTGCTCTTTCGGTGGAGAGGCACATGTTTAGATGAATGACCTTAAACTTATCTGTGAATTCCAGGGGCTCTCTTTCAGAAAATAAGCCCTCTGTGTACACTGGTTTCATTTCGAATCTAATGTTGTGGAAGGATAAATTAACAGCGATATTTTTAGTATGGTGCACGTGTGGCTTCACACGTGCGGGATGAGGAAAAGGGGTTGTGTTCGGGATTTTGTACATGAAAAAGGTTTTTCTTGATTGTGCTAAGATTATCACAATAGTATTTGTTTTCCCTGCATCTCAAGGGTCCCAAAATGCTTTAACCTTAATTTCTAGACACCATTGAATCACAAGAAAACATTTCCAACTTAAAATTTGGATAAAATGCTATCTTGAGGCATGTAGAAAAATACTAATCTTGGACAACCTAGAGTTTATAATACATTATATGGTATCTCAGATTATACTTCCACAAGTCTAAATTTCCCTTAATGTATTTTTATTACTTCAACCTCTTTCAGTTAAATGAGTATTGAGGATGTTCAAGGTACTGTGGTGAATACAAAATGAGTAAAGCACAGTCTAGCGAGGGTAAGACACATATACGATTAACTAAGAGACAAGGCATAGGAGAAGCATCTGGAAGATATAATGTGGGATCCCCATGGGGGAAAAAACATTCTACTTGAGATGCAGGGTAAAAGAAGGAATAAAGAAAGCTTTTTGCAGGAGGGTCACTGGCTATAAACATTAAAAGGTTGGCAGGTGTTGTTTTGTAGATATGACCAGAAGGAAGAGCAGGGAGGTGGGAAGATACGGATGGGGCAGGGAGCCGGCTGAGGACAGACTGTGGGGCACACAGAGAGAGTAAACTCGGTGGGTGAAACTATGGCAAGGCAAACTGAAAGCAGTTAGGGAATGTGTCACACACTAAGTTATCTCTAGTGTGGTAGACAGATGAGAGCTTTTAAAGCTTTTTGGCAGCAGAGTGGTAGGACCAGAATATTCAAGTTGATAGTATTCCCTGTGGAACTGTGGTAAATTTGGGACAGCGAGCTAGGAAGGCAGAAGAAAAAATGTTGCTTTTGTTGAGAGTTCAGTGTACACTGCTTCAGTTGCTACTGTCAGTCTGCACATTTGAGGTTGTTTTTCCCTATTTGCAGACAGGCTTTTCAGATTTCCAGAGAACGTAAAAGATTTATTTTTAGCTCAGAAAGTTGTGACTTAGTGCGTGCCCTCAGGTAATGGCAGGTGAAATGATTTTAGGTTTAATGAAATGGGTGCAGGTGGGAACTTGGAGTTCAGAACGAAATAATATTAAATCTTGTCGTCCAGTCACTTTGGATGAGCAGAAATATGAACATCACTTTAGTACCAGCATATTTAGGTCCTCTACTGTTTGCACACATGTATAATGTAAGCCAGTCAGCAGTCAATATTCATTCAAGCCCTACTTTGTGTAAAGCATTGAAGGAATGTCCTATAAAATGAAGAAATCAGAGTCTATCCTGAAGGAGACTCATGTAGAACTAATACAACAGAAACTACTATCCCTGTATCTCCCTTTTACTTTATGACTGCTGACATTTTATTAGGTATCAAAGTATATTAGATACGTGCTCATAATAAAATAAATAATTGTATATAATACCCATGTTACATTTTCCAAAATGAATTTTAAATGTATTTGTGTCAGAAACATCAAGGAGATTTGATTGCAGAAATGTTACTTTGTATCCATTTCAGCACCATGCACAGGACTCCAAATAAGGACGACTTTTTATGCCCCATTATCACAATGAGCATTTGTGGTTTGATACATGTATTTGTTGGTTGAAAGGGAATTTTTTATGTTAAAGGTTTTCTTGAGCTTTACAGTAATTAATATCTACATAGAAATTTCTTCTCTCCAACAAAGTTCAAAAAACTCTGTCTTGTTCTCTTATTTGGTCCTTAGTCAGAAACCTAAGATAAAATTAAGAATATCTTTTTGTCATAGTGTATCTGTAGTGTATTGAATCTAATGAGGGGAGACAAAAAAAGAACTCAGAGCTATAGCATAGGACTGATCTTTCGAGTGAAACTAATGCTATAAAATTTATATTGTGTAGCTTTGAAATACAAATATTGACATATTTCAAATGTATTTTTTAAACATGTTTCTTTTCTTATTTTAAGTTGATAGAGAAGGATACAGCTTTTTCACTGTGCATTCTAAAGCTTCAATACTGTTTTAGAACTATGATGGGCAGTGGCAGGGAAGAAATTGGCAGGTCATTGATTGGGTTATGTAGGGCTATTAAAGTTATATTTCATCCTTTTTGCCCCAAATTGGCCCCCAACTTTTAAATATGAACTAATAAGAGTTTGGAAAAGAACTTAATGATAAAACTCTAATGATTACTTAAAGGTCTTTAAATATGTTTAATTTTTTCTTGTAAATATGTCTTGGCAAAGTTACTCTCTTTTTTTCCTTTTAAACTGCTTTAATTTAAGTCATTGGATTGGTAAAGAGCAGTTGTTCAGACGGTTACAGTTCCTGTAATGTAACTGAACAACCTGAATCAAAATTTCCGAATTCTGAGTAATCAGACACTGGCTCTCTGTGGTGCCTTAGAGGCAAGGTAACAGTTTTGATTTGTGTTGTTCCCACACTAAAAATTGTATTTAAAATGGCCTGCATTTAGAAAGCCGGACCAGGTCTCTAGTTACCAGTAGTGCTGAAGCTTCATCCTTGAAAGAACCAAAGGCATTTCTGATTGTACTCATGTTCGGTTTTGTTGAGAAGTTTACAAATGTTCTCTTTAATCTCAGCGAGACACAATTCAGAACAGTTTCATTTGGGAGGGATTGAAATAAGAATCGCACCGGTGCTGGTTTTTCTTTACTGAATCCTTACAGAGATGCTAATTTTTCAATAAAAACTGATCATGTTTGGAGACTTCTGCTATTCATTTATTTAGCTGTCTCCATCTGATTTATAGAAATTACAGCATTTCCTCTCAGTATGTTTAAGAACCATGTTGCATTTTTTTCACGTAACTTGGTACTACTTTGGGTGGTGGTGAATAATCACTAGGGTGCTCCTAACTCCTAAGTAAATGCTGTATTTCACTTGTTTAAATAAACAACTTATATGTTCTTTTCACAATTATAGGTTGTCTAAGAGCTGCTGTTGTTTTAAGGTCCCCCAAGAATTAAATTCTAAACTAACCCTTTGATTTCCTTTCAGGTCTTTTCCAATGGTCACCTGGGGAGTGAAGAGTATGACGTTCCTCCCCGGCTTTCTCCTCCCCCTCCAGCTGCCACCCTTCTTCCCAGCATCAAGTGAGTTGTATTGAATTTGGAGATTATTTGTCCGTGCGTAGAGATGTTGTAAGTAGTGGTTTTGAGTGTCTCAGGACGGAAAGTACGGGGTGACTAGCAATGCATCGGTGGGAATGATCCAGCTGGATTTAGAAAGTAAAGCACCAGAAATCAAGATCCTTTCTGATTCTTTGCTGCTAACTACAGCATTGAAGAGACTTCCCAACATGCTAAGATCGCTTTCTCTCTGTTGCTTTACATGCTAAGTCCTCCCAGCATCCAAGACGAAGCTCGAGTAGCGCCGTGAGCTCTCCGTCCAATTCACCGTCTCTTCCTCAGAGGTGTCATGTCTGTCCCAAATACCCAGTTTGACATCATAAAATCATCTGTGGCTCTTCCAGTCTTCTCATCTCTCAAATCCATTCAGCCACTAAAATCCTGTTGACTTTTAAAGTTTTTTTACATCCAGCTAATCTCCCCTATTGCCCTGGTTTTGCCTCATAACTGGACAACTGAAAGAGGTTTGTACCTGATCATATGATATGATCTCAGAACTAATATCGATGGCTTATAAAGCTAGAAAAACGAGTTAACCGAGGTGTCTCGCTTGAAAGTGGGGCACAAGAGGCACGTCAGGCCAGTGCTGTTACCTGCCCACATCAAACCAGGGTGAAGCCGAGTCTCCTGATTCCCATTTTCCTCTTTATATTAAATCAAGCTGCCTGTCTTTCCTCCAGTATAGTTAGTTCACATACCTGATGTAATTTAAATTCTGCTTTCTGACCACTTTCCTACTCAAAACCCAGCATTGTTCTTTCCTGCCTTCTAATTTAATTCTGTGCTCTCCTGCTATCAGTAAGATCCACAGAATTTTACCCAACTAAAACATCGTTCAGTGATTCCTAATGCTTTCCCTCCAGTCCTGTCTTGATTTTTTTCCCCCTCTGGTTTTGTGAGTCTTTCATGCTGTTGCCTCCTGTGCACCACTTTTCAGAATCTTTATTCTAAAGATCCATGTCTCAGGCTCTGTTTCTTTATAAAATCTTCTGTGACTTCAGTCATAATGGTTCTCCTTCCTCCTCCTAGAGTTTATTTTGTACACATTTAATTATGCACTTTGTGCTACTGTTCTCTAATATTAAAGTGCCTCTCCACATTAAAAAGATAAGATTTGCAGGGTAAAACCCTTTTCTTATCAACTCTGATTCTCCCTTAACACCTTACTTTGTTAGCTGTTTAGTGAGTATACTGAGAACACCTGGTTGCTTGGTTGGTTGACTTTATTATCTGCTAAGATCCCGTTTTCTAGTTGAAAGTCTTAGAGCACCTTCACTCCTTCCTCTGCTGATCACTGAACGCAAGAGAATGAGAAGCTGAATACCAGCTTCCAAGAAATTGACAGTCTGCTTTAAAATAGTTAGCATACATGAAATTATAAGAGAACGTTATACAGTAAGTTGTATGAATCTGACTTGTTAGTTTTTATATAAGCTTGGAGGAATGGCTGTTAAAGACTTGGTAAGTCAAGGATGTTTTATAGAGAGGATGGAAATTTCCTGAGTCATGGAGGATGGGCACAATTGGGGAAAGGTGTGCATGAGAAAAAGCAAGAGTGTGAAATTGGACATCATTTAGGGAACAGTGGGAAACTAAGCTAATGGGACGGTTCTCCAGTGGCCACTTTTCTTGGTGCTGCTGGATATGTAGCAGACATAGAAGTTAGAGGCAAATGCACATACTCTGTGTAGTAGGATCTACATCAGTGATAACATGATGCTGTAGCCTCGCATGAACTCTGGATATATGTGTATATAATTAAAACATCTAAGCTGCGTTACCTCTGATTCAGAGAACATCAGAAAATGAAGTAAATGAAATCTTGCTAATTAGAGATAAAAATTTTACATTCTGTTTATTAAATTCATATTGGCAAGTGGGATAAGAAGCAGGGGTTACAGTTTGCTTCATTCATAGTTAATACTAAGTGCTTAATTCTGTAAATAAAGAACAACAAATGCATAGAAAGATGCATTTTATTGATATTTTTCTAATACTTAAGCTTATATATGCATGTGGATATACTTTCTCCTCATTTACTCTTGATTTTTTGCCTCAGAAACAATGCAGTTGCTTTGCTTAACCAGAGAAATACTTTAACAGTGAATTGGTAACAGCAAATTAGTTTTCTGTTTTGTACTGCACATTAATAGTTAACAATAGAAGTGTTGGCTTTTAACGGCTTATTTTTTTGGTTTTTGGTTTTTTTATTGACATATAGTCAGTTACAGTGTGTCCGTTTCTGGTGTGCAGCACAGTGTCCCAGTCACGTATATACATACACACACAGATATATTTGTTTTCATATTTTTCATTAAAGCTTATTATAAGATACTGAATATAGTTCCCTGTGCTATACAGAAGAAATTTATTTCTTATCTATTTTTATATATTAATGGCATGTTTATCTCTCCATTTTATTTTTTATTTTGCCATATAGGTAGCAGTTGTTTAGAAAATATGGCAAATATATAAAAAGGAAAAAATTAAATACAAGCATATACATACTGCAACTATCAGTGCCCAGAGTTTTAACATTTTGACATTTTTTCACTTTAGATTTGTTATGTGATTTAGGTTACATTGTAGAGATAATTTCATGCCTTCCTTTGTTGCTTAATATTTTAATAAGCATTTTTCTTAATCATTTATGCTGCACTGTATTTATTATGAAACCAGCACGTAATTGTGAACATTAAAATAAAATCACATTTGGTCCCAGACGTTACTCCAGCATTAAGTATTTGTCTGTCTTTGAAAAAGGTAACTGCCTTAGGTTTCACTTTTTCCGTCTGTTTATCTTAAATGATCTCTAAAATCCTTTCGAGCTTCAACTTTTTAGGTTCCATATATGTTATTTTAAGGGGCTGTCATCCTTAGTGTTAATTATATATGAAGTACTTGGAAACGTGAATGTTCATTTATAGTTGGTTGCATACCATTTCTGAAGCCAGTGTAAGTTGGATTCCTGCTCTGAGTTTGCTTTGATTTTGATGTCTTGTCTACCTCAGCTTCATTAGAGTGTTTAACCAGAGTACAGTGAGTAAAGACACTGAGCTCTGTAGGGGCACAGAATAGTCTTAGCAAAATGTCACTCAGTGAAATAGGGATATTGGTTGCTCAGGTACCTGTTTCCATGTTAGGGTCTGTCTTAGTGCATGTTTCAAAATTAGGCCAAAGCCAGAAAAACAAACCAAAACACACAAAACAAAACAAATTGCCACCCAACATAGACCCTGACAGTTCTCACAAATGTTGAAAATCCCAATGTTGAATTCAGTAATGTCAAAGCTAACATTTACCTTTAAATCTATACTGTGTTATTATAAATATTCATTGAAGTGTATTGGTAAATTATTTGATTACTCTGATTCCCATTATACTGATAGAAGAGGTGACTCTGATAGTGTTTACTTTCTTGTAAAATAGTGTGTTTGCAATTATGTGACTTTTATTGTGTAATTTACCTGGAGACCTAGAAAAATATTGAATTTATTTTTTTTAGATATTCTGTAGTAAAAGTAAGCTGAAATTGTACTAGTATGTATGGATTTACTTATTTTTCTTAAATAGTTTCTGTTTAACCAAGTTGATTGACATTCAGCTATAAATTTTTAAATAACAGCTTGAAACATGGGTGATTGTAATTTTTTAGGGGAAGAATGAAAAAAATTATGTGGATTATTTTTACATGTAGTGTCAATTTTTACTAAATTATATTTATCTTGAAATAATTTGATCTTTTGAAACTAAACAAAATGAAACCTGAAACAGTTAAAAATATTTATTTTACTTGACACAAGATATTGGCAAATAAGCAAAGGAATTATCATAATAATGGAATAATTACTTCCAGGTGAGATAATGTTCTGGAATGCTGAAGAATGCCAATTTTGTTTTAGACAAATATTTTTCTTGTGCCTTGTCTTTTAGAAATGGATCTTTTGACATGTTAATCTTAAGCTTTCAAATACACGTGAATCACTATTCATATTTTTGTAGAAAGGGTTTTTTGTGGTTGGAGGTGGTGGCGTTGATCTTTGTATTTTTTCTAAACCGATAGATAGGGTGCTAATATTTTAAGCTCAATGCGTAGAGAATCCAGATTTTGCCTATCATACTTTCATTCAGCCGTGTGTACTGGAGATTCAGAGTGAACAAGATAAAATCCTATCCTCTTTGGGATTCGTGCTCTAGTTAGGGCAAGCCAAAAGGGAACAAGTAACTCAAGTATACTGTCAGGTAGTGGTAATGCCAGGAGGAAAAATAAAGCAGGGAAAGGGGTAGTGATAGGCAGGTTTACACTTTAGGTAAGGTCACCAGGAAAGGTCATTGAACAGAAACCCAAAAGAAGCAGGAGAGCAAGCCATGAGGTGGTCTGAGCAAAAAACAAAAAAAAGAGAACTGGAGTGCAAAACAGTGAGGCAGGTGGATCCTTTCGGCATATCTGAAGTACCTGAAGAACAACAAGAAGGGCAGGGGGGCTGGAGCTGAATAAGATCTTGCAGGAGCTAAATCGTGTACTGCCTTTAGAGCACGGTAAGGACTCCGGTTAGTTTTAGGAACTGTCGGAAGGTTTTGATCAATGTTACGTGATGCTGGTTTGTGTTTTTAAAGAGTTTCACTGGCTGCTATGTGAAGAATTGTCTTTAGGACAGCAGAAGTGGGAGCAGGGAAGTCAATGGAGAGTGCAGTCATCTGATGTGGTGGACCAGTCAGGTACAGTCAGGGCTTTGACTGGAATGATAGCGGTGGAGTTACATGGTCAGCTTCGGGTTGTATCTTGACCCAACAGTACAGTACCTGTTAATAAACTGGATGTCTGTGAGGTGATATGTCAGGGATGACTCTTGTATGGGTTTTTGGCTAAAGAAACTGGATGAATGCGTTGGTGCCATTTACCAAAGATAGGGAGAAGATAGAAGGAGCAGGTATGGGAAGGCAGCAGAGGTGGTAAAATTTATGCATCTTTTGAGTTTCAGATGCCTGTTAAGCACACACATCCAAAGTGACGTCAAGGGACAGTTGGATGTACCATCTAAGCTTTAAACTTTACATTGTATCCGAGTACCTATTTCCGTAGGTTCTATCTAAAGTTGATAAATTCATTTCCACATGCCCACTGCCCAAATTTGGTAGATTAATTACACTCTTAGGCATATGAATATAATCCTGTAATATTTTTTAAACAATATAGAAATAGATATTAAAATAACACCGTTAAAACGGTATCATTTACCCCTATAATGTTGATATTGTAGAAAGCATATTTAGAACATTTCTGTGTAGTAAAATCTTAGTATACATTGTCTATCTTTTATGACCATAATCTCCCTTTATATACCAAATTGCTGGGGAAAACAGACTAGAAATGAGGATTTGTGAATGTAGCCTCAACCACTACCACCTTCCAGTGAGCTACCCAGGAGGTCCACCCCCCCAGACAGCACAGACAGCACCGGCGTCCGGGCCTGCAGGTGTGCACCTGAGGGTGGCTGTCTTAAAACCACGGCCGAGATGGTCTGTAGAGAAGTGCAAAATGATAAAACTGGGCTGATTTGACCGAAGTGCTGGTCAGATTCATCGGAGAGGGGAAGTATTTGTTTTGTTTTTGACTGAGGAGTGAAAGACAGAGAAAGAAGAGGAAAAAAAGTACTAAGCCACAGGAGTTATTAAAACAAACATCACATTTTAATTCTTAAAAACTGAAGGGAAATAAACTTGATGGAAAATTTTCATCTTTGATACAGTACCTACCGGGCTCTGTTATTTACGCTTAATGGCAGAAGAGCAGGAAAACATTCTCTGTTACTGTTCACCTAAGAATTTGTGTAGACAATGTGCACTTCAGTTTTACACCAACCCTGTTTATGTTCAATGATAAGAAATTAATATTGATTTAAAGATAAGAAAATATGGTAGAAAACTTTTAAGTGGCAGATGAAGCTATAATTAAGAGCACTCTTAACCCTAGTGAATGAACAGGGATGTTCTTTTATCAACTTTTGAACCAGCTTTCCTTCTAGTACCTTAAAGTCTTTTAAAGACTTGCAGAGATGATGCACTGTTTTTGTTTGTTTGACCTTGGGGAGATGCACCATTATTGAAGACGGCAGTCCTTTGTAAGGAACGATTGACATGACAGATGCAGGATGCTGTGGGATGGGTCCTTCTTTTCAATTTGTTCATTATGACTGCTGGGGCACTCTTCTCTCATTGATGTATCATGTAGAAATGCTTGTGCATTCAGTCTTGACCTACTGAAATGACTCAGTCTTTGAAACTCAGACTTTATTTTTTCTGCATATTCTTATTGATTTATAAATTAAGTTTTGTTCACATCTCCTGCAGAGCAGCTTGGCCATCCTAGCGTAGGTTTTCTGATGTGTTGTAGTGAGTCCCTAGAACCTACTTACTGACACACTGGTGAAAAGAATTGAGGGCTGCAAGTATTTATTTCATTTTAAACTAGCCTCAGCAGAATGAGCAATAGTGTGTGGAGAGGGTACAGAGTAAATATCATGGGCACTGTTTTTCTCCTTTTCACTTTAGTGTTGTAATTTCTAAATTCAGAGAGAATTCTAATCCCCCTCTCTTCCTCTGTGGGAAAGTGACCTTTGGAGGAGGGCTGTATTCGGGGTGAGGGGATGCCACAAATGCCACTGATCTTTCATTTTCTCTGACTAAAAGCTAAGATGAAAACCGATATTAACATTAATCCCAGTAGTCTGACAAATCTGTTACTTGTAATTTAGCATAAAACTGATTTAGGATCACAAATAATTAGGTAGCCTTAAACAGAAATATGAGCCACTGGATTCTATTTAAATATGCGATCTAAGTTCTGTTACTGATACTGTCTCTCTTTTGTCCCATGGAGACATGATCTACTGTATAGTCTCCATTTTTCCATGAACAGGTTGAGCCATTCATGGAAAATGTGTAGAGTTAAAATGAGATTTTACTTTCACATTAAGTGAGGGCATCTCGGCATATTCCACCAGGTCCAAGCATTTCTTGTGTTTCTGTTGTCATTTCTTTGTAGGCTCAAATGGAATTAGATAAATAATTTGAAAGCCACTAGGGATATTAAGCGTACATGCTTATCTGTAATATCTTAAATGAATTAAAATGAATTTTTAACCTTAAAGTGAAATTTTCCAGTTGTTAAAGCATAATTTATGTACACTAAAATTCACCCCATACAGTTTTGTGAGTTTTGGCAAATGCATAGTCATGTAATCACCATCACAATCAAGATACAGAACAGTTCCATCACTCTAAAAGAATCCCTGTGCCTTCTGTCAGTTTCTCCCTTTACCCTAAACCCATGGAAATTAGCAATCTGATTTATGTCCACATAGTTTTGCTTTTCCCAGGACATATAAATAGAATCATACAGTAATTTTTGAGTTTAAATTTTGATGTTGGCTTCTTTCTGCTTAGCACAATGTGTTTGATATTCACCAACATTGTGAAGTGTATCAATAGTTTGTACCTTTTTCATTGCTCAGAGTAAGTATTCCATTGTAAAAACAAACTATGGTTTGTTTATCCTTCCACTGAGGGACATTTGGGTTGTATACAGTTATTGGTGATTGTAAATATTGCCACTTTAAATATCATCATGAAGTTTTTAATGTTCAACATGTATTGGAAAGTTAGATTCTCAAAAAATGTAAGAGTTTCCTGAACATCTATCTTGAAGCTGCCCCCTAAAAGTGTTAGAAATGAATATGGGTCCCAAATAAGTTAACTTAAAAATTAACTTAAAATTTCCTTCTGCAACTTAAAAACAAGTCAGTGAAAATGCTTATAACTATAGCTTATATTAAAGCTTGTACTCAACCTAATAATATACCACACTGATTCTTCTTGATGTTATGAAAGACTCCTCAGAATTAGTACATGTATTTATAAAACTGACTCAGAGATACTGGGGAAGTGACTTACACGTGGCACATGCTCAGTCATCATTTCAGATACACTCAGATTTGGTGTTACCACTTCTCTGGCCTGTGATTCTTCTGCATTAGTTCTTTTCCCCGTTAAGATTGGGATAGCTAATACAAGAAATGCAGACTAATGTATATGGCAGGTGCTGAAGATTAGATTTTGATGAGAGATATTTTTAAAAATTACCTTCAGAGATTATTAAATAAAGATCGTTACATGTAGAAAAGAAGCAAAATAATATATTTTAAATGTTTTTCTAGATTCTGAAGGTATCCTAAAAATGATTGTTTTCTTTCCCTCAACAGCTTGGTCATGTATCTCCCCAACAGCCTCTCATTCTTTTCGTCTAAAACCTTGAGAGAGCTCTGCGGGGCATGTACCGTGCCAGGCCTTGGCTGACTCAGGGCCTGTCCTTAAGCGTTTTGCGATTAGGACAGAAATAGAGGAGACACAGACGAATTTATAGAAAAAATTATGTCGCTGGAGGTACACTTCCTAAATACACATAATAGGAAAGGTTAAAGTTCAAAGACAGTGACTGTGGGACAGTGTCACAGGAGGTTCATCTGTAGACAGTAAAGATGGATGATTCTACTTTATTTTGTTTCTGGAAAAGTTGATGAACTAATCAAAGTATCAGGAATTGCTCAAATGAAGGAAAGAAAAGTACTTGGGAAGGGTGATGTCTGAGGTATAAGTTGTATCAGGTAAAGCTAATGGGACATGCAGAAAGTCAGCCCTCTGATTCTATATGCCTCTCAAACCAAGAATGCACAAGGCTGCAGAGGAGTGCGTCCACGAGCCGTGAGTTCGAAGATGCAAACATCACTAGTTGAGAGCAGCATTAGAAAGTACATTCTTGGTTTGTTTCAAGTGTGCACAGCAGAAAGTGGGTGTGTTTCTCACCAAAGGTTTAACTGGCACACAGTGAATTTAACAAGAAGTGCGGATGGTGGGGAGGATGGCTGTTTATCTTTAAGAGTGTGTGTCCTTGTGCGTTACCAGCGCGTGAACTCAGGAATGACAGCCGCAGTGCGGAACTCTGTGCATGTACGAGGGAAATACAGAGGGAAGGAAGTAATGGGGGTAAATGGGAGGATGGTTTACTTGGCGGCTTTAACTTGGAACCAGCCAAATAAAATTGCTCTATTTTATTCCTCTGGTATCCTAAAAATTTCCCATGAGCTAAATCAATGACTGAACATTTTCCCATGTACCGTAAGTTACATATTTTCTCTACTATCAAAAGTAAACATCCCTGATAGCTAATGAAAATTCTTAAATGAATTCCTTTTACCACTTTTCTAGTTGCAGGTAAAGTGGAACCTACTATTTGAATGAGTTTGTGAAAAGAAAAAATCCCATATATAATTACAAATGGTGTAATTATTTACCTTAATTGAGATTTCTTTTGGTATTTTATATACAACTTCTTTAATTGTGCCTTCCTCATCTTTTTTTTTATTAAGACTATTTTTTAGAGCTGTTTTAGATTCACAGCAAAATTGAGAAAATATGGTATTTCCCATATAACTGCACCCCCACACCTGCCCAGCCTTCCTGATCATCTGCACACTCCCCCATAGTGGTACATTTGTTAAACATGATGAACCTACATTTGCACATAATCACCCAGAGTCTATGTTTACATTCCTATTTTTTAATGACAGACACTGCTCTTATTTCCCCCTTCAGGACTAAGTAAGATAATTTTGTATAAAAATTTACGTACTACTGAATAAAATGCACTGGAATGATGTTCTTACAAATTTGCTTTATTTTTATCTAACTAGAATATTATACTGATATTAAAAGTTTGCATTAAAAAAATAGTAAGAAAAATTAAATCTGACTCTTTAGAACTTCATTAAAATGGTGATAAATGGGATATTGAAGCATTTTTTTCCAGACTTAGATATACAACAAATGCCACTCGAAGAGTTTTCACTTCTAGATACAATTCACTAAAATCCATTTAAGCTAATTATCTGTGACTAGTAAATTTTAGCAGTAAGCCCTTATAATTCCATGAACTTTCAGGTGGGCTTTGCTTTTCATTTCCTTCAGGAATACTCTGTTGATTTGCAGCAGAGCTAAAGAGTAGGGGGAATTACCCTGATTAAATATTTATCATTGGAGAAAAAATATAGGATCAGCCAGGACAGATGTGATTTCAGTTGTCTGTTCTTATGTCGCAGTGCCATGCTTCTTTGGAATTAAGCTGCACCAGGCAGATAGGACATTCCTGACATTGATGTGGTTGTTGAATATTTGGTCAATAAGTCTTTTTCGTTTGTACAGCCAATGCTTGAATTGTATAGAAAAAAATTCATTATGCGTGGAAGTATATTAGGACATAAAAAGGGCATGTGTTTTTCTCATGAATTTTATTTGGTAATAGAACCCATTCTGGTCCTTGAGTTAGCTCAGTTTACATCCATGTTTATAAGAATTTGTGAAAAGTTAGTGTGTGAAACTCCTGCTCTAATTCCCATCAAGTCACCATTTTGCAGTCCACACTCACTGGTCCTCATTTGGAATGTACGTCTCCTGAGGTTACATACACCACAGTAGGTGTAACCTTTAGGTTATTAGTAAGGCTATTAGCATGTGCTCTGGGCAGTGACAGTGGACTTCCTGTCACTGTATCACTGTGCTCTCATCTCACCATAAACTGTCACCTGAATTCCAAAGGTCACTCAAACAAGAATTCAAAAATCAATCTTGAGAAGGTCTTCAAAGGCAGGTTAAAATATACTTCTGAAAAATCTTAGAGATTTCTCTTTCATCTCTGAACTTCCTGGACACTCAGATATACAGCTGAAATTTGAAAACCTTTCGGTTTTTCAAAATGTCTTCTTGTAATGGGCAGACAAAATCCCTTAAAATTGTTTTCATTCTAACTAGTAAAGAAATCAAAATGAGAAAGTTATTTTGGTCTTGATGGCTCATATACCAAAGGCCTCTTGCTCCCTCTACAGAAGGTGCTTCAAAATTGCAGTCATAAAGATTAAAAAAAAAAAAAATCAATGAAACAGATTTATCTTGAGATTCATTCATGACGGTTCACAAACAGCTTTGGATCCACATGTACCTCCAATGTCTTGCAAACTGGTTGATGGTCCTAAAGTTGGTGAGGGTAGGTTTCTGTTTCTATTTTGGTATTTTTCATTGGCGTCATCAAGGTAAACTCCTTTAGCAATAACTGTTAAAAAAAAAAAATGTTGGCTTGTTTATTTATTCACATGGATGAGTAAAATACTTGAATTTTTTTTAGATAATTGTTTTATGCATTTTCATTCTTTTTTATTTAGCCAGAGAATTTTAGCCATAAAAATAATGGACTCTACCTTTAAAGACTTAAAAAGCTCTCTTATTATCTACTTCTATTGTTTCATCATTTTAAGTTCTTTTGTTGTTGGAGGAAAATTAACAATCTGCATTGTAACTTCATAGGAGAAAGAATTGTTTTATTTAATTAAATTGCATTTTTTCAACTATAGGTAATATTCACAAGAGACAGAAGGTTTGACATTTCTGTAAAGACTTCATTAATATATGAAACAACCATGCATATATATCTGTCATCTTAATTTACCAATTTAAGTTAAATTAGAACAAAATGCTAATATTTTAATAGCTTTGGTGTAAATAATTTTATGTATTCTCTTGCAACTCCAGGACCTTTTTATTTTATTTGACAGGTTACTAGTTTATCTTTTGTGCTGTTTTTTCAAATTATAAGAATGAAAACTCTTTGATTCCATCCATAGTCTTAACAAAAGATTGAAAATCCTTTTCATTTGTATTTCAGTATGAGAATAGCCCTTCTGATGTTACCCGGTAATTGAAAAATGAACACAAGTGACAAAGTAGTTCTTTGATTTGAATATGTCACATCGGATGTGCCTATTCTGAATTATTATGCTTAAACTAGACTGGATTTTTTTTCCCTCTGGTAGGTGTACTGGTCCATTAGCAAATTCCCTTTCAGAGAAAACAAGAGACCCAGTAGAGGAAGATGATGATGAATACAAGATTCCTTCATCCCATCCCGTTTCCCTGAATTCACAACCATCTCATTGTCATAACGTAAAACCACCTCCTAGGTAAGAATTTGGGCCACTTTTTATCACCTCACATCTGCATAAGCATTTTCATTTGTGGTACTTGTTTTTAAGCAACTGAATCACATCTATTTAATTAAAAATCCTTGATTTCTTGCTCAAAGCCTCTTCTACCTATAATACTGTTTTCTCCATTACTTTCAGAGAAAACAAAAAGATGCAGATTTCCATTAAGTAGGAAGTCCTTTGACTAAATTAGTTGCCTAGTGAATCTAATGGAATAATTAGATGCCCCTCTCCCCCTCAAAAACAAATTATACTCTAATAAAACTTCACATTAGGTTACATATAGTGGTGATTAATTCATGAATTTTCAGTATCTATTTTCAATGCATTTTATCAGTTCTAAGCACATAATCTCATGAAGAAAAATTGGTGCTTAGAAGCTAAGGTATTATGCTAACCTTCCGTGGAGCTTTTCTTCGTGACGTGAAGATGCTGTGATTTATATTCGTTTTCTTTCTTGATGTGCTGCCTGCTTCCTTTCAGATCTTGAAGAATTTTTTTAGAAAATGACTCCCTTAACTATTTTTTATCAGGTGCTATTTTACTTTTCCTTGGATCAAGCAAGAATGTAAGGAATAGTGTCTTGTTTTTCTTCTTGTCTGTTGTTTATTCTCACTATAATGGAGACATCCTTGGTCTTTGAAGTGGCAGCCCCATTGAGGTATATATGAGTTATTAAAAATGGGTGGTGTGTTTTGAAATATTAGTTTGTCTCTAAGTAGAAGGACAATTCTGCATTTATATAATTGAATCAGTAAATAATAATCTTTTTCTGTTAATTTTTTAATGTAATATGACACACTCAGTAAGTCAAATTTGAGTTTCAAACTTATTTTCTGAGCTCCAGTTTTATTTATATAATTACATCCCCGGACCTATGCTTGGCACATAGAAAAGGGCTCAACCACTGCTGAGCCCAGCCTTCTTGCCGTCCGGTATCTCCTTACTGACTGAGGGATAAGAGGGCTGTTGAACCCCTCAGTCATCTGTATCATCTGTACTCACTGTGCCATTTCCTTTTGAGGTCGAGTCAAACAGGAAGCATTTCATGAGTGGAGTGTTCCCTTCTTTTCAGATGAAAAATCTAAAGAATGTTTTAATGTATTTCTTCGAGTATCTGACTGCAGTACTTGGAAAAGAGAAGCAAATCTTCACTTTAACCAGAGATCAGTCTTAGTGAGTTACATGGTTAGAATGAGCAACACTCGACAGAATTATTAGCCAGGGTTCTTAACACTTTGCAGTCCAGGGCATCATATTTCAAAGCAAGAACGAAAGCATTTCTTGCTGATTGCTGGTCTTTAAGACATTTGTTGGTAAAACAGTATCATTGAGAAGACAGAAATAACAGAGATTAATTTGCTGTGTCAGAAGAACCAAATGTCTACTACTCTTACTAGAGAAAGAAGTTATCCCTTTGCATCAAATATAAATTGTTACAACTTTCACTTCCCTTGGCGCTTACGAATGTGTAGTGATTTTTAAAAACTGAAATAAGATGAGCTTTTTTGGTCTCCTTGGGATCTCATTTTTTTTCATTGCTGGAAAAGTGAGGAATATAATTTTAATACTTTAAATTTTAATTGTCATATCATAGTAGATGAGATTTTTGGTGGCAGGCCTCCCAAATCCTGAAAATAAATTTGATTTATAACCACCATTACCATCTTTCTACTGTCACAGAGAAGTAATAAATGTTGATAATCCCTAAACTTAATTGGAGTGAATATTTTATCTAATTTGTTCTTGAAAGCTGATGGATGAAGTGTCCTCTTAGGTCCTCTACAAAGCACTCTTTAAACTTAAATACATCCTTTCCTTCTATTTTTCTCCCCTTTGGAACATCAGGAGAAGTAAATTGTCAATATGTGGAAAAAGTTAAACTGTACATGAATAATTCAGTTCCAGTAAAAATCCATCATTATTATGAAAATTCAATACATGATAACTATTTTTAAATGAACCATCTCTGGCTCCTTAAAGAGATGTGGCCACCAGAGAGAATGGAAATGAATTTCAGATGAAGCACTCTGCAATAACTATTCAAATATCTACTATCTCCTCTATTATGTATGTACTTTTACTTTGCCCCAAGAATCCAGAGCAAATCAGAGAAAAGTAAAATACAAACTCTGCTTCCTGTAGCTCTTTGTGAGCAGATAGTCCGTTGCTACATATTCTGAAGACAAAATACCCCCCGTGTCTTCTCCCCCTGCTGCTCCCTTCCTGTGCCCCAGTTTTCTCCATTCTGTTCAAAGTATGATTCTGAAGCATTCATACCAACAGCAAAAATACTTTTTTAGTAAATATTATCCCTTACAGGATCTAGATTAAAATACTTGTTGTGTACCCAAGGCCTTTGCTAAAGTCATTTTTCTATAGTTTGTCAGAAGTGCCAGAGTTTTGTTCACGACTGGTGAAATTACACTCCAGACTTTAGGTCTTTGAATGTGCCTGTCAGAATTTGAATGGAATTACTGAGTGTTTAGTAATTCTCCTTCTTTGATGGATATTTAATTCTCCAGCTTATTAAAAGGAAAGCTTCAATTATAGAAATAAAAATACAATGTTAAATTCCATCAACAAATCACGACGTTATTGGGACTTCGATTTTTTGCCTTATTGCATTTTTTTGTTCAAAAACTTGATAAGGTATTACTGAAGTCTTTGAAAACAATACATTAGTTGCACAGGTGTATTTAGGGTATCAACAATTTTGTGGCCCTTGTGATTCTTCGTTTTTTGTTTTTTTAAGAGGAGATTTATTTAGAGAGATGTACATGGCAGTGGAGGGGAGAGTGGTTGTGGTTAAAGTAAAGGTAGGTGCACACTCCATAGACAGAGTAAGTGGCCCTTGTAATTCTTGGTTTCACTTAAAAAAAAAAAAAGTATCTTCCATGGGATATTTACTTCTGCTTTCTAAAAGTATTTAAGAAGAGTATCTAGGTAATTTCCTTGTTTGGAGAAAGTGTAAGTAATACTAATTTATTTTCACACTTTATTATATGAGCAGGGTTGCTAGAGCCCATCGTCTCCCCACCCCAGATAACTTTTAAGTAGAAGGTAATTATCCTTACAATTTTTGTCCTTTGGTTTCTGCTTTAGGGCTTGTGACAATGGCCACTGTATATTGAATGGAACACATGGTACATCTTCAGAGGTGAAGAAATCAAACATCCCTGAGCTAGGCATATATTTAAAGGGTAGGTATAAAACATGTTCTCTTTGTATTCTGCATCTTAATGGTCAGAATTTAAAGGCAAAATTCCATGCCATTGTTGTGCTGAAAATACATTAAGATTTTGTGTTATCCTCTAGGAGATGTTTTTGATTCAGCCTCTGATCCAGTGCCATTACCACCTGCCAGGCCTCCAGCTCGGGACAATCCGAAGCATGGTGCTTCACTCAACAGGACGCCCTCTGATTATGATCTTCTCATCCCTCCATTAGGTTGAAACCTTTAAAACAATTTCAAACAAGCCACCCTGCCTCCTCTCTCAGTTAATATCTGAATTATCAGAATTCAGAGCCCAATGTAATGTAGACTCACTAGGTGATAAATTTGTCTGAACAGTGGCTTCCCTCGGTGATGGTGGCTCTCAAGTTCATGTGGCCATTTATTCTGTTTAGATGATTGAAACAGTGGTGTAAATAGCTGGCATCAGTCCAGATTTCAGCAGGTTGTCTCTTCACGTACTAAATGCATTTTGAAAAAAAAACCTATGAAAGCATTGTTCATTCCCCCAGGCTCTTGTGTTCTAATGGATTTGAGGTACTCATCTGAGATTTTCTTTAAGTACAATTCTTAATGAATGTGTACTTACTTTTCCTTTCAGCAGAAAATGACCCAGTTCCACTTAGCTAATTACATTATGGAAAATTATATATTTTATTGTAGAGAGCTGAGAATAAATTCTGCCTTACCATCACTGCAACTAGAACACATCCAAAGAATCTCAATTTCTTTGTTTCAAATTTTACTACAAAGAAGTACATTAATATATGTGTGCGTACACACATGGAGGTACACACAGATGTGTATGTATGTTAGAGCTGGCTGGTCCCGATGTCTGTTTATTTCATTAATTCTAGGTAGAAAGCTTCTCAGCCTGTTTTTAGAGGAAGACAATTACAACCTCCACACAAGTTAAGGCTTCACAATAATGAGTCATCATAACAGAAAACAATGATGAAAGTTCATTTATAAGCTTATCTGAATTGATCATCAGGCTGCTAGAAATGAACCCTTCCATTTTTTTTCCAATAAACACCATCAATTCGCGTTCCTAGTTACACGGCTGAACGTCTTGTACCCAGCTCTGTAGTTCAGCACTGTATTCTTACCTGCCTGGATTAAGAGAGCCTTGAACTTCCTCCTTTAGCTGCAGTCTGTTTCTCCTCCTGCTTCTCCCTGTGTGCTGGTTTTGACCCGTTACCCCCGTCTTCGTGGCTGAGACCAGCACTGTCCAGTAGAACTGTAGGTGGCGACATAAAGGATCTCTATGTACAACTGTAGAGCTGAATCTTAGTTTATTTAAATTCAGACTAAATATCTGTATGTGGATGGTGACTGCCATATTGGACAATGCAGATAAATGTTCCCACCTGTTTAACTCACCCTTCCTTTGGCTTTTTGTGTACATCTCATGTTTTAATTTATCCTCTTCACTCTGCCTAGAAGACCCCATCCTTACATTTGATGAACAAATGCTTTTGAGTCCCCAGTGTCCCAGGCCTTCCTGTTCTTGGTAACACCTTACTGAAATGCCACTTTCTACATTCCTCTTCCCCCGTAAAATGCATCTCCATCTCTCTGGGGGCGTGTGGGACTTCCATCTGTGAATCATTTATAAACTTTTCTTAGCTCTCCTTGTGGAATCTAAGCTCCTTGGGTCAAGGCCTTAAGATTTTGATCTTCACATTACCCATGTGACTAGCATGGTGCCTGACATTTAGCAGGATTTAGATAAAAGATTTGAATGAATATGATAATGTAGCAATAGCTGAAGGCTGTAATGATAACAAAGCCCCCTGTCTCCCCTATGCTTTCATATAATTTATGTTAGAAAAGTGTTTATAATTATCAGAGAAAATGTTCTGAATATTTTTGCAAGGCAAGCTGGATGAATGGTAAAACTTTTATTTAAATATACCCTGATATTTTAAGTCAGTATATTTAAATACATGTGAATTTTTATTACTGGAATAGGTATGTGTTTATACCCTGTTACATTCACAAAGTATTTGCGATTGCTTACAAAAATAAATCCAGTGCAATTTTATTTTATTTTTTAGAGAATCAAGGGAAAAGTATGAGTGGAATAGTGATCTCATATGGTATTTTTCTTTCTTTCTGGCTTACTTCACTTAGAATGACATTCTCCAGGAACAGCCATGTTGCTGCAAATGGTGTTATGTTGTTGGTTTTTATGGCTGTATAGTATTCCATTGTATAAATATACTACACCTTCTTTATCCAGTCATCTGTTGATGGACATTTAGGCTGTTTCCATGTCTTGGCTATTGTAAATAGTGCTGCTATGAATATTGGGGTGCAGGTGTCTTTTTGAAGTAGGGTTCCTTCTGGATATATGCCCAGGAGCGGGATTCCTGGGTCATACGGTAAGTCTATTTCTAGTCTTTTGAGGAATCTCCAAACTGTTTTCCATAGTGGCTGCACCAAACTGCATTCCCACCAGCAGTGTCGGGAGGGTTCCCTTTTCTCCACAGCCTCTCCAGCATTTGTCATTTGTGGACTTCTGAATGATGGCCATTCTGACTGGTCACATCCATTGTCTTTATACTACACAGGTTACAAGTGAATAATAAGCTGTTTCATAACGTGCAATGTTGCTTTTTAATAGAAAGGCCTGTGAGATAAAATCTGCCTGCACATATGTGTTTGTGTGTCTGTGGTTCCCTGCAAACCCTCTCACAAAATACTTAGCTCCCATTGTTAAAGTCAGTCAAGTCCCAGCTAAGCACTGCAGGTGAAGTCCTTTATATGCAGCAAGAGAAAATCAGTCATTACTGTTGCCTGATACTGTGTTTTGATTAATGAAGTTCTGCTGTTGATACTGACCCTTCTTTAAATGCAGGTGAAGATGCTTTTGATGCCCTTCCCCCATCCCTTCCACCTCCCCCACCTCCCGCCAGGCACAGTCTCATCGAACATTCAAAGCCTCCAGGCTCCAGTAGCCGACCATCCTCAGGACAGGACCTTTTCCTCCTTCCATCAGGTAGGCGGCAAAAGCCAAGCAAAATTTTTCACTTGAAGCAAAAATATTTCTAAGATCCTACTGTCAAATAAGCAGGAGTAATTCATTGGTTTCTAGCTCCCTAGCAGAAAAATTCCAGGGTGGGGAAAAGAGCAGTTGGGTGGGTTTGCCTGTCAATTGTTTGCTTTAATGCCAGGATTACAGAAATGGCAAATCAATAAGGAATCACAGAATTTAGAAATGGTGCTGTTGAGATCATCTGGTCCAAATAGCACCCGTGTGCTACAGAAGGCATCCCTGAGAACCAGAATGGCTCTGTCACTGGGCTGACAGTGATGGGGACAAATTTAGACTGTCTCCTGAATCTGAGTGCAATTGTTTCTTTCTAGTAATATGTTTAAAAGTTTTCCTGGATAGGCTTTAGAATCATAATTTTATTCAGAAACATATTTTGGTAAATTACATTGTTGTAACATTAATAGATAGCTTTTCTGAAATATCTGCATTTTATTTTACTGTTTGTATTTTTAATGTGTCACTGTATCTGCTAAAATTATTAGTATTCGAGGAAAAATTAATACATAGCTTTTTTAACACTCAAGATAGGAGTAGAAATTAAAGAGCTATAATAAACCATCCATTTCACTAGTCAGAATTACCAGGGAAAAAAAATTCAACTATGTTGAATCTGCTGATATTAACTGTTCTAATCAGTTCTGTTGATGATACTGTGATCTATACTCTGAAACGTTTGCCTCCTTATTTTGATTTGGTTAAAAGATGTTCTTTTTTTGTTAACAATTCCTTTACGTTGTCCTTTGGCCACCTGTATGCACCATTGAAATCTTGGGAATCTTTTTATATACTTTTTTTTTTTTTTTGATCAAAGTATAGTCAGTTTACAATGTGTCAATTTCTAGGGTACAGCATAATGTTTTGGTCGTAAAGGAACATACATATGTTTTCATGTTCTTTTTCACCGTAAGTTACTACAAGATATTGAATATAGTTCCCTGTGCTATACAGTATGAACTTGTTGTTTATCAGATTTTGTGAGAATCCTCCTGTACTTTTCAAAGCGAGACACTCCGCCGGAGTTCCTAGGTGTTCTGTGTGATTCAGTGGGTTTGTAGATGTAATTCTTGGTCTATTTATGGGAGAGGGCAAACTATGAGCCTCTCTGCTCTGCCATCTTGGCTCAACCCTTTCCGAAATCTTGGGACTCTTATAACCATTGTCATTCACTTCTAACTCATTTTTCTCAAGTGCTTTTTTTTTTCCATTTGTTGTGGTAATTTAGAAATAGAGGCAGTTTGTGGCTATGACACATAAATTATAGACGTATAACTAGGGATACATAGCTTCAGTTTCTAAAAGTAGTTTATTTTCAAGAAATAATTTTGAGTTTAATTTTTTGCCACTAAGTATCAATTGAATTGTCCTCTGTGTCACCTGCTCTGTGAGATGCCTCCCTGTCCTCATGGAGCACCTTAATTTTAAATCAGTGCTCCCAATCAACGAGCAGGGTTCCTAACCCTTCTGATGCAAGCAGAAAGCATGAATAACTTAGGCTCGTATTCATATAGCTGCATGTAAACACTCATTTTCACTTACACTTATTTAAGCCTTTGTTTTTGGCATGGGGGGAAGTAATTAGGTTGGTTGGTTGGTTGGTTGGTTTATTTAAATAGAGGTACTGGGGAGTGAACCCAGGACCTCCTTCATGCTAAGCATGCACTCTACCACTGAGTTATACCCTCACCCTAAACGTTTGTTTTTATATATGGACTTTAACATTAAAAATAAGAATCTCTAAATTTTAGTTAACGTAACCTTTCCCAAAACAACTTCTGGATAGTTTCTGACTAGATTCCTATAAGGTACCTATCACCTCTTATATGTCATTTACACCCAATTAAATGAAAGCACCTTCTTTTAAATTTAAGCTGTCCAAGGAGTGAGAAGAGAACATTTTATACAAATACACATTTTTGCCTGTTTTTATCAAGAGAATTAATTGTGAAATATTTCAGTTCTTTATCATAATTTTATTGTTCATTGTACTTTATGTAAAAATCTTCCCAAAAAATTGCTTCAAAATGAAAATGCCCCCTTTCATTAGAATGGAAGTTGTACAAACTTTTATTTCACATGCAGGTGTGCTCGGCCGCCAGGGAGGTTCAGCAGCAGCTTTCTGTAACCCGTGGTGTGAGGGTCACACGGGACCAGAGCAGGGTCATTTGAACCTGTTGACATACCTCCTTTTATACGTGGAACATATTCTAATTTCTTTTCAAATAACATTGATATCCTTTGATAATAAATACCTCTGAGAAAAAAATGGCAACCTTTTTCCCCCTTCCCAGTCTCATTAACAGGACAAACTTCTAGTCTGTTGCCAGATCCTTTATGAGGCCCACTGAGACAGTTTTTATTCAGTTTTAAGCCACATGTATTATTAGATCTCGTCTTTTTTCAAAAGAAGTATTTTAATTCTTAACACAATATCATAGGACATGGAGGCTTCTTTCAGCTTATAAATAAGCACTGGACAGTATCACTTCACAAAGGATTTAATACATTATACTGTCTAATAGAAGATTCTCAAAAGCAGTTCTTCACCCTGAATTAAGCTTCAGGAAAGCATACTCTGTAAATAGCAAAACTTTAACCCAGTAGTTGTGGGACCGCACGAGGTCTAAGTGGATGGTGTGGGCCCTTTACTGCTCTTGTTTTCACTGTAGTTCAGTCTGTAAAGTTTTAGTCCAGTGTAATGACAAAGCTTTTCTGGCATTGCTGAGCTTCGGTTTCCTTGAGGAAATCATTATCCCTAATTAGAGACACAGGTTGGATAGCCTCACGGTGTTGTATTAATTACCTCATCAAACCTGCCTCTTTTTCCCAGCATTCGGCGCCCTGCACCCTGAGTCAGGTCCAGCCTTACAGCCCGGTGACTGCTCTGCAGTGGTGCTGTGCAAACTGCAGGGCCTTGTGTTTCTACAAGGGAGCCTCAGGACTCCTGTATGATCAAGGGAGGGACGTGAAGCAGGGGCACAGCTCTGATGCTGCTTTGAACTGTTTCCTGTTCTAGGTTTTCATGCAAGATTTCCTTTGGCAAAACAGTAATACCCACTGCTGTCTGTGAGCCATCTAATCCGGACAGGCCAGTCAGATCTTAACAAAACCTGGAGTCCTCAAAAAAAAAAAAAAAAAAAAAAAAAAAAGGCTTTACACTTTCCTGTCTCCAAACCCAAGGCTACTGCTAGCACATACGTGCTTTGGTCCGAATTACAAAAAGGCATTTCTTTTGTGCTGGTGGGTAGAAATAGTCACCCCTCCCTCCACTTTGTGCCCGGGCCAGTGCTCCAGGAATGGAGCCAAGGCTGTACTGAAGTCGGCTCATTCCCATTACTGCACACCTTTGTGCAGTGCACAAAATACACAGCGTATCTGGCAGCCCTTCTTGAACCTCTCCTTCACTGTGTTTCTAGCCTGCAATCTCTTTTGAAATCCTTATCCAATCTTAAAGTTGCAATTCACCTCTAAAAGTTAGCCAACTCGACTTAGTAGAGATAAATGAAAGTTTTCCACCAGGATCCAGAAATGCAATGGCATAAGGAAAATACAGAGAAAACAGGGATCATCAGCAACAGTTATTGGGAGGGGCTTGGGGTTTTGTTGACTACGATCTTTATGAAGTACCCACACGACGTGGTTACCGAGGGCACTCGTACTGTTTGAGGGTTGCACTCAGAGTTCAAATCAGAGACGGCGTGAGGTGAGGGCCTCCCCAGGGCTCAGCCAGCATGGAGACCACCGTGTTCAGGTGCTGAAGGACTGTCGGGGTAGAGCCGTGGTTCTCAAATTGTGGTCTTGAGGGCAGGAGCATCAGCATCACCTAGAAACTTATTAAAAATGCCAATACTTAAGACCTACCCAGGACTTACTAAGTCAGAAACTCTGGGAGTAGGACCCAACAATCTGTTTTCACAAGCTTTTGGGGGTGATTCTCATAGCTCACGTTTGAGAAACCTGGGGCTAGGGTATCCCTGGAGGAGTGCAGCCAGGCTGGTAAAGGGAATTAAAACCACACCACGTAAAACTGCGGTAGATGAAAGGAACTTACATTTAACCAAGAGAAGGTCTTGAGTACATATGAGAGTTGCCTTCAATTACAGTATTTGTGAAAGAAGATTTCTTCCATGTCTCCTCAGAAGCTAGACATGAGAACAGGTTCCATTCTTCATAAGAAGCTTCCTAAATTATTAAGAATTCTTCTATCTCAGAACAGTAAGTAGTAAGGGTAGTGAGTTCTCTAAATGGAAGACTTAATCAGTGGCCAGATCACTAGGAGTTTTATGAATGTGCAGTATAGTGGGGGCAGCAGAGAGAGAGGAACTTTGTTTCACCTAAATAGCTCTTCAATCCCTCTTCTAGCAATTAGACCTAACATTGTGATTCTTTTAAAATTTCAGAATAACTGACAAATCTTTCTGGTGGGTTTTGGGCAGCCCCCAAAGGAAATATGGCACTGTTTTAAATGTTCAACTATATTTGCCTCTTTTCCTATACACTGAGTAAAAAATCTTAAAGTGTTTCAGATACTAAAAGAATTAAGAAAAAAATTCCTTAATGCCTCCTCCTAAAGATAACCACTTACAGGTTTCCTTCCTACACAGCATAATTTTGATGGATGCATATTTTCCCACTTTCATGGTTAGCAAACCTTTTCCTCCCAGTCTTTCCTTAGTTTTTAATAACCTCTTAAAACAAGTATTAAAATTTTCAATTTAGCATTACCATACTGTAAATCACTGGCAGTAGTACTTTGCTTTTTAGAATAGATTAATCCCACTGAGTTTAATCATTCACTTCTCAAACATTTATTACTATATAAATGGTACACTGGCTATGGTATTTTCAATTTGCATGCTTTAATCCTAAGTGTGGATTTTAATTACTGTTTGAAGAATTTATTTTAAAAATTTTATTGCTTTTCAAATTTTCTTTGTAAGGAGACAGTAATTACTGTACTCTGTATAACTGTATTATATACGATCTCTTTTTCCATTGAAGCAGGAATGCTTCCAACTTTACAACTTGCTACAGAAGCCCAGTTTACCTTATACTCGACCAGTAAGTAGCAAACTTAGCATAAAACAAGACAGAACATCCTAGTGATTCAGAACTAAGTATTTTGCTACTTCTGGTAACATTTTTAGTGTACCTACTGACCTTTTAAGTGCAGTAGATTAATGGAGCAACATCATACCACTGTATATCTTGTGGTCTATTTATGGTCCTGCAGTGTATCCGATTCTAATCTTTAGTCTTAAATAAGATGATTAGAAATAGCATATCTGACAAATCTATAAATTACCTCTAAGGAAATTTTTAATAGTACATGTATTGTAAAAGACAGTCTCTTTTCTGACCTAATATTATGTCAGTGATGTTTTAGAATGTACAAGAACTGAAAGTAGATTTTATTGAATATTTAAATCTGAATCTTAGGGTGATTTCTGCATAAATTTAGAAATTTACCACTTTGGTACCTGTGGCTGGTCTTCCAAATCAAAAGATTAACATTTGTTGCATGGAATTTGATTTCTCTTCTGATTCCTTCCTAAAATGTTCCAGCAAAATTAATGAGGTTGAACCATTGACTTTTCAGTTATTGAAAGCTCAACATCTAAGACTCATTTTAATCTCAAAATTAATGAAAGCAAATTAAGTAGCCTTGCTTAGGGTTAAAAAAAAAAGTTTCCAGCAAAGCTGGAGATAATTATTGTACTCAAACAGAGGAAGAAAATAATGATTTCAACTTTTGTCTTACATTACCTAGTCAAAATTTAGTATAAATAGGCATGTAGTTCTTTCTTAAATAATCAAATTCTTACATATTTTTAACATCAAATGCAAATAGATCTTCTTTAATAGTTAAAATTTTAGCCTTAGATGTTTGCAATAGAAATGTCACTGGTTTTGAATTTCTGAAAAATCTGAATTGGTCTGGGTTTTTTTTTTTGGTAGTTAAAAGTATTTATAAAGTGCTGCCTATTGAATAAGCAGCGTGCTTGGTACTTGATTTGTGTGAGTAAGGTAAGGACCCTGCTCTCAAGAAAACTTCCAATACCTTTGGAGATACTGGCAGATACAAAAGAAAGAATAAAAGAATTGAGAGAAGGAAACAAAGGAGCCTGAGATGGAAGTGGTGGCAGATAAATTATCAGTACACCAAAGATGCGGAGGTAATGTTCATCTACTCAAAAAAGTAATCAGTTCTATGGACTTAAACTCACATACTAATTTTCAACCCATTAGTTAGGTTTATGGTCCTAATATAGTAGCACTGATAAAAATCTCTTTTTCTGCTGTTAGCTACAGTTAATATATATAATTAAGAAGTAGTGAAATTATTTTTCACTATTTCAGATCCCCCCTGTCAAGGTAGCAACAAAAAAAAATCATTTTACTATATATACAAACTTTAATGTTAATAATAGCATAATTTTTAACAACTGAATTTACTATTCATTGAGCCAATAAGCGACAGTCTTTTGCATAGGATGCCCAAAGTAGTAGTATTTTAAAAGGCACATTTTATGTGCAGGAGGCTTCATGTACATGAATGTATTTAATCCTCACAAATCCCAAATGTCAGGTCCATTTTGCAGATTATGTCTGCCTAATGCTTAGAGAGATTACCTGATGTAATACTCTTACAAGCAGAATTCAAAACCCATTTTTTTTCTTTGACTTTACAGCAGCTGCTTTTCATTATACAGGAGAGACTGGTACAGAAAGTAAAAATTAAAAGCAGTTTTCATCAACAATTTTACAATCAAATAAGAGGTCTGAAAAATACAAAATGTGTGTGTAGGATTTAGGATTAAATGGGAAAAGCATATTGGAGCAAATGATAAACAAGGTAGAAAACAAATGGTTACTCCCAGTCATGAAATTCATTTTCTAAATTTTTTTCTCTTTAGCCAGTTGGCAGAGATAATAGTTTTAATCTGAAAATTACCTTTATTTTTAAGATCCCTTTTTTGATCCCGCAAGTGGCCAAGTTCCTTTGCCTCCTGCTAGGAGATTACCAGGTGAAAATGTCAAATCCAACAGAACATCACAGGACTATGATCAGCTTCCTTCATCTTCAGGTGAGTTGCCTAAGAATAATAATACCTTACATTTGTATAGTGCTTTTTGCAGCATCTTTTTATTCATTATATAATTTAATGAGCACTGCCAGCCTAAGAAAGTATTTCTATCACCTTTGCATTTTGCTTGTAAGGCTTGTACTATGAGAAGAATACCTACACAATAACCTCACTGAAAAGAAAATATTAAGCCTTAATATTATCTTTGACCACTGTGATTCCAAATCTATTCGTTCTCTAACTTTCGTTTTGCCTTATCAGACGGGAGAAATGGGAGAGAGATGTCTCTGTCCACTAAAATGCTGCATCCTCTTCTTTCTCCATCAGAGGAAGAACTCTCTTTAGAGTTAATATTAGCACCAAACTAGTCATTCTCATAGAAACGCTGTGCCTCTTTGGGAGGCCTTCCTTGAAGACTGTTTCTAAAACAGTCCCTACTTTTCACAGTCACTTTCTAGCCCCTTCTTTGGCTTTATGTTTCCTCATAGCACCTCTCACTCATTCTCTTGATTGTCCATCTCCTCTGCTGAAGTATTTATCCACACGTGTGCAGAAGAGTGTGGAGGACAAGTGGATGAAGGAAGGGTAGCTGACACTTGTGTTATGCTGAACATACACTTTGTTATTTTGAACAATAAATAGTATTGTCTCAGATTATGAACATCAGAAGTTTTTTCCCTGTGTAGATTTTTGTCCTATTTCAAGATTTGTTTTTAAGCTCAAACCTCGGGTCACACATTGAATCCAGTCTGTAACTTCTGAGTCAAGATAATTAGTGAGCTACTGCGAGAATTATCAATACAGTATAGGTACTTGAGGACATACATGGGAGGAGCAGAAATCCCTCTGTAGTGTTGTGAGTTTTCATACTTGAATATAACTCCAAAAAGCATAGAAAATTTTACTAACCTTTTTAGATGGTGGTCCATGCTGTCTTACCAGCTTATTTCCAATCATTCCAGTATTTCAGATACATCCATGAGTAGCCAATGAGACACTGTAGTTCCAGTCGAAAGGGTAGACCTCCAGACTGATGAAAAAAATGTGAAGGTAAAGGAGGAGAGACAATATCTAACTGTATATATATATATATGAGAAAGAGGCAAATCCCTTAAGGAAATAATGTCAAAATACAATTTTGAGAAGAGTGCTATGACTGATTTAAAATAACATACTCACTTCCACCAACTCTGAATTAACAGAAGCATACACTCAAGTTATGAGAAGGGTTTTGGCCCAAATGCTCTGTATCTTCTCATCTTCTTTACAGGAGCACAAGGGTGTTGTAGAGCCCAGGGGAACATCATTCACATATATGATTTCAACTGGTAGGAATTCCAAGTTAGCATTACTCTAGCTATTTCAAGGAAGAACCTTGAGTCACAAACCCTGTTGAAACATCCCCAAATCAGCGTTTACTAGAAGCCTGAACTGGCTTTTACCTGAGTGATAAAATAGTCCTGATTATTATTCTGAGGGCCCCCGCTCACTGTAACATTAAATATTTCAACCTGCTCCCTGAACTCTCTCTACACACACTGTCAAATCACAGAAAATAAGATACTTTTTTCCAGCAACATATTTGCTTACCTGCCGCTTCACAAGGCTACCAAGCTGTTCACCAGTTTACTTCACACCAGGAGACAGACTCTTCCTGCCTTCTAGATTAGGTCTTTCCATCAGAAACTTGAGACAGGATGCTGTGTGCCTTGGGACACTAAATAGCACTTATTTTGTAGTTGCGTTTTTATTAAGGCCTTTTTAAGATGATCGTGGAGAAGTCAGGTTTAAATGCTGCAACTTAAAAATTCAGTTTCTCCTATTTTTTATGGTGATCTAAGTAATTGATAGTGACTTATGTATAAGCTTTCTATGAAAAGAATATTTCTAAGTAATTCAAAAAATTTCATTGATTTGAAAATATTTTCCTTATACATTTATTCTAAAAAGGATGTTTGCAGCATGTAAATGTAAATGTCCTTCTTTGTATATAAGTATTTACATGCACTATAATGTGTATGTGCAGTCAAACTGTAATAACTCTACCTAATATAACTGAAAAGGGGAAAAAATATATATAAAACACTTCCTTCCAAAATTAGACAGTGTATCTGCCATGGCAGCAGTTGAAGTTTATCTAAAAGAGTTCCAGAATTAATTGATCCAACTTTTAGTAAAGTAACAAAGTCATCATGATGATATGTTTGAAATTTCTTTTAAGCCTTCATCAGTTAAATTTATATTATTTTTTTCTTTTAAGTCTCAGTTGAGAAAATCTATAGGCTTGATAGATATCCATTCCCAGTATCACCAATAAATTACTAAGTAACTTCAATAATCATCATTTTTAAAGTCTGTTAAGCACTTACTCTGGGGCCAAATGTTATGCTAAGTATTTTAAATGTAGATATATAGAGAAAATTTAATATATAACATTGACAATTATACTTTCAGTTGTGCATATGAAATAAATAAATGTAAATTTATATATATAAAGTAAATTCTATTTCTCACAACCAATCTGAAATAGGTATTATTAATGTCAAATTTTTGGAAGGAGATAAGACGATAAAGTTTAGTAACTTACCTAAGGACCTATAATTGTGGTAGGATTCGAGTCAGTGCTGTCTTATCAGTAAGCTATGCACACATTTTTTTTTTGTTAGCAAAGTTTGATATAACAATGATTGCTAAGCTGAGTTTGGAGATACCTAATGATAACATCAAATAAAGACAAGAGCAAAGGAATAGAGTAGTGTTGCCAAAGGGATGGAAGAGGATACTGGGAATTGGAAAACTGTCCTAGAGATTTCCAAAGCCTGGATGGTGATCATTTCTCATATGACCTTAGGAAGCCACTTCGCTTTTGCCAAGAAATACAGAAACTTGATGTAGTTACTGTTAAATAAGACATTGTAACAGAAATGGAAAATAGGACAATGTGTTTATCAGTAAGATGACTTTTGCTTATTAGACACACGTTTCAAAATATGGACCAAAAAACCCCACCAAAGTTTAGATAATGAAGGAAGTAATAAGGACCTCTTGTTGTAAACCAGCTGGTACTTACACTTCAGTGACTCCCATCAGCTCCTGTAGGTGTGGACATACAGCAGTGTGTGTCTCGTTTTGTTTTGTTTTTTAATCATAGTTTGCCCAGGTGTATGTTCAGATTTTTTTCTTCCTTAATCACTCCTGCCCCACTGCAACAAAGAAAATTTAATACACAGATATACTTTATGTACTCTTTGGAGGGCCACAAACCCTTTCAGCATCTAAGATCTTTTTTCATCCCTCAGTGGCAAGTTTTCGCTCTGTGGGGGATAAGACTGCCCTCATTTAGAAGCATGACCTAGAGTAATCACTCAGGGCACTGTTCTGTTTTCACAGGCTAAACCCACGCCATCCAGGACTTTTCTCCACTCAGAAAATTGAATCAAGATTTACTCTCAATCAGTGCTTCTCAAATCTTTCTCCCCACCAGAGAGCTAACTCTAAACACCACAGAGACTAGGGCTTTAACTAAAAGTGGATGATCACATGCAGGAAACTGCTTCAAAGTCTGTTTCAACTCAAAAATTTATATAAATTTTGCATTTTACTCTGTATATTGTATTTATTTCCATATTTTACAACATTAACTCTCATATCCTTAGTGCTCTAGGAAGAGGTACTTATTTATATCCTATGGCTCCACGTATTCTTGCACTTATTTAGGTGTTGTTGCCCTTGCTCATGGGAATTCAGAAATACCATGAGCATGGACAGAATAAGCACATGTCCTTCCAGTCAACGTTTTTAAGGACATGGATTCAGGTACAGAAATCCCCCCCTGAGTTGGCAAATGCACAGCCACTGCGGTGCACTCCAAACTGCAGCCCGACAGCTCTGGGGGGCTGTGAGATCAGTTCCTCTTCTCTTTCACTGCTCCTTTCTGTCACCTACACAGTCTAAAGCGAATACGGACCTGGTGTCTCCTGCTTGTAGACTTTGTAAAAAAGAGCAAGTGGGGACAGTGAAGACTGTCCATGAGTTTTAAGAGATTTGTTTTAATGATCATTAAGAAAGTTGTCTTTTTTTTTTTTAACAGCTTTTACTGTTAGTTCAACGTAGTAACAAATCTTGCTTGTTAATACCTTGCTTAACAGCTTTATATAGTACTAGGCACTCACTGCACTCACTGCAAATTCCAGGTTTTTTCCCTCTTCCACACTTGACATTCCTGTAAATTTATAGTAATTGCTGTTCTCTAGCATCTATCCACATCTATTGTGAATCCATTGTCCTTTCTTTGTAAAAGTCTCCTTAGCCCATATACCAAGTATTATGTTAATTCGCATACTACCTGGCCAAGAAGGGATGAGTAATACCTCTAAAGATGGAGATATAAAGGTAGATTTGGAGAGTGAGAATTATAAAAGTAAACTGCTTATTAGCTCAAAGTCACTCAAAATCTTATGGCCAAACTGAGATGCAGCCTGACCAACCTCAAGTCTCCGCGTGACGTTCCTCATTTGCATCCTCATCTAGAAAAGTTGTGGCTGGTCAGTTACCTGATGCAAACCTAACTATCCAATTAAAACAGTCAAACAAAACAGTAAAATATTCCACAATGAATAAATCTTCAGCAGTAAACAGAAATATATTTACATAACAGGTTGCCAAAAGTTGCAACATTGCTTCCAAGTTACTTGCATTTGTAGGATTCTGAACAGATGTAGGGTTGTGAACAGAATCTTACCATAAGATTTTGAGTTGGGGCAATGAGGTCTAGGACTAATGAGTTGGGATATATGAGTTTTGTATTTAAAGCAAAAAAAATCTACCTTTTTGAAAAGTTAATTTTATACATAAGCTTTTTTTCTTTTTTAATGAAACTGTTCTCAAAATCTGTCATGATTCCTCCCGGAGGTGGTTTGAATCCTTTTCTCCAGTTGATATTTCAAATAGATTTTTTGTGCAAAAAAAAAAAAAAAAAGCCAGGTCCAGGATCAGAGATACCTTCACTACTCTAGCTAGTTTTGATTTAATTGTTGTGTGTGTGTATATTGTTTTTCCCTACTAACTTAGGTTTTCTGAATTATGTTTAGTACTTACTTGTTTCCACGCAAAGAAGAGCTTTCTTAAATAAAATTTAGCATCTGCAGCTTCCATTGCATTTGACTATTAATTAGAGCAGCATTAATTTTTTAGCAGCCTCATGTAGTGGATAGGCTTCTTGGGTTGTTTTCTTTTTTCCTGATGATAGGTGCCATCATTTAGTGTCATCTACCAAGATCAAAGATACATGGTCATTAAATTTAAAAGTTCTAAATCTATAGACTCCATTGCACTCTTAGCTGTGTCTCTGGCCACTGCCCTGTCCCTGCCACTTCAGGAGTATACACAGCTGTGCTTTTCAGACGCTTGACAATCACGTGCCCTTCTCAGTATTTTGGACAGGAAGAAAACAGCTGTATTAGAAAAACTTCAAATGATAAATGCTGGAGAAAAGGGAACCCTCCTACACTGCTGGTGGGAATGTAGTTTGGTGCAGCCATTATTGGAAAACAGCATGGAGATTCCTCAAAAGACTAAAAATAGACTTACCATATGATCCAGCAATCCCACTTCTGGGCATATATCCTAGGGAACTCTAACTCAAAAAGACACATGTACCCCAGTGTTCACAGCAGCAGTATTTACAATAGCCAAGACATGGAAGCACCTAAGTGTTCATTGACAAATGACAGGATATAGAAGTTGTGGTATATTTATACAATGGAATACTACTCAGTCATTAAAAAAGAATAAAACAATGCATTTGCAGCAACATGGATGGACCCAGAAATCGTCATTCTAAATGAAGTAAGCCAGAAAGAGAAAGAAAAATGCCATATGACTCATAAGTAGAATCTGAAAAAAAAAAAGAAGAAAGGGCACTATGAACTCATCTACAGGACAGAAACAGACTTGCAGACATAGTAAACAATCTTACGGTTACCAAGGAAAAGGGGTGGGAAGGGATAAATTTGGGAGTTTGAGATTTACAAATGTTAGCTACTATATGTAAAAATAGATTTTTAAAAGTTTCTGCTGTATAGCACAGGGAACTGTGTTCAGTATCTTGTAAAAAAAAAAAAACCTTTAATGAAAAAATATGAAAACAAATATATGTATGTATATTCATGACGGGGACATTGTGCTGTACACCAGAAATTGACACATTGTAATTGACAGTACTTCAATAAAAAAGAAAAAGAAGACCTCTTCGAAAATTACCATTAGGATACAAGGAATTTAAACTTGTATTTAATTCTAGGTACTTTTCTCACCTAAGAGTAAACCAGAACAGCCAAGATTTCAATGTATAAATCTTGCGGCAATGGATTAAAGGAAAGCTTGCTAGAATTTCTAATAGTTTTTTTGGAAGTGATTAGAAGCAAAGCACAATTTATTGTCCATCTCTGCATGACATCATGGAAATACTTAATAGAAAAATAAATGAAACCTCAAAGCATAATAAGAAATACAATTTAGTAGACCATAATAATTTGAGATGTTTAGTTACAGATGCACAAAGCAGTACAGACTTTAGCAAGAACCAGAAATTAATATGTGTTCTTATATATGAGCATAATAAGCTTTATCTATAGCTATATTTTTTTCAAACGGTATCATTCTGTAAGAAAGGAACAATTAAAAATAAGAAATAATTCAAACTAAGACTATCATCCAATTTGGTGTGGAACTAAATATTTTCATCCTGGAGGCTTTTATTTTGTGTATGTTACATTGTTATTGCTAGACTTGAAAACAGAATGATGGTTTTTACCACTTACCCTCTCAGAGAAAAATACCATACTTATGATAAAAATATGAAATAATGTATCAAATAATTATGATATAGGTTTATTATAATTACTGTTATTATTATGATATAGACTTGAAAATAATCAGCTTACAGTATTTCCTGACGCCATCAGGGAAGTTGGCAAGGCAGCAGAGACCAGGAGGGACGGGAATCATGAGGCGTTTGGGTTCTAGCCTCACTTCCTCATTTAACTGTGTCCTTGAATTTCGCACTTGTCAGCAGTCTAAGAAGAAAGATATTAAATAAATGTTGATGTCTACCTTGTCTTAAGTCCATAAATGTTTTGTGGCATAAATCTGACTTTTTTTTTTAAATAGAGGCTTTTGATATTAAGTACCAAATATAGATAGGTGAAAATCCATGTTAAAAGTGGCCCCTAAATTACTAGCCCATGCCCTGGTGGCTTGTAGTTAATTTTCTTTTCTCCTAGTAAAATTACTCTCCATTCACGGACACCAGTGTTGTTTGGTTTAACTGTGTGAAGCTGTTATCAGGGGACTGATCCAGACCCCAGTTCTCCACCACTGCTGTTGCTGCTGGCTTTGCTTTTCTCAAGCTAAGCTTCCTACATTGGAATCTGGATGAAGCATTTCAGCAAAGCAGAGTTTACTTCTGTTCAGCTTATTGGCCAACAGGAGACTCAAAGCATCAGAAGCATCTACTATTCTATTTTTCCCTCCTAGCATCAGTAAGGTTTCACTTTACAGCATTACTAACATGAAAAATCAGACAGGCAGTGATGCTGTAGAGCCTGTTTCTCAGAGAAGTTCTGCTGGACATGGTGGGATGGAGGACCTGGTGAGGATGTTCTGCCAGGAATCCTCTCCACGAGCTTGTAACAGTTTCTCTAGTAGAAACTTCTCAAGAAAGTGCCCCACCACAGTAGAGGATGAGCTGTATTGCAGCTGTACTGCCAAGGCGAAAGCTTTTCCTTTTCAGACAGGTGTTTCTATTTTTTTCCTTCTGTATCTCTTATCTCATACAGCTTGAAGAATAATGTGGAATTGGGGATACATTTGTGTTAATTTCTCAAATTGCCAACACATTCTACCTTAGTTTTCTGACATTCACAATGGATACTGTAACCTATCCAATGATAATACATAAAAATGGGGAAAAATTTGTAGAAACAATAAAAAACTGTCTTCATATTAAATAGTGATATAAAATAATGAGGTTATACTAATGTTACGATGTCTATTTTTATCTCATTATTTCAATGCTATCTCACTTTAAAAATCCACGCAGATGGTTCACAAGCACCAGCCAGACCTCCTAAACCACGACCCCGCAAGACCGCACCGGAAATTCACCACAGAAAACCCCATGGGCCTGAGGCGGCCTTGGAAAATGTCGATGCAAAAATTGCAAAACTCATGGGCGAGGGATATGCCTTTGAAGAAGTCAAAAGAGCCTTAGAGATAGCCCAGAATAATGTCGAAGTGGCCCGTAGCATCCTCCGAGAATTTGCCTTCCCCCCTCCAGTCTCCCCACGGCTAAACCTATAGCAGCCAGGACTGTCAGCAACGAAACATAAAGCAATCGATGACTATTCCAGACAGGAAAGGGGAAAAGTGAGGTGGAATTCCAAGAGTGAAGGTGTCTCCTCCTCACGTGGCATCTTGAGAGAGGCTCGGAAGTGCCCCTTCTCAGAAGACAGCTTCTTGCTCGGGATGCCAGGAGCTGCAGCTTCTTTATTTTTGCTAGCCATACTTTTAAATCAGGGTTGAACTGACAAAAATAATTTAAAGACGTTTACTTCCCTTGAACTTTGAATCTGTGAAATGCTTTTCCTTGTTTACAAGTTGGCAAACTTGCAGTGTTTTTTTAGTTTTGTTTGGGGATTTTTTTGATACCTGTACTGTGTTCTTGATGGACCCTTTGTACAGTGGTCAGGTCTGCTGTAACGTTTCCCACCAACTCCCTTGCTGTCCACGTCAACAGCTCAGTCACATATTCATTATGATCTCTCCCATCCCACCCCCCAGGTCCAATTCCATTTCTCCCATTTACAAGATGCTTTAAAGGTTCTGATTTTCAATGTATCAAACTAATGCAAAAAAAAAAAAGTGTGTGGCCTTCACTACTGAGTCTTTTTTTGGAAACCATCACTGTTGAGAGATGGGGAAAATCTGAATGTATAAAGCATTTTTTGTCAATGAACTGCCTTTTATAAGGGGTTTTCATACGATATAGAAGAGCTTCCCTTTTTAGTGTCAGTTTTGTGACCTTTACTCTTCAAACTCTCATCTTTGTTATTCCAGGTTTGTCACAACTCTGTAAAAACCCAGTATGAGAAAGCAACTACTGCAGAGGTGGGAGAGAGACACATGCACACAACAGTGCCGTGCTGGCGTTACGTAACGAGGCCCCCTGATATTTCTGCCTGCGTTACTTCGAGGCGTGCCAAATAAGAGGGCCATCTCCCAGAAATACATTAATAATTTTCAGATAAAACTATGGTCATACTTTTCCCAAAGTAGAATAGAGTTCATTTCCCGTTTGAGTGATTACAAGCTGGCACCTAGCAAGTTTAGGAACCAGCTCACGGTGCAGCGGAAACAGCAAATCTTGGATGTGCTGTGAAGTGCTAATGCTACTGTGGCTTTTTTTTTTTTTTTTTTTTTTTTTTTTGCAAAATTCTTAATTTTCTCTCTGCAATCAAATTAGAGGTCCTATTTAATTTTTAGGTTCTCTCATTCGTTGCTCTACATTGTTCCATCCAGTCAGGTGAAGAAATTTATATCATTTTTTGCTTTTTTTGCAAAATGGAGGTTGGTTCTTCAGAAACCGTGTTGTTATTACTTTTAATAAATCTACAAATATTTATTGGGCATCTGTGATGTGCTCCACGCTGCAGGCATTGTGCTTTTAAAGCACAAACCATCACAAGCTGATTCCGCTATCATATTCTGTCATCCTTCATCTGCGCTTTTGGTGGTCAAAGTCACTGATGGACAAAGCCTGGAAGGTTTCCACCAAAGCTTCAGAATTTTCAGGCAGTTAGCTTTTATTTTCTCCCTTAGTAAGTTGGTGAAGAAATGAGACGAAACCAGGTCTGAGTAAAATGCTTTAACCCGCAGAAGATTTTCTAAACGTGGACTAATTGTGGGTCTGTGCACGTTTCTGCCACTCCATTAACATCACACAGTGTGGTGTAAAAAGATGCATCTGATGGTGAGCCCCTCTTCCGGATCTGAAAGGAAGTGACCGAGCATGTGGCAGATCCAAAGGAAATTAATGTTGTTCAAGACTCGGGTGGTCACAGTGTCGACCCAGGTAAGGAGCCAGTGCTTTCCTTTGCGAGCTGACACATGCCCTTACTTGACAGTTGGGTCTCATGACATGAGTACTTGCGGAGTCACAGGTGTTGGAAAGTTTGTGCTCATGTTGTCATTTCTTAAGGTGATTCTGAGCTGGTTAATGTCCCTAGAAGAGAATTTTTAATTTGCCTTAGATTTCTCCCTGTGAGTAGGTTATTTAAAAAAAAAAACTGCATTGGCTAATTCTCCATTGCTTTATGAACATCATGTTATGTCATCATGATTTTTCACTTGTTTTATAAGTTTCTGGTGTCACGTTGGAATAGCACTGTATTTTTTGGCTTTTTTATGACTTGCTTATCTTAGGTACAGTCTAAAAGCCAAAAGTTGCCACTTCATTGTTACAACATTCTTAATAGATTAGGGAATGGTGTAAAATACAAATGTTAGAAAACATAGTATGTTCTCAAAGAATTTTCAAATAATGTGTCAAGATTTCCAGTGAGAATTAGAAGAAAAGACTGGTGACAACACAGGAAAAAAATCTGTTTTGCAAAGAAAACTTACTAGCCTCCACCAAAATCTCTCTGTATCTATTGATAGTAACCATGAGTTTTGTCGTTAAAAAGAAAGAATCAAAAACTTGTATGGAATGAAAAAGGGAAACTTTCTATCAAACACTGTCATGAAAAACCTATTGCTACCTATTACCTGTGACTTATCATACTTAAAAAAAATTTTTTTGAGGAAATAATTAAACCAAAATACACTTTTAGTTACAAAAGTGACTAGCCATTAATGGTTGGAAATGATCCAGACTTGGTTTCACTGTAATCCAAAAAGTTTGACATTCCTCCCATTTTTCAAGACTTGGTGGTATGATTATTTTTAAAGCCAGTATGCCATATAATCCCTAATCAAAGCAGGTCATGGCCAACATTAACCTGCTCTCCCCTGTCCCCCAGCATATTCCAGGGGGTAGAAGGCAGAAATACTTATCTTCAATGACAGTCCAGTAAACTGGGCTCCATAATCTCTTTCTCCCCTCAGTGTCTGTGATATCCTGGCCAAATTTTCTAGAATTGAATCAGCAGTGCTGTGGTCAACTTGAACTTCTTTTCACAAACATGACCTTTAGCCTAGCCCTTCCCTGTCCATGTCCTCTTGCCCATATTGGAAATAGTCTTAATAATAGAGTCCTAATTGCAACTTCAGAGGGCTGATTCGTTAACTCAATATTTCACACACAAGAACACTTGCAAAGATTTCTTCATAATGTGAATTTTTTTCTTTTTCAGTTCCAGAAGTATTTCCTTGACATTTTTTTTTTTCTCCCTCAGATCTTCAACTTGAAGCTTTAATTTGCACTGAGTCATCTAACCTGGTTAAAATTTAAATTTTTTTCTCTTAAGCTGACAGATTTGGAAGCAAATTACAGTGTTTTCAACAATACAGGTACTGCCTGTTGACCTGGAATTTTAGTGCTTATAGGAAAAGTTTCCAGAAAATGACAGCAATAGATTGAAGGGTTTTCTTCCCAATTACTATTTTATTTTTTTAATGTCTTTTTTAAACTTGTCTAATGTGGCAAAATAGTTATGTGTTCAATTAATTTATATTTTATTCATCCTTTTTCAATTCTGATTATGTAAACTCAAGTACTTTATCTGTTCTTTTAAGATATTTTATAAAATGAATGTTAACAAAAGCAGAGTTGGTATTTTATTTTTCAAATGAATGCAAACATTTCTTTCAGACCATCTCTATGTTGTATTTTTTTTGTGTTAAGAAAAAGAACTGGCCAAAGCAGTACAAAATACCCACTCCAGATGATGTAGTTATTAAGTAGCAAAACCATATCATTTAAAGATACTCACATAGATAAGCTACTCTCATGTCTTAGAACTGAAAGTCAAAGTTGTATTGAGGTTCTGAGTGAGAAATTCTGTATCTGGGAAAGGCTGAAGGTCCTCTGACAGCACACCATATAATTGATAATTCTTAATCAACACCAACATCTGTTTTCTAAACTCTTGATTTTTCTAATCATTTGTTACTGGTCAGTACATAGTAGGGAGAGAGCGGAGATAAATCCATGTTAATAACTGCTTTTATATCAAGAACCATAGCAGAATGTTGTGTCATTAGTACATGCAAAATCCCATGCATAGTAGTAATAATTACACCTACAAAGCACATACAGTTAAGTGGGAGATACACAAAAGCATGTAATCCAATACAATAAATGCTGTACACGAGTTTTATCACCTTGTGCTGGCATTATGTGCTTATGGTAAGTGCTTAAGAACTATATTGGTCCCCTACCAGATGCAAGGAACTTAGCATTAAAGCATTTGATCCTTTCAACAACCACCTTGCCTCTTCTAGGACTGAAAGTAGAGTAGAGTGTGATATCTTTCTCCCAGAAAGTTAGACAAATGATAAGGCTGAGTAGCACTTTGTCAGCGTAAAAGAAGAGCAAGGTTTTTGTTGAGAAACAACTCCAGAGGTAACATTTTTCAACTAGGATAAAACACTGTTATTGAGGTGAAGACGAGAAGCAGTGGGGCCTGTGGACACAGAAGAGACTAGGGAGGGTGTATCCATGCCTGAGGGTGACTGACCATGCAAACCCTCAGATCCTGGGAACCTTAGGATTAGGGCTCACTTGCTGGAGGTCAGAGGTGACAATAACCATGAACATGCCCAGAGGAATTAGGGTGTGTCTTAACAGGAACTGCCACATCGAATAACAATCAGGTAAGGAGCTGAGGGAAACTTAATTTTCATGCCTCTCCTTCATGTCCCTCTTTTGTTTGATTTTCAAGGGAGCCTTGGGCAGTATTCTTAATTACCTCTTTCTGTTTCTTTTTCATTCCTGCTGCTACCATTTTCTCTTGGGTCTAGGAAATCATAACTCCCCTAGAATTGTAAACAGCCTGTAATTGATCTCCATGGCTCGAAGTGCAAGACAGAATGAAGTTTCTGAAATTCAAGCCCAAACCCTTGATGGCTTTCTATGGTAGGGACTCCTTGTCTGCGTTCCTCTCTGTACTCACCTCCCACCCCAGACCCTCTTCACTTCTGCTGAGCGTGCAGCTGCCCGAGCATGCTCTGTGTCTACGTACGTGCTAGTCCTTCCGAACATTCCTTCCTTTTTTCCAGCCTGGCCAACTCATTCTTCAAAATCCAGCTCCAGTCTTCCCCTGTGCAGCAGTTCCTATCTTACCCACACGTCAAGTTGAGCATGCCATCTTCCACATCTCACATGGCACCACTATTCTAATGCTTACCATGTGGTTTTTGCAATTACTTCATTCCACAGATGGCCCCAACTGGACTGAACTTCTTTATCTCGAGTACAAAAAGCATGTCTGACACATGTCAGTGTCCCAAGCTCCAAATACAGAGCCTAGCACATAGTAAACAATGTTTAAAAAAAAAAAAAAAAAAGGTACCATTAAGTAGCCAGTAATGGAAACAGTCCCAATTTCTGGCTTTAGCTCTGCCACTAGCTACCTACATGGAATGGCATCTCTTTGATTTTGCCTTCTTCACCCATGGTCTAGAAGATACAGAAGCCTACTCACTAATGTGATTAGAGTAGATGCCTTGGTTTTTGTTCACTGGTTGGATAGGGAGCAAATATTTTTTAGTAAAAAAAAATCAGATTCACAAAGTAAAAAGATTTTAAAATTTGTTTAGGAGGTTTTTAAATTTTTAAAAATTTCTTACATTTAAGTATAGTTGGTTTATAGTGTGTTAATTTCTGGTGTGTAGCATATTCAGTTATATATACATATATATGTACGTATTCCTTGTCATATTCTTTTTCATTAGAGGCCATTACAAGGTATTGAATATAGTTCCCTGTGCCACACAGTAGGCCCTGGTTGTTCATATTATCCATAGTAGTTAATATCTACAAATCCCAAACTACCAATTGAACCCTCCCCACCCCCTTTCCCCCCTGGTAACCATACGTTTGTTTTCTATGTCTGTGAGTCTGCTTCTGTTTTGTAAAAAAGTTCATTTTTCTCATTTTTTTTAGTAACTTGAGAGGCAAAGAGAATACTTAATTCTTCATAAAGAGGTTATGACAGGGGCATGTCTGTTCAAGAGAGGGCTACTCACATATTCCCATGGCACTGTAACCACAGTTAAGAGTGCAGGCTCTGGAGCCAGACTGCCTAGGATCAATTCCTCCCTCTGCCACTTCCAAGTTATGTGACCTCAGGCAGGTGTCCTAACCTCTCTGTGCATCAGCTGCCGCATCTATGAAATGAAAGCAGCAACCAAACCTACAGTAAAGGACGGACAGAGGGCCTGCTGAGTGAACACTGATACAGAATTCAGAATATGCCTAGTACCACTGAATGCTCAATAAATGGCGGCTCTCATTATCACATGACCTATTTAGGGAACTTAAGCCACATTTCATCTCCCAGGATCCCCAGAGTAGATGGCAAAGAGAAGCATGTTGATTAATCCTGTTACTTCACACAGCAAAAGGTAGACAACAGTGGAACAAGACTGTCCTGGCTAAACTGAGAAAATGTAAAACTGAAGGGTAATGAGCTACATACACACAGTTTGCTGACAAATATCAGAGTTGAGTTTTTAACATAAAGCATATATATCATTATGCACTCCTCCTGCACTTGCTACTCAAAGTCCAGTGCAGTGAAGGGAGAGAACAGAGATGGTGAGCTGCCTGGACCACGAAGGCTGAGGTCTGGTTCCTCGAGAGCTGCTTCCCTCCACACTGACTACCACACAGACTAAATACTCAGAAGCTCTCTATTTTATAAGTAGATGAAAAACATTTTCTTTTCTTTAAAGTTTAAAATCTAGTTCAAGCACAACAAATAATTTTGTCTTTGTGATTCAGAGAAAAGTAGCATAACTAGTGGGTTCCTCTAGTCTCTTCACACTAAATGTAACCAGAGGTTGAAGAGGACTTTCCCTAGGATGCGGCTAAAGCCCCCAAACTGAAAACAACAGAATCTAACTAAGTGCTTCTATATTCTAAAAACCTACCTAGCACACCTCTGCAGGACTCATGAAAAGGCTGGTAGCAGAACTCTCATCCACAGCCCCAAAATGCATAAACAGAAGATGATGGATTCAGGGGCTGACCTGGAAGAAGTGAGGAATGGGTGGGAGAATCCACCACTCTCAAAGTAATGTTATTTCCAGAAAAGAGTCAGTTACAGAGATTAATAAACTGTCATTTTATTCTACTGAATGTCTACTTACACAGTGGACTTACTGATCTTCCATCTGTGAGTATTTGAGCAGAGTAAAAACAAAACAGTCAAGAAGGATCTGCGGTGGCAGGGGGGTATAGCTCAGTGATAGAGTGCACATACCTAGCATGCACGAGGTCCTGCATTCAATCCCCTGTACTGCCATTAAAATAAAGTAATAAGACCTTAAAACCTCCCCTCTTACAAAAAAAAATATAGTACTGCATGTCAATCATATCTCAATAAAACTGGAAGGAAAAATTTAAATAATAAAAAAGGAGGATCTGCAGTGAATCATCTGACAAGCAGCCCCACCACCGGAAAGGCAAGGATACACACTCTTACAAGACAAGCAGACCCCTGTCAAGGCAGCTGACCTTGCGCGATCTTGACACAAAAAGGCTGCCTACCAGGCACAATAACCCAGCAGCCAAAGACTTTGGGTTGTATGCCACTAGACCAGGCATGCAGAAGCCCTGCCGGTGAATAAGTTTTGTGTCAGACAATAATCCAGTGAAAAGAGAAAAATTTTAAGGCAGCAAGAGAAAAACAAAGAGTCACTACAAGGGAATCCCCAGAAGGCTGATTTTTCAACAGAAACTTTGCACATCAGGAGTGCCATGATATATTTCAAATGCTAAAAAGAAAATAATTACAATAAAAAATTCTCTACCTGGCAAGGTTATCATTCAGAATTGAAGGAAAGATAGAATTTCCCAAAGATTAAAAGTTCATCACCATTAAACTAGCCTCACGAGAAATGCTAAAGGCCTTCTTTAAGTGGAAAAGAAAAGGATATAACTAGAAATAAAAAATATATATAAAAGAAAAAAAACCTCACTGGTCTAGGCAAATATATAGTAAAGGCAGTAGATCAACCACTTAAACAGTATGAAGATTAAAAGACAGTCATAAAATCAGCAATCAGTGCAATGAGTAGTAAGGGACATACACAAAATAAAAAAGATGTAATATGTGATGTCAAAAACATAAAATGTGACAGGGCTTTAAAAAGTTTTAGAATGTGTTTGAACTTAAGTGACTATCAGCTTGAAACAAATAGCTAGCTAGCTATAGGCTGATGTTTATTACCCTCACGGTAACCAAAAACCTACCATAGATACACAAAAAATAGAAAGAAACCTAAATGTAACACTCAAGAAAATTATCAAACCACAAAGCAAGAGACTAAAACAAGATGAAAAGAACAGAGAAGAACTACAAAAACAAGCAGAAATTTTAAAATTAGAAATGAAAGAGGAGTTACAACTGATATCACAGAAATGACCCTGGAACAATGCAGGGGTTAGGGGTGCTGACCCACTACACAGTCAAAAATCTGTGTACAATTTAGTCAGCCCTCCTTATACACAGTTCCTCCTTATACATAGTTCCTCATCTAGGAATTCAACCAACCATGGATCATGTAATACTGTAGTATTTACTACTGAAAAACTTCCACATGTAAGTGGACTCATACAGTTCAAACTAGGGTTTTCCAGGAGTCAACTCTACAAACAATTATAAGAGACTACTACAATGATATGCCAAGAAACTGAACAAAGTAGAAGACATGGATAAATTTCTAGAAACATACAATCTTCCAAGACTGACTATCAAGAAAAAATAGAAAATCTAAGCAGACTGAGTACTAGTAATGAAATTGAATCAGTAATCAAAAAATGCCCAAAAAAGTCCAGGCAGGACCAAGTGGCTTCACAGGAGAAGTCTACCAAACATTTAAAGAGGAATTAATACCTACCCTTCTCAAACTACTCCAAAAAATTGAAGAGGAGGGAACACTTCCAAACTCATTTTATGAGGTCAGCATTACCCTGATACCAAAACCAAAGACACTATCAAAAAATAAATAAATAACAGCCCAATATCCCTGATGAATACAGATGCAGAAATTCTCAACAAAATGTTAGCGAACCAAATTCAACAATACGTTAGAAGGATCATAGCATGATCAAGTGGTATTTATTCTAGGGATTCAAGGACGATTCAATATTCACAAATCGTAAATGTAATACACCACTTTAACAAAAAGAAATGACAAACTCACAGCTAACATCATACTCCAAGTGAAAACCTGGAAGTTTTTTGTGTATGATCAAGAACAAGACAAAGATTTCCATTCTTACCACTTTTATTCAAAATAGTACTGGCAGTTCTAGCCACAGCAAGAAAAAGAAATAAAAGGCATCCAAATTGGAAGAGAAGAAATAAAACTGGCACTATTGACAGATGACATGATACTATATATAGAAAACCCTAAAGACTCCACCAAAAAACTATTAGAAATTATGAATTCAGTAACACTGCAGGATACAAAATTAATATACCGATGTCTGTTGCATTTTTATACACTAATAAACTATCAGGAAGAGAAATTAAGAAAACAAATTCCATTTACAATTGCATCACAAAGAATAAAATACCTAGGAATAAATTTAACCAAGGAGGTGACAAACCTATACTGTGAAAACTATAAGATACTGATGAAATAAACTGAAGGCAACACAAATAAATAGAAATATACACCATGCTAATGGATCAGACGAATTAATATCGTTAAAATATCCACACTACTACTCAAAGCAATCTACAGATTCTATGAAATCCCTTATCAAAATAGCCAGGGCATTTTTTTATTTTACAGACCTAGAACAAAGAATCCTAAAATTTTAATGGAACCACAAAACACCCTGAATAGCCAAAGCAATCTTAAGAATAAAGAACAAAGCTGGAGGTATCGCATTCCAGATTTCAAACTATACTACAAAGCCAAGATATTCAAGTAACCTAAGTGCTCACTGACAGATGAATGGATAAAGAAGATATATTATATATATACAGTGGACTACTACTCAGTCATAAACAGGAATGAAAGCTTGCTATTTTCAACAACATGGATGGACCTAAAGGGAATAATGCAAAGTGAAATAAGTCAGACAGAGAAAGACAAATACTACATGATTTTACTTATATGTAGAATCTGATATACAAACAAACATAACAAACATAAACAGACTCACAGATCCAGATAATCACCAGATGGGATGCGGATAAAGGACTGTGCGAAATAGGTAAAAAGGATGAAGAGGTACAAACTTCCAGTTATAAAATAAATAATTCACAGGGATGTAGTGTACAGCATAAGGAATGATACTGTAATAATTTAGTATGCTGACTGTAACTAGACTTAGCATGATAATCATTTTGTAATGTATAAAATATTGAATCACTATGTCAAACACCTGAAACTAATACAATATTGTCATCTGTACTTCTATTCAAAAAGAGACACTAACCCAGTGAGTGACCTCCTGAAGAACTCACACATTTAACTCAATGACAGAGTTTATATTTAGGATCTTAGAAAACAGAAGAAATAAAAATCAAGGACACACTACAACAGCACCTGTGAAGTGAAAGGAATTTTGCTTCCTTTCTAGAACTCTTCCTCCCCTGTCCCAATCCTGAAGAATCAGAAATAACAGAGTAAACATGGGGGCAATGTATAGCTCAGTGGTAGAGCATGTATGTGCTTAGCATGCACAAGGTACAGAGTTCAATCCCAGGTACCTCCATTTAAATAAACAAACAAACAAGCCTAATTACCTCCCCACCAAAAAAAATAATAATAATAAAATTTTTTTAAAAAGTGAAGAGGAATAGGAGAAAGAGAATTTTCTCTTCTCTTCTCAAATAGTGGACTGGTGACCAGACAAGAAAAGAATCAATCATCAAAAGTAGTGATTAGAGAAAAAACATCATACATTATCATCCTGGCAGCCCATCAGTTTTAAAGTGTTCAGTTAATTGGTTACTAAAAAATTTTTAAAAAATCATTTCATTTCAAATAAACTTTGGTTGTTTACTTAGCTTAAAGAAAAAAGTATTCAAAGTCAGGTGGCCATCATTTGAGGGACCTATTCTGGGCAGATGCTGTGAGTTGGGTGGATCCATTTTGTTTCTCCAGGAAAACTTCCTACCTGGCAAGTTCAGTCTGTCCAGGCCTGAAGCCGCAAACTCTGGCTAACGGCTCCCCTCCACACACACACAGCAGAAATCCTCTCCTCTTCCTCTCAACAGTGTGGGGTCCAGTCTCAACTCCTCCCATCCTCTTCCCACTGAAGACATTTCCTCTCCCCCAGTAAACTACTCAAACCTCATTTGCTAGCTTGTTTATGAAGAAAAGATGTGGGGCATGAAATAAAACATCTGGCAGCAACTTCCCCAGAATATCAGTGAGTGTGCTGAAATTACTCTCAAAAGGAACTGTACGTCCCTGAAGAAATGTTCCAGTGTAAGATGCACAGTATCTTTGCTGAAAATTAAAGTTAATCACAAGCACCTAAGCCCTAAGGCTATTCAGACATGAATCAAAAGCAGCAGTACCAAGGCAGTTATTTGTATAAATGTTTAATCAAGAGCAATTGGCAATGTTACGCATCTGGAATTTCTTGAAAAATAAGGGAGACTAGATGGCCAAAAGCAAGACTAATGTGTCTCTATTGGGTTTTTTAATCAGCGCTAACATAATTAAACATTTATATAACACTTTAGGTTTGGGAAAGTTTTATATTTCTTTTTCGAAGTTACATTTCTCAAAACTCTTTGGAAATGAGTGCATTACACTTGGTATCTGCTCTTCACACATAAAGAGAATTTATAAGTCAGAGAAAGAAAATAGCTTTCCTTGGGTCACTCAACCATTCACAAGAAGGGCAGAATTATAATCCATCAATTATCTCACTCTGCACATTAGATATTAAAAACAGACTTCAAAACAATCAGGCAAGATCTAAGCAATCCTTTCGTGGACAAGAGAGGGAACTGAAAATGAGCAAGTCACTTCACCTCTTAACCTGTAGCAGATGTGGGCAAGAAGGATAAATATGTTTGCCTCTTGACCGGTTGTTGTTTTTTTATTGAGAATAGTTTAGTAATCGGTAAACACTTACCAGCCAAGTCAACAGAATCAACATAGCTGCAGCTGAACTACGCACAGGAAATTCTGTGAAGTGACTGGCAACTTGAAAATGTGCAGAAATGTGTATAAATACCTATTTTGTCATAATTTACTGTGTGTATTAAAAAGAGAAAAAGAAAAGAGTATGTTACAGCATGCCATTTCCCAGCAAAAGTGGTTAACTGCTTGATTCAGTGAAAAGCCAATAAAGGGGAAGAAATTAATATTCTCACAGGTTAAATCAAAAAGCATCTGTTTCATTTGGGAAGCTCCAGTGTGTAACACAGAAGCACTTTTGGCCGCCATGCTGTTAATCTCTGAGAGGCTATAAACTTGTCATGTTAAGGACTCTGCAAATTCAGCTTGAATATAATTTGCTTTTCACATTAATAGCCTTTAAGGACACTTAGCGTCTCATCATCACTTCAGTGTCTTGAGAAGCCCAATGTTCTCGTACTCCTCTCAAAGGACCGCTACTACTTCAGTGCGTGACTTCTCAGTCCTTTGTGATATTAACCCCTTAAATTAAACTCACTTGGAGTTGAAGATGGGAACAAGAGCACTTGCTTCCGTTTAGAGATCGCACACTATCATTCCACCTGGAAAATTCAGAAGCATTCAAATCCTCCACTGTTGATTAAAATCTGTTTTGGTATCAATAAGGAGATTCAAGTTCTCCTTTCCTCAGGGGAATGGCAGGGATTTGATAAAACATTACAGATAAAATGCTAAATCACAGCATAGTTTATCAGTGCTCACGCTTTAATTTTGTGAAACTGCCATCCTCAGATTCTACTTGATGCCCAAATTTCTTCATTGAGAAAAAAAGAGTTAATACGTCACAAAATAGTGTAAAAATCCAAGGGTGAGTTTAAAAGTCTTTAAATGGTTTTGGTGATGCTCTCCACAGTTTTTAAAGGATATATTCTTAAATTATTTACATTTTTCACAAAGATCAGGAACTAAAATACTCTTTCACTGAGTGTTTACAGACTGATTTTTCCCAACTGCCCTAACACACTGCTTCCATGTGATCGTTCCATGTCACCCAAGTTCTTATAAGGAAATTCTAGAAACTGGTTGTCTCAGTGGGAAAAGCCCCGAGGAAGAGTTCTGGCTTCTAACATTGTGCATCCATAACTTCAGAAGTCATCAGTCCATGACCTCACTCTACCATAACTTTCTTGTCACATAAAGAAAGACGCAGGAGAAACGTTATATCCTCACTGAAATCAGATGAAGGATCACCATTTTGGGTTTTAAACCACATAAGCAAGTCCTGTCACCCCTCCAGGTCCATTTCCTCACCTACAACACATAGATTTTCAACTAAATTTCTCTATAGATTCTTTCAAATATAAATCTATCTGAGGAGGAAGGCATCACCAAAATGGCAACATAAGAGGCTCCTGCATTTCCCACCTCCCACAGATGTACTGAGTACACAGCCACATGCAGATCAAATCTGAGAGAAATCCAAAAACTAGTTAAGTGACTTCTTCCTCCACATTAGGAATGGAGAAAATCTAAACACATCTAAACAGGTAAGAAAAGCTAATACACACTCTTGCCATAAACCCCACACCAGCACAACACCAATCAATCCAGAGGGAACCCTCAACGCCAGGTTTCTCCCTGAGGAGTGAAGGGGTCAGTAAAAGGGTACAAACTTCTGGTGAGAAGCTAAATAAGGCTGAGACCTAGTGTATAACAATGTAACTATAATTGATAATATTGTGTGGTGCAACTGAAGTTTGCTAACAGTAGT